>NC_133326.1:108867297-109181464 GCF_042186555.1 Aquarana catesbeiana
ATACCTAGCTGTCCCCTGTGAGGAGATGCCGCTGATCGGCTCTCCTCACACTGTCAATGTGAGATGAGGAGCGCTGATTACCAGCATCTCTGTGTTTTGATGTGACCGGCTGCGATTGGAGCCCGTCATATCATGGCCACCCAGAACGAGAGCCGCACCGCCCAGCCATCATTTGACGGTGGACGGGAGGCAAGCGGTTAAATGATGAATGGAGATGCACCGGACTCCTGCTGTGAGCCGCTGCGTTCTTCAGTGTGAACCCAGCCTTAAGCTTGCTGAAAACCCATGTTTGCCAATGCATGGGGGTACCATTAAGAATGACACCCTTGCAGGTCTGCGAAAAAGCACTTAGTATTGTATGGTAAAACAGACCTGGCGGCATTAACTTGATGCCTCAAATCACACTGAAAGGAGGTACAAAGTGCAATAGCCTCCTAGCCTAGGAAACCAGATTGGATGGGCTCCGCATAGAGTATTTTTTAACCGGTTTCCGACCGGCTCATGCACATATACTGCGGCACAATGGCACCGCTGCGCGAAACCCTGTACAGGTTTCCCTTTAAGAGCTGCACGTGGCTGGCGGTTGTAATGCCCGCGATCGTGTGCACGAGAGCGTGTGTGTAAACTCACAAATCCCTATTTTGTCAGGGGATAGGAGACATGTCGTTTGTTCCTACTAAGTAGGAACAATATTTCTCCTCCCCTAGTCAGTCCTATCCCCATACAGTTGAAACACACAGGGAGGGAACACACATTTAACCCCTTGATTGCCCGCTAGTGTTAACCCCTTCCCTGCCAGTGACATTTATACAGTAATCAGTGCATATTTATAGCACCGATCGCTGTATAAATGTCAATGGTCCAAAAAATGTGTCAAAAGTGTTCGATATGTCCGTCATAATGTCGCAGTCCCGCTAAAAATCGCAGATCACCACCATTACTAGAGAAAAAAACAGCCATAAATCTTTCCCATAGTTTGCAGACACTATAACCTTTGCGCAAGATAATCAATATACGCTTATCGCAATTTTTTGTACCAAAAATATGTAGAAGAACACATAGCCTAAACTGATGAAGAAATTTGTTTAAAAAAAAAAAAGTTGGGGATATTTATTATAGCAAAAAGTAAAAAATAGTTATTTTTTTCTAAAATTGTCACTTTTTTTTTATTTTTTTTTTTTTTTGCGCTTTAAACAAACTGCAAAACTCAACTACCACCAAAAGAAAGCTCCATTTGTGGGAAAAAAAGGACGCAAATTTCGTTTGGGTACAGCGTCGCATGACCACGCAATTGTCAGTTAAAGCGACACAGTGCCAAATTGTAAAAAGTGCTCTGGTCAGGAAGGGGTTAGAAACTTCCGGAGCTGAAGTGGTTAAATAGGCCAAGGAGCAGGTCCCTCTATTCCATGTGATGCATGCGCTGGAGGCAGGCTCACTGCCACTCTCCATGAAAGAAGCTGTGGTGAAAGTGCTCCAAGTCTGGTAAGAACCCAGAGCTTTGCTTCCTCATACTGCCCGATCTCTTTACTCAACATAGACCCCAAAATTACTACAAAGATCCTGACACCCCTCTTCACTGGGTGGAGGAGTTTACCTATTTGGGGGTAAGGGTGGGAGGGGAGATCCATACCAATCTAGAGCTCAGCCTCTTATTACTCAAACACACCTCCAAGTAACTCATGGAGAACTCTTCCTCTGTCCACAATGGATAGGGTGCACCTCCTCAAAAGGACCTTTCTCCAAAAGTTTTTTTAGGAACACCCATGCCAATCCCTAAGCAATTTTTTTTTACCAAGTTTGACAGCACTATCCTCTCTCTCTCTCTCCTTTGGGCTGGGAAAACTGACTGGCAATGCTTCAACTACCATCCTCCCAAAGTGGACTATTCCTTTCTAATTTCCAGATTTACTACTTGTTGGCAGTGTTGGTTACATTCAGGTGGTGGTTCATTCAGCCCAAAAGGAAACCCTGAAACACATTATAAAATAGGAGAAATTACTGAAGCTTAATGACTTAAAAAGAGCAGAGTGCTCCAAATCAGCTGTTCTTTCTACTTACAGCTACGACACGCGGTAAAGTCCCAATTCCCACCGCCTCTGAACCTAGACTTGGACCCCTTGGAATGGCTGAATAAGTCACTGTTACATTTATGTGTATCTGCCCCAGGCACATGCCACCAGGTTAGCGCGTACCTATTGGAAAAGTGTGGATGATCTGCTTGCCCTTACTGAGGAGGCTTGGAAAGACTGTTTGGATGAATCCATTTTTAGCTGAGATAATCACAGACACAGTCTTCCAACTTAAAATTTCTTCATAGGGCTTACACTATGTATTTCAGGTACTTATACAGCCCTGTCAATTTACGCAGCGATTTACATATACAATT
Organism: Aquarana catesbeiana; assembly: GCF_042186555.1. Taxonomy (NCBI): domain Eukaryota; kingdom Metazoa; phylum Chordata; class Amphibia; order Anura; family Ranidae; genus Aquarana; species Aquarana catesbeiana. Next base: position 108,869,684 of record NC_133326.1, read on the forward strand.
TACATTCACATCAGTCCAAACCCTCAAGGAGCTTACAACCTAAGGTCCCTATTGTATTCACGGCCTACATCTAATTTTATTTTAGGATTTATAAAAAAGGTATAACTTTACTCAACTTAAAAAAAAAAATAAAAATGTTGATGTAGATTTGACCAAAATAAATAAACAGCAAATAACACTGCTGGGCAACAAAAAATAAAAAATAATCTGGTGATATTGGTGCAGTCACTTAGAAGATCGTGAATCATTTGTGGATGACAGATCTATACAGGTTGGAAAATGTGCTCAAGGCTATCCATTTACTGCCAGATGGCTCACCAAGAACAGGAGGGAAGAAGTGTACCAGTCCTCTGTTGTATGGCACCTCACTAAGCGTGGTACACATACAACATTCATTTTTTGAACAAGATACAGTGACTGCATACACATGTGCAGAAAGTATTCCTTTTTCCGGTCCTCAAGAGTTTTGCGCTCAATAGTTTCTTGCACAAAATTGAACGATCCAAAGACCTGGGTAACACAGATCTATATTTGAGACTTTACAGGCAGGTGTCACAAACCCAGTTTATGCCAATTCTACTCCAATATTTGCTTACAATAACTGAGAAAACATTGTTTGTAATTTGCGTATAGGATAAAGTGTTTGCGATTCATTAGTTTTCGTTTTCTCACTTTCACGGTAAAAAAATAAATTTTATGTAGTGTTGAAGAGAAGTTAATTTGATACCACCTTTATTCTAGAAGAAAAAGGTTTAGGGTGCACACAAATATAGCATGATGCTAGAGAAACTGACATGTACACCAGAGCGCCGTTTAGCAGTTTTTGTCCATTTCTGAGCAGCGATATTTCCATGATCATTAATAACACGTTTTCGGAATATGTTAACTCATCAATTATGATATTAGATTAGACTGAGAAATCAACATTCCATAAAATGTGTGCTAATACTCAAAACTATCTTTGGGTCACAGTGACCCTTATCTACAGGATGTAGCTTAAGCAAAACCACACACCGTATCAAAATAAGGAAGAATAAAAATAAAAACAAGAGTGAGACTAAAGTATGTCAAAAGCAAATATCAATTTTGTAGAATAGTTAAAGCAGTATTGTGCATGCCCATAACATCTTTCTTAGTAGTTTATTAGAGTATGCAAACACCTGTCGTATTCTGTAGAACATATCCTCGTTTAAAGGGTGAGGTAGGTTCACAAAAATAAACGTTCCTTACCTCCAATGGTTACAGATTGAAAATCCACTTTATAGGTTGATGACCCCAACATGCCATCAGATGTCAGAGCATTAAGAAATTGTCGTAATATTTCCCCACTGCCAGGAGCTGGAAACTGGTAAATCAGGTCCCCTTTGCACACTACAGAGCCACTACTAAAGCAAACAGAATTAAAATAGTAGTTCACAACTGCACACAAATGCAAAAACTTTAATTCATCTCAGTCTTCACTTACTGTTACACAAAGGTTAGTCAACAAGTGGATATATTCAGAACTACTAGCTGTACAAGGGCCATCTGAACATTTCAAAGACCTAGTCACTGCACTTTTCTTTAGTGAAAAATAGAAAACATTAGACACAATGTCTGAACAGCGACCCTGGTTTGTTATAGTTTCTCTGAGTGGCCACTCATCTACATCAATCTTTATACAGTTGTAGCACCCTTGTCCTAAACAGGACTGCTAGTAAATTTAGCTGTGCTAGGTAGTAGCTAGCCTGGCTAATTTGTAGTTTATTGATCAAATGTGTTTCTCCCAAATCTGGTGTCAACCGATTTCTCCCGTTTGTCAATAGGTGGCACTGTTACCTCACATACCTGATATCAGTGTGAGTAATTACAATGGATTCAGGCAATGAATTATATATACACACACACACACACACATTTCTCATAGCCAATCAGCAGGTGTTTCTTTGGCCACGAGAATGCTGGGAGAGGGTACTTATTCGGAGAAGGTCAGATGATCGGGGTTCTTTCCACCTCGGCTGCAGCCTGGGTGGGCTTGTGGAGCAGCAGCAGATGTTTAGATCTGAGGGCTAGAGCCTTGCCACGTGTGTCAGGGGCTCTGTCGGAGAGAGTCTGGTCGTTGCCAGAAGGCATGGGAGAGGAAGTTGCCAGATGGTCAACCACTCTGGTTGCTGGAGGCATGTGAAGAGGGACGGAGTTTTGAAGGAGTACCAGAGGAGACTCTTCATCACCCGGGGACTGGGAAGTGGCTGGGAAAGCTTCAAGAGAACTCTTTCAAATAATCATGTCAGAAGCACTGAGCTCAATGGACAGCTTGGAGTCTTGGACCAATGGTAAAGTACCATTAGCCCCAGCTGTCCAATAAAAATGCTTCCAGCCCAGCCCTCCAACTACAAGGAAATACATGGGTTTATGGGTATAAGATTTACCCACAATCCCATGTTTTCCTCACAGTTAAGAGGGAGAATGAGAATCTGCTGCTGCTGAAAAGGTACTGTTATAATTAAGTTAAATCATATATTTATATGTTATAACATAATTCATTATTTATCTTTTTACTGTGAAATTACTGGTTTGAGTTATAACTTCAAACTTCAGTAATTTCTCCGTTAAGCCACCTGCTTGAGTACAGTTTTTGAAAATATAGTAAATTACCTTAAAACAGTATATAATAATGATTTGTATATTACTTATGGTAATTAACCCCCTGCCACCCAGGCCAATTCTGACAAGTCTCTCCTACATGTAATAATCATAATTTTATTTGCTAGAAAATTACTCAGAACCCCCAAACATTATATATACCAGGGATACGCAATTAGCGCACCTCCAGCTGTTGCAGAACTACAAGTCCCATGAGGCATAGCAAGACTGACAGCCACAAGCATGACACCCAGAGGCATGATGGAACTTGTAGTTTTGCAACAGCTGGAGGTCCGCTAATTGCATATCCCCGATATCTATTTTAGCAGACACAATGTGAGGCTGAGACGGCCGCTCCCCGCTCCTCCACAGCTCAGCACTCCAGTGAGCATGGAGGAGCAGAGCAGGAGAGCTGCTGATTGACAGTCTGCAGCTCTCTTCTTGGGGAGGTGAGAGAACCGAGCCATCTGCGGTGTTTGGTGGCTCAGTTCTCACCGAGGAGCCGGCAGGGGACAGATGTAGCATCAGAGGTCCTTGCCCTCATCAACACGAGGCAATAAGATGCTGGCAAGGTACCATTCCCAACTTTGGGGGCATGTTGTATGGTATGGTTCAGAGGGGAGCCTTTTTCTCTTTGGTAAAGGTCAGTTTTGCGGCAGTAGGTTTGAAATAAAAATAAATAAAAAACACAATTAATTCCCTGAGACCTGGAAACAAGGATTCCATCAACATTAAGATAGGAGATAGACTGCTTTAGAAAAATATTGGAACTCACTAGAATTCCCGGACCATCACCTGGAGGAGACTTTTGTCATACAATGCCAACTCGATCTACAGAGAGAAAAGAAAATCTTAACATCAAAACTGCAAAAGAAAAAGGTTTTTAATTTAAAAAACTGAAACCCTTGTAGCGCACACAGGATTTTCAGCATTTACAGTATCTAGCTTTGCGTTTCTAATGCATTTTCTTAATTTACTGTAGTAGTTAGTGGCCCATCTGCTGAAAACACTGCAAAATTGAAAAGTTTGAAAGGTCACAAAGGTGCAAAACAAAGAAAATTAGTGAGAAAACTACACAAGCTCTAGGAGGTAACCATGTATAATGTGTGCTGAAAGAATATGGGCATCTGTTATTGATTAAAAAAAAAAAAAACTGGAGTTAGACTTACCGGTAACTCCTTTTCCAGTGGTCTTCCAGGACAGCCCTTGAGAGATGGAGTCCCTCCCATCTACCCAGGAAACACATTGCCAAAACAGTTCAAAAGGCGGTCCCTCAGGTCCCTGGCCAGTCATTTACCAAGAACCGAAGGATGGAACTGCAAAAACATTACCATAACAGGTAATAATGTTAGTACATTCACATAATCAAAAAAAGGGTGGGATCGTGCTGTCCTGGAAGACCACTGGAAAAGGAGTTACCGGTAAGTCTAACTCCAGTCTAACTCCAGTTTTCCCCAGTTGTCTTCCAGGACAGCCCTTGAGAGGATCCCCAAGTACTCACCAGATTAGGGGGGGACCACGGCTTGGAGAACTTTTCTCCCAAAAGCCTGATCCTGACTGGACATTAAGTCTAGTCGATAATGCCTTGTAAAGGTGGAAAAGCTTGACCACGTGGCTGCTTTACATATTTGCTCCGGGGTGGCACCAGCTCTTTCTGCCCAGGATGCTGATAATACCCTTGTGGAGTGGGCTTTAATACCCCCAGGAGGATCTTTGTTTTTTTTTTTAACAGAGAATTATTTTTTATTAAACAAATCAGCATTACAATACTAGAAATGAGTACAATCATTACGGTGAGAATAGTAACAAGATTTTCCCTTAAGCAATATCCACTACTTATCAGATGTTCCAGTTGTGCAAATGTCAGAAATTACACTCAACGATACTCCTCATGGCATCATAACATTATAAACTCTTAGATAAGATGAGGTAAATAACCCAATATTCAATCAATCCTGATAGGGGTGATGGGGAGGAAGGGGCGGGGGAGGAAGGGAGGGGAGGAGGGAAGGGGATGAAGGGAAACGCGCACGAGAAGAATAGAAGCGAGATATAGAATGTCCTCCACTATGTTTCACGTCCTACCTATGGGGTAGGGGGTTCAGGATCTCCGGAGGCGTCCACCCAGGATGACCAGATTTTATCAAACTTCCCCGGGCATTGCCTACTTTCATACGTTAATCTATACAGGGGGAGTACCTTATTCACCGACCTTATCCACGAGGCTAGGGTAGGAGGCTCCACCAGTTTCCATCGCAGTAGAATTTCCCGCCTGGCGTAGTACAATGTGAAGGTTAGACACAATTTACTATACCTATCTCCCTCAACATCCTCCAGATGACTGAGCAATAGTATTTGGGGATCCACCGGCAAGTTTGAGCCTATGACGTTACTCAGTGTAGAGGCCACTGCTGACCAGAAGGGTCGGAGTTTGGGACAAGACCAGACCATGTGCCAAAAAGTGCCCACCCCCTGCCTGCATCTCTGACAGTTGGGATCTCTTTGATGGTAGATGCGCGCCAATCTCTGTGGGGTGAAATACGCTCTATGTAGGAACTTAAATTGTATAAACCTGTCTTTTGCAGCGATCATGGATGGAATGTAGGAGATTAGACACTCCTTCCACTCCTCCTCATCCAAAGAGGGAATATCAGCCCTCCACTTCTCCCAGGTTTTAGTTAGTTTGGCATCATACTCCACTGTAAGGTATAGGTATAGTGTTGAGAGAGGCTTACCCATCACACTGGAAGTCAAGAGCCGTTCAATGGAGTCTGGTTCCAGAGTGAGGGGGGCAGGGAAGTGAACCTCAATGGCGTGCTTCAGCTGCCAGTATCTGAATTGGAAGGAGGACGGAATAGCAAAGGATTGCCTCAGGGCTTGGAAAGTCATAAGCTTGCCATCCTTAACCATATGTTTTAGTGTAAGGATTCCCTTTTTTGCCCAAAGAGAGGGGTCTGGTATAGTGTAAAAATGGGAAAGCATAGGATTACCCCATAGGGGCATGTGAGGCGAAATGTAGTTGGGCTTCCCATATATTTTTCTAGCCTCCTGCCAGACCCTCACAGTGGTTCGCATTGGAGTTGTCATGGACAAGCTGGCCCTGAGACCACGAAACGGGAGATTGCTCAGGGCAGCAAAGGAACCAAGAATGGCTGCCTCCAGAGTGACCGCCTGATTCTGCATGGGCTGGGAGAACCACCACCTAATCGCGACCAGGACCACTGCCCAGTTGTAGATTAGAAAATTCGGTAGCGCCAGTCCCCCCCCGAAAGTGGGAGATATAAGATCTGCTTGGCCACCCTGGGTGGCCTCCCAGCCCAGACAAAATGTATCAGCAGACTCTCCAGCGTCCGGAAAAAAGTCCTAGGGATGTGTATGGGTGTGTTACGGAAGAAGTAGAGATATTTGGGAAGGAAAATCATTTTTAGCAAATTGACTCTGCCAACAGGGGTCAATGGAAGGGAACGCCAGGCAGCACACCTATCCGTAAGCTGTGTCATGAGTGGGCGCAAATTGTTGTCCATGTAGTCCTGGACTTTACCGCTAATTTTAATTCCCAGGTACCTGAAGTCATCCACCCACTTAAGCTGTGGGTGCGGTGTCCTAGGTGTCAAGGGATGGAGCGGAAAAAGAACAGATTTATCCCAATTAATGCGAATCCTCGAGTACCCACCAAATCTGTTAATGAGATCGAGCGCAGTCTGCGAAGAGGACGCATCCGCTAGATAAAGCAGAGCATTGTCCGCGTACAGCGATAACTTCTCTTCAATGGGACCCACCTGGAGTCCCCTTACCCCAAGGTCGGCCCTCAACAATATAGCCAGGGGCTCCATCGCCAAAGCAAATAAACCCGGGGAGAGGGGACACCCCTGTCGCGTGCCACGAAACAGTTGGAACTTTCCCGAGAGGCATCCATTGGTGCGTATTCTAGCTAAGGGGCCATGGTATAGCATGCGGATCCATTTCGTGAAACCCGGGCTAAACCCAAATCGCGAAAGCACTTCCCATAAGTAGCCCCACTCGACGGAGTCAAAAGCCTTCTCTGCGTCGAGTGAGGCCACCGTTCCTTTAGTCACCTCATCTGCCCTGTCTATGTGAGTATGGAGGCGTCTGATGTTAATGTCAGTTCCTCTCCTGGGCATGAAGCCGGTTTGATCCCTGTGGACAAGAGCAGTAATGACCAAGTTAAGCCTATTGGCCAATACCTTTGCCAGTACCTTTGCATCCACGTTCAGAAGGGATATAGGGCGATACGAGGAGCATAGAGAGGGGTCTTTCCCTGGCTTGGGTATCACTACTATGATCGCTTTGCTCATTGTGTCCAGGAGTTTCTCGAGGCGCGTCGATGCAGAGAAGAGGCCCTGAAGTTTATCAACTAGTTCTGTAGCATATGGTTTATAAAACTCCACAGGGATGCCATCTGGTCCCGGTGTTTTTCCTGTCTGCATTGATTTGAGTGCCTGTAGTATCTCCAGGGACGTAATTGGGGCGTCAAGCTTGTCACGATACGTTACTGTAAGGGTTGGGATATCAATGTCATCTAGGTATGCAACCAGATCCTCCCCTCTATAGTCTACCCTGGACCTATAAAAAAGGTATTTGTAGAACTCCGCAAAACAGCAATTGATCCCTTCCGGTGTATGGATCAGCTGTCCCGAGGAGTCCCTAATTTGCGAGATGTTCATCCCTCCTGCCTGTTCCCTGGAGAGCCAGGCCAACAGAAGGCCCGACCGCTCTCCCTGCTCAAAAATCCGTTGGGATTGAGCCAACATTTTCTTCTGAGTAAGAGAGGTACGGAGACGGACCACCTCCTTCGTCATGAGTTGTAGATGCGAATAGTGCACAGGGTCTCGGGTACGAACAAAAAGAGCCTCCGCACTACTCGCCTCCCCCTCAGCCTTAATCAAGTCTGCCCTACGCTCTCGTCGGTCTCTGGCAATGATGGTCTGGTAGTGTCCCCTCGTTGTGGCTTTAAAGGCATCCCACACAACTACGGGGTCAGCCAAGCCCACATTTACAGCCCAAAAATCAAGCAATTCCGTTGTAAATTAGGAGTCTACTGCAGTGTCTGTAATCCAAAATCTGGAGAGCCTGCATATCCTTTCCACTGAGCCAAGGGAAAGGTCCAATGACAACAACAGGAGTGCGTGATCGGAAATTCCCCTTGGCAGTATTTGTATGTCTGTGACCCGCGGGAGAACCTGACTCCCTGCGAAGACCAAGTCTATGCAGGAAAACGTTCTATGAGAAGCCGAGTGGCACGTGTATGCCCTGGTCTGGGGGTGACGCCACCTCCAGACATCAGTCAGGCCATAAGTATCCGCCCACTCAGCCAACCCAGGGTAATGATGTCCCGCAGGAGTTAGCCTATCAAAATCCGGGTCAGGGACCAAATTAAAATCACCCAAGATAACATTATTGTCAGATGCAAAGTCGGCCATCTTGCCAGTGATCTGATTGAGCACCAGCAGGGAAGCCGGGGGAGGTAAATATAAGCCCACAATGGTCCACGTTAGAGAGTATATTTTAGCATGAATAATAACATACCGACCATCGGGATCCAGGGCCAAATCCAAGAGCCGAAAAGGAAGTGACTTCAGTACCAGTATAGTGACACCCCTAGAGAAAGTGGAGTAAGTGGAGTGGTAGCCTACCCATGGTTTTTTTAGGGCCAGAACCCTACGTCCTGTTAGGTGTGTCTCTTGGAGCACACATATATGTGGGTTATAAGTTTTAATGAATTGGAACACCAGGGAACGCTTGACCGGGGAGTTCAGTCCCCTGGTGTTTCATGAGATGATGCTAAGGGAGGACAGAACTACCAGGAATAATGAAAATGTTAGGATCTATGCATTTAACGGCTCCTGGACTGGACCCCAGGACCTGGAGTGGACATAGCTGTAGACAATACAATGCTGATGAGTCAATTATTTTAGTACAAATATCAAACAAAAACAAAACCAAACTAAAAACAGATAAAAGATACCAATATTTAAAGTAAATGAAACAAGCCCTGTTAGGGGAACATACCCCTACCCCCACCCGACCCGACCCCCAAAACTGAGGCGGGTTTCAATCCCAAACTTATTCAGCTCACCCGCTGGAACAGGGGGTCCGTGGAAGAGGCGAGCCCACCCCCCCCGAAACTTCACACGGGGGGAGGAAACAGCAGTTCAAGCGGCTTACACCCGTGAGATCTCTGCTAGTGATGCAACAGGCTGTGAGGACTTAGAAAGTCAGACGAAGGGAAGTAACCCATAATGCAACCTCACAGTAAAGTCGATCCATCTGAGGATGGAGGTACAGAACAAGAACTCCATCACTCCTCGAGGAAACAATCAAGTGCAAAGGAACTTCATATTTCAACGGTCTCCTGACCAAGTTCTTTGGCAGGGGCTTTAGCTTAGAACTTCCCTGGTGGGGATAGTAAGCATCCCCCCGCAGGTCCGGGCACACCATGAATTGAACCGAGCATAACCTATGCAACAAAGTCATCCATGTGGTAGTTCGTGTGACCACCCAGACCTGGGCCCAGGCTACGGTGAGTGAACAGTGAAAGGGTCATACAACACGTACCAGGTAAAGCATCAGCGAATCTGTGGTGGCGAGTCCAGCCAGGCGGAAGCCTCTCTCGGAGTGGTGAAGAAACGGGTTGTCTCGCCGTCCTGGACTCTCAGGCGAGCAGGGAAGAGTACACTGTAACGAATGCTGCGTGATCAGAGAGCCGCTTTAACTTGGTCAAAAGATTTCTGGGTCTCTACCGAATAATCGGGGAAGATCATCAGCTTCGTGTTCTGGAATCTAAGGTCCCCAACGTTTCTAGAGGCGCGGAGAACTTCATCTCTGTCTCTGAAATTGAGGAGATGGAGAATGAAGGTGCGGGGGAATCCAGGAGGGCCCGGCTTAGGCGGGATGCGGTGCACCCTCTCCACCATGTAATAAGGTGACCAATGGGTAAAAGGTCGCGCAGCAGACCCTCTATGAAGGGGGTAGGGTTGTTCCCCTCCGCCAAACCAACAATGCGAAGATTATTACGCCGGTTCCTGTTCTCCGTATCTTCGGCTCTGTATTCGAAGGCCTTTACTTTGGATTGAAGTGTACGGAGTGATGCTCCATGTTCCACAGTGGTGTCTTCGGCGGTACTCAGTCTTTGCCCCGTTTCGGTGACTCGCGATCTGATTTTGTCTATATCTTGGCGAATTAGACCCATATCCAGTTGAACAGCTTCGATCTTTGTTGTTAACGTGGATTGGCAAGTAGCAATGGCCGCCATGACATCAACCAGCCAGGGGGGCCATATTGTGCGTCTGCGGGGCTCTGTGAGCGCTGCGTGTATTAAGGGCCTCCACTGGGGGACAGGTGGGTGTCTGAGGGGAGTCCGGCTGTGGTGGGAAGGTTAACCTCTTGCCCCCTTTACTGTATTTTGCGCTAGAGTTCCTGCGCCTCATTCAGATGTTGGTTGCCCAGGTCAGGGCAATAATCAACAACCGTCTGTGGGAGCCTGTCCTCAGAGTCAGGGGTAGTCAGGCAGCAGGTAGGGTAAAGCGTGTGTCCCCTTAGCAGTCTTCCCCCTCACCTGCGAATGTACAGTGTAGAATCTGCCCACTTCAGGCCTCCAGGGTTCTGCAGGGATGTTCAGCCCAGCCTCCCCTCTCTACATCCGGGGGGAGAGGGATGTAGTCGATCCAGGATCTGCACCAGATCTTAGGCAGCTGTCCCAAGCCTCCTCCACTATGCCAGCAGAATCCGACACCTCTCCGTCAGTCCACCGGGCCCAGGCCTCCAGGAAAGGGCGCGGTCGCAGCCTAGTAAAATGTGGGGGGAGAAAGAGACAAGGCCCAGAGTACGGCCTGTAATCAGTCTAGGGGCATCTCTCCCGCCCCCATCCGCGGTCCGTGGCAGTCAGTGGGACCTGTGTGCAGAGGCGATCGCGGCAGGGAGCTCCCGCGCGGGCCGTCAGGAAAGGCCGCGGCTTCGGCCTAGTGGCCCGTGGTAGGCCGGGAGCGTGCGGCGGACCCCGATTTCAGCCCAAGTTCTCCTCGCCCCTCACTGGATAGGGAGTCCCCGAGTCCCCCCTGGTCAGCAGGGATGAAAATTGCCAGATTTAGAAGCCGATGGATCCGGATTAGCTTACGGATTTAGCGGAGCTTACGGAGAAAGCAACCGCTCAGATCGCCATCTTGGCCACGCCCCGAGGATCTTTGTTTACTGTCTTATAGCTCTCTGCTATAGCTAGCTTAATCCACCTAGCTATGGTGACTTTAGAAGCTTTTTGCCCCTTACGTTGTCCGGAAAAAGAACAAAAAGTGAATCTGAGATTCTGAATGGATTGGTTACCCTAAGATACTCTAGGATACACCTCCTCACATCTAATAAATAAAAAAAAGCTTTTCTTTCTCGTTTGAAGCCTTCTGACAGAAAGAAGGGAGGACAATATCTTGTGACCTATGGAAATTAGATGCCACCTTTGATAAGAACCCAGGGTCTGTTTTTAGGATGACTCCGTCTTCTAGAATTTGGAGGAATGGCTCTCTGACAGATAGAGCTTGGATTTCACTAACTCTGCGTGCTGAAGTGATTGCCACAAGTAGTACTGTCTTGAAAGTGACCAGTCTTAGAGAGGCCTCTGAGACAGGTTCAAAAGGTGACCCCAAAAATGCCTTTAGAACAATTGATAGATCCCGGGATGGGGCGATGTTAGCTCTAATGCCGCGTACACACGGTCGGACTTTTCGTCTACAAAAGTCCGACAGCCTGTCCGACAGACTTCCTGCGGACTTTCGGCGGACTTGCAGCAGACTTTCTAACGAACGGACTTGCCTACACACGACCACACAAAAGTCCGACGGATTCGTACGTGATGACGTACACCGGACTAAAATAAGGAAGTTCATAGCCAGTAGCCAATAGCTGCCCTAGCATGGGTTTTTGTCCGTCGGACTAGCACACAGACGAGCGGATTTCGGGGTCCGTCGTAGTTACGACGTAAAGATTTGAAGCATGTTTCAAATCTAAAGTCCGTCGGATTTGAGGCTGAAAAAGTCTGCTGAAAGTCCGGAGAAGCCCACACACGATCGGATTACCAGCCAGCTTTAGTCCGTCGGCGTCCGTTGGACTTTTGTAGACGAAAAGTCCGACCGTGTGTACGCGGCATAACTGGTTTGCTTCTGGAGATTGCTTTACAGAACCTAGCAATGAAAGGATCTTCTTGCAACCTTTTCTCTAAGTACACACTTAAGGCCGCTATCTGGACCTTAATAGTACTAATAGTTAGCCCTTTGTCTATCCCCTCCTGGAGAAACTGTAGGATATTTGCTGTATCCATGTTTACCTCACCTCGGCTGTTCAACCAGCTGTTAAATTTTCTCCAGACCTTCTGTAAATGGCTTGAGTGACAGGTTTTCTACTCTGCAGCAGGGTCTGAATCACTCTATCAGTCAGGCCCTTGCTCCTCAATATTTCCTCCTCAGTAACCACGCTGAGAAGTTCAGCATGGATACTTGTGGATGAAAGAGAGGTCCCTGCGACACAAGGTCTGGTCTGCAGGGAAGCCTCAGAGGAGGTTGGTCTGTCAACCGTAGCAATGTTGTGAACCATGGTCTTTTGGGCCAAAACGGTGCCACCAAGATTAAAACATGTTTCCTCCACTAGAAACTTCGCTAAAACCCTCGTGATGAGGGGAAGCGGAGGAAACGCATACGCTAAGCTGAAGGTCCATGGGGTCTGTAAGGCATCTACTGCCCAGGGCTGATCTCCTGGGTGTAGCGAGCAAAAATTTGGAACTTTTGCATTCTCCTTGTTTGCAAACAGGTCCACTACTGGTTTTCCCCAGTAATCTACTATGTAGTTGAACACTTCTGGGTGTAGAGACCATTCTTGATTCGACACTCGTCGACTCAAGAAATCGGCAGTGTTGTTGAGCTCCCCTTTCAGGTGAACTGCAGAGATGGATGCCAGATTGGATTCTGCCCATTGAAACATGCAACTGGCCACCAGCATTAGTCGATGACTTTTGGTGCCTCCTTGCTTGTTTATATAAGCTACAGCCGTCCTATTGTCTGAACGGACCTGTAGATGATGACCTTGTATTGTATTCTGAAAGAATAACAGAGCCCTGAGGACAGCTGTTAGCTCCATCCAATTGGATGAGAGAAGCTTCTCCTCTGACGTCCACCTGCCTTGTGCCCAGTCTGAGTTGAGGTGGGCTCCCCAGCCCCAGCTGCTCGCATCCGTAGTTAGTATGGATGTGACAGGAGAAATCCAGAGAACCCCTTTGTTTAAATTCTCTGACTCTTTCCACCACCAAAGGGAGCGCTTTACTCTGCTGGGGATTGAAATCTCTTCTTCCAGATCCCTGTCTTAATTGTTCCAACAGAAACCTCTGAAGGTCTCTTTGGTGGAACCTGGCCCATTGTACAGCTGGAATGGCCGCTGTCATCAGTCCTAAGACCGACATCACCTCCCTCACTGTACACTTGGCGCTGCTTTGAAGAAAAGACATTTTCTGCCGCAGATTCAATATCTTTTCTTCCGGCAGGACTATCTTCTGCTCTACTGATAGGATCTTGTACCCAAAGTACAAAATTTCCTGTATTGGGGTAGTCTTTGACTTTTCCAGACTGACTATCCACCCCAACTGCCTCAGGCTGAGCTGTGTCAACCCTAGTTGAGGAGTAAGTCGTCTAGATATGGAATAATCGAGACTGACTGTAGTCTTAACGGAACGAATGCCTCCCCGAGAACCTCGGTAAAGATTCTCGGGGAGGACGACAGTCCAAAGGGAAGTGCTCTGCACAGGAAATGATAAATTTTGGTGTCTATCTGGATCGCCATCCGAAGAAATTTCTGGCATTCCTTCCTTATCAGGATATGCAGATAGGCATCCCTTAAATCCAGGGTAGCCATGAACACCTCTTTTTGGAGAAGATTCCTTATAGAGTAAATGGACTCCATCTGGAATTTTTTGTAACGGATGGAGCGGTTCAGAGGTCGGAGGTTCATGATTAGTCTGAACTTCCCAGACGGCTTTTTTACCACAAAAATGTGCGAGTAAAAACCGCCCCCCTGTTCCTGAATAGGGACTGGTGTCAATACCTCTTGATCCACCATCTCCCCTATTAACAGAGGTAAGGCCTTGGCCTTCTGAGTGTCTTGGAAGCTTTGTCACAAGAAACTTTGAGGGTGGATCGCTGTGAAATTCCAGCGCATACCCTCTTTTTATAATGTTTAAGACAAACTCGTTTGAGGTCATCTTTTCCCACTGTGGGAGAAAATTCACTAACCTTCCTCCCACGGGAACCCTGATGTCACTGGGGTTTAGGGTTTGAATTGGGGCGGTTAAAAAGTACGCCCCCTTTTCCTTTCCCTTTTTGTCCTATCCAGTGCTTTTTGGGTTTGAACTCCTTCTCTGACTTGGAGGGTTCCTTTGCTGGACGAAAAAATTTTCTTTGAAAATTTTTCTTTTTAATGGGAAAGGTTTTTTCTTTTTATCCGCCATTCTTTCTAAGGCGGTATCTAATTCAGGCCCGAAGACTAGGTCTCCTGTAAAGGGGACACTACACAGGCGTGTTTTGGACGCCGTGTCTCCCCCCCCAAGTTTTCATCCATACTGACCTCCTGGCTGCGACAGAAAGTGCCGCGGTTTTAGCCGTAAATTTTACGGAGTCGGTGGAAGCGTCAGAAATGAAACTTGTTGCCTTGAAAAGCATAGGGAAGGTTTTCAAGAGCTCCCCCCTAGGCGTGCCTGCTTTTAAGTGTTCCTCTAGTTGAGACAACCAGAACTCCAGATTCCTAGCAACACAAGGAGTGGCTAGAGCTGGTTTTAGGTCTGCCATAGAAGCATCCCAGGCCCTCTTTAAGACTATGTCTGTTTTTCTGTCCATTGGGTCCTTTAAATGACCCATATCCTCAAAAGCAAGGTCAGACTGTTTTGAGACTTTGGACAGAGGAGCGTCTAGTTCAGGATTCTTATTCCAGACCGCCTCTGGGCTCTCATCAAAGGGGAATCTTCTTTTGAGGGAATTAGGAAAGAAGACTTTTTTGTCCGGCTCGCCCCACTCCTTGCGGACAAGGTCAGAAAGCACATTATGTATAGGGAATACCTTAGCTTTCTTTTTCCCCAGAGCCTCATACATTTTATCATGTCTGGTCAATTGAGTTTCTTCCTCATCAATTTCCAGCGTATCATAAATAGCGCTCAACAGCTCGTCTACATCCTCCAGAGACAGCTTGTATTTTGCTGCTTTGTTAGCTACAGCCTGATCCTCATCCTGATCTGAGTCTGCGTCAGAGGATTCAGGGCTAACACAGGGCTATGCTCCCTGACTATACGGGGCTCCCCAGAACTGGGTGTTGTAAAGCATGGTGAGGAGGGAATCGCAGCTGCTTTACTGGTGGAAGCAGACGTGTTTACATCTGCGATTAACTCCCGGAGAGATTTAAAGGTTGATGCCATCTCATCTTTAAAGGAGCCAAGGAATTTTGCCAAGGGAGAGTCTGCCTCTGTTTTAAGTAAGCCTGCAATACACTGTCTGCATAAGGCTTTGTTAGAGCCTGAGGACAACTTATTTCCACAATTAGGGCATTTTTTGCGGCCTGACTTGTCTTCCCTTGGAGCTTCCTTACCCTGAAATAAAGAATAAACTATCTTAGCATCAGAGAACCTTTTTAACTCTCATTAAAAACACCTGTGCTGCAACCACCACTGCATAAACCCGGGACTGTGAGGTAACCACCACCATGGGGTACTCAAATCCCAGCCTTACAACAAAACCCCAGAAAAAACCACAGTAAGGGCTTGCCCAGCAGCCTACCTGGGTTTGGCTGGTGCCTGCATCCATCGGAGTGTCCTGGGAAATAGCCTCCATGGTCCCCCTCACGAGCTCTGGATCCCGCCGCTAGTCTGGTATAGCTGGACGCTGGTCGGGATTTGTAGGCCCAGCGTGGGCTTTCCCCTCCTCCTTTTGCCTCTAGAGACCCGGAAGTCTCGGCACACAGGATGACGCGGTTCCGCCGGAAATGACGCTCGGCGTCTCCGACCTCCACCGCTATTGCAGCAAGGAGCTGTGATGGAAGAATCCATCTTCACTGCTCCTGGGGGGAACCAGCACCAACCTGCCACTGGCCACCTCGGCACTGGAAAGAGGGGGGTAGCGGGTCTGCTCCTTTTCAGCCGGACGGTACCCGAGCCCAAAAGATTTAAGGTAGAACTAACCTGGAGCCGCTGGATAGGACCCGGTTCCCCTGTGCGGCTCCGCTCCCCTCAGGCAGCCCCCGAGAGATAGAGTCCTTCTCCTGGTTCCTGGCAACATGTTCCTCCGATGGAGGAAACACAAATGACTGACCAGGGACCTGAGGGACCGCCTTTTGAACTGTTGGCAATGCGTTTCCTGGGTCGATGGGAGGGACTCCATCTCTCAAGGGCTGTCCTGGAAGACAACTGGGGAAAAAAAGCCAAATGTTAATAAAAAAAGTTTTTATTGGGATACTAGGAGGATTCAAGCACAGGATAAGGTAGAATAGGACTTAACGAAACCTTGTCACCAACCTAAAAACTGCAAGTAAAAGCACAGAAAAATCTTATAATTTTAAGTGCTTACTTGTGGATTTCTTTTCCCTTTCCAAACAAATTTATTGACTTGCACCATGCCGCTCTGACCTTGCTAGGAAATTTGAATACTTTAGGCCAAGTCAATTCACTAGCGCAGCCCCCTCCTGCCACGTTATAGCCCTCTCCCCTTCAAGGTGCATCCAATTACTATCTGTGCTGGCCAAGTTGCTCTGCACCTACCCTCTAGTTCAAATAAATAAATACCTTTTAGCACACATGTGATCTTATCTGAAGATTGCTGATAGAAATGGTCTGCCAATGAGATCAAAATACATGGTCCGCCAATGCGATACAATGGTCTGCTAACGAGATCAAAATTCACAACAAGAGGTGAAATGGCTCAGCAGGATAAAGCCCTTAAGGGCTGTAGTGCTAAAGATCATTATTGACTCCACAGTTCTCCTAAGGATAGGTGCATGGATGTTGACATGAAATGATAAATATGAATATTAATATCGGGGTGATCGAGATGAGGAGGTGCAGGTTGCACAAATATTTCATAGATAAAAAAATAAAAATAAATCATCTTGAGGAAGTAAAACTGTGTACATTTACTCACCATTTTTGAAAGATCTTTGCTGAGCTTCTGAGACTCAGTGGAGGCCATATCCAGCAAATTTATAGCAAACTGCATGTTTGTTAGGCGGAAATTGAAAGGATAAACTTTTAATTCCTTATGTATGCCTAAAAGGAATGCAGAAAGTCAAACCAAATATAGAAAACCCAAAAACAAATATATATATATATATATATATATATATATATATATATATATATATATATATATATATATATATATATATATATATATATATATATATATATATATATATATATATATATATATATATATATATATATAAATAAAATGTGTTTATGTATTTTTAATTTTTTACTAACCATCCACAGTTATTGAAGAAAGGTCCACAGATGCATTGGCAAGGGGCGGAAGGGTGGATAAAAGATCCTGAACATTTGTAAACATGCTAGATTGTAGATACAAGAATCCTCTGACTTCAAGATCTCCATAGAGGTTCCTGGATAAAGACAACAAGGATGATAAAAAAAATAAAAATTATTATTATTATTACACATTAGAACAGTTTTCCCCCAGGAGTGTTTTTTGGAGGATGTTTTAAGAAGAGTGTTTTTTTTTCACCACAGGAAAAAGCAAATAAAAAAAAAATATATATATATAAAAATGGGAGGTCCAGGAACAATAAAAAGCAGCTTCTACAACTCCGGAGCCATTAAAGCCCACTACACTCTTTACTCATTGTCTCTATGCATTTCACAAAAAAAAAAAAAAAAAAAAAAAAAAGGGTTTGCTCATTACTTTAAGACTAGTATACAGGGGCTGAATGTTGGGCGACATCAGCCAGTTCAATAGAAACTGGCCGACATTCAGCCCCTGTGTATGGCAGCTGGTCCAACAGAAGGGTCATGACCGAAAACTGTCTGCCAACCGGCTCCCGATCAGTACTTTCCACCAATGGGAGGATACAGCAGGGGAGATTGCTATACTAACATTGGATTGTTAGTACAGCTGCTCAAACCTGAGAGATTTTTTCATTTAACTTAGCTAGTAGCATGTACTAGGCTTTAGGTACTCCTTAATATAGGAAATACGTATGCTGCCATTGCAGGCCTCTTGTGAAAAAGCCAATTGACTTTTTTTCCCCAGCTACACTACTTTGTGAAGCTGGGTCAGTAAAAAGGTATTCTAGCAAGAGTATAGGCATGACAGTCTAGCAGCATTTTTTTTCCTTTCAGTAGCCCTACCAAAAACACCTCTTGATGAACGACTGCTTTAAGTCTTTATGTAATTAGGGATGGGCCGAATGGACCCCCGTTCGGTTCATACCAGAACCTTGGAACACCGCAACGTTCGGACCCGAATAACGAATTCAAGTCAATGGGTCCCGAACATCAAAAGTGCCCATTTTGAAGGCTTATATGCAAGTAATTGAGCATACAATGGTTATAGGGGTCTGGGTCCTTCCCTGGGGGACATGTATAAAAAAAATACTTAATTTTTAAATGAGCAGTGATTTTATTTTTGAATTGAAAACATAACAATGAAAAACTCCTTCCAATATAGTGCCTGGGGGTCCTCTTAGGCTACCTGTAAAGTGGCAGACCTGTACCATGTCTAGAATCTCTTGCAGCAATAATGGAATATTCCTATCAAAATACTTACCGTAATTTTCCTTTCCTGATGGACTCCATGGCAGCAACGTGTGGGTTAAGTCCCGCCTCCACTACCCTATAGGACACTACTCCCATAAATCTTTGCTCCCTGCCCACGGCTGTGTTCGATAACTAGCCTACTCCAGCCATTTGGGAGGGAACTCCTGCTGCCATGGAGTCCATCAGGAAAGGAAAATTACGGTAAGTATTTTGATAGGAATTTTCCATTTTCCCGACAGACTCCATGGCAGCAACGTGTGGGAAATAACTTGCCATACACACCTGGGTGGGCATAAATGCTGAACAAAAAGATTTATTTAACACTATCAACCGAGAGAACTTTCAAACCAAAATCAACAGAAGATAAAGTTGCTGGTTCAACGCAATAATGAGACATAAAAAGTATGAATTTTTGACCAGGAAGCTGCTTTGCAGATAACTTCAGGCACCACATGACCTGAAGCTGCCCAGGAAGTAGAGAAACTTCTCGTGGAATGCACTGTAACTGCCTCAGGAGGAGCCAAGCCCTTCTCTCTGTAAGCCCGTTGGATAGCTTGAACAACCCAAGCTGCGATGGATCTGACGGAAGCTCTGAGACCTTGGCTTTTCCCGTGAAACAAAACCAAAGAGGAAGTCCGATTGTCGAAAAGAGGCTGTAGCCTCCAAGTATTGCTTCAAGATAACTCCCATATTGAGGGGGATGTGTCTCCAGACTTCCAGTAGAATTAAAAGTAGGAAGTGTGATATCCTGGTTTTCGTGGAAGATTGAAGTGACCTTGGGATTTGATACTAGCATCGGAATTAGGACCACTCTGTCTGGGAAAAAAGTGAGAAAAGGGTCCTTTGACCCAAGAGACTGGATTTCAGAGGCCCTCTTTGCAGAGGAAATGGCTACCAGAAAAGAATTCTTGAGGGAAAGCTCTAACCGAGAGAGGCTTGTCCAGTTGTGAGAAGAAGTCAAGGACTAGTGGTAGATCCCACTTAGGGAATCTAGGTTTCCCAGGTCTGAGCCTGACTGCTCCTTTGAAGAATTGTTGAACCAAAGGGTGTTTGGCCCATTACACTCCAGAAAAAGCTGAAATTGCTGCAACTTGCACACGGAGAGCGCTAACCGATAATGAGACATCTAGACCAGTTTGTAAGAAACTTAAGACATCCTGAACTGTCGGATTACAGTCCGAGTTGAACCCGGAGGACATGTGGTTTGTAAATCTAGCCCAAATTCTTTTATACCCAATTGGTGGTACTTCTCCTCACACTCATGAGAGTAGGGTTAACCTCCTTGGGGCATCCTAGAGCTTCTAATCTTCCCCTCTCAAAAACCAGACCCTCAGGCGCAGATGAGACAGACAGGGATGTAGTTTTGAGCCTTGGGATAGAAGATCGGGTCTGAGGGGTAAGGGGATCAGATCCTTGACACTGAGGAGCATTAGCAGGGGGAACCAGGGCCTGTTGGGCCAGTAAGGTATTATGGCTGTCACTTCTGCTGCTTCCGACCAGAGTCTCCACAGGAACTGAAGAATGATGGGGGTTGGTGGGAAAGCATAAGCTCTGCGGAACCACCATCGTTCCGTCAGGGCGTCCACCCTGTAAGCCTGAGGATCCCGGAACCTCGAATAATACAATACCTCGCCAGTTTTTTGTTGCAAGGGGAGGCGAATAAGTCGACTTCAGGAGAGATTCCTAAGGTCAGAATCCAACTGAATAATTCCTCGTGGAGAGACCATTTGTTGTTGTCTAAAAGGACTCGAGATAGGAAGTCTGCCTGAACATTCTGAGTCCCTGGAACATACGTTCCGGTTATGTTGACCAGGTTCTTCTGGGCCCAAGACATAATTGGCTCTACCTCCTGAAGTAGAGACAGACGCCAAAGTACCTCCTTTTCTAATGTACGCCACTGCCGTCGTGTTGTCTAACCTGAGTAGAACCGAGGTTCTGGAAATCAGATGACGAAATGCTAATAGCGCCTTGAATGCTGCCCTCAATTCCAGAATGTTCGACACCGTTCTTCTGGAAGGAAAGTTCCAGGTATCCTGTGCCACTTCTGTCAAACAGTGGGAACCCCAGCCCTTGTTGCTGGCATCCGTTGTTACCGTTATACATGAGATGGGAAGAATGGAATGACAGTTGTAAAGATTTTCCAGCTGGAGCCACCAGGGAAGGGAGTTCCTCATTGAAGAGGTGATGGGAATGAGCGAGCTGAGTTTACTACCTAACCACTGATGAAGAAACCCTTTTTGGAAGGGTCTCATCTTCCATTGAGCCCACTTCACCATTGGAATCATAGCCACCATAGTGCCGATGATCCTCAGACACCGGAGAGCCTGGAGATGGGAGGCTGAAATGGCTGGACGAATTTTGTCCCGAATTATTAAAACCTTCTCCTCGGGAAGAGAGATGGTGCCTTTAACTGTATCGAAAAGGGCTCATACGAATACGAGAGTTTGGGATGGCATTAACTGACTCTTCTCTAGGTGCAGGATCCAAGCAAATTCCTGGAGGGTGGAGATAACCTGACTCCTGTGCATTAATAATCAGTCTCCGTCTTGGGTTAGCAGCAGAAGATCGTCCAAGTAATGATGGAGACGGATCCCCTTGGTTCTCAAGGAGGGCCACTACTGCTAACAATACCTTTGAAAAAGACACGGGGAGATGTCAATAGCCCGAAAGGTAGGCACGTTAACTGTAGATGCAATTTGCCCATGGAGAAGCGAAGGAATTGCTGAAAATCTTCTGCCACAGGGACATGAAAATAAGCGTCCTTTAGATCTATGGAGATCATCCAATCTCCTGATTGGACCAACTGCTGAATTGTTGACAGCGTCTTCATCTTGAATTTTTCTTTTTTGATGAAACGATTCAGATGGGTAAGATCTATGACAGGTCTCCAAGATCAGTTTTTCTTTTGGACCATAAAGAGGAGAGTAAATTCCTATGCCTCGTTCGTCTGGGACAGGAATGGCAGCGCCTTGAGCCAATAAAGATTTCACGTAGGTTAGAAGAATCAACATTTTTTCTTCTGAGGCCGGAAGGGAGGTGGGAACACACCTGAGTCTGGGAAATCTGCTGAAAGTCCAGGTATGGCCTGAAGAGACCGTCCTGACGGTCCAGAAGTCCTGGATTGAGGCCGCCCAGATGTACCGAAAACGTAGAAGACGAGCCCCCACTTGACCAGTCTGAGCGGGCCCAATCTCAAAAAGACTTGGTCGGCTCTCTCTCCCCTATCAAACTGCTCTTCCATGCACTGGAGAATTCACGGCCCGGCCTGTAACTACGGGCCTCCCTGGCTCGTTCCTGGTATTGTTTCTTAGGAAAAAAACTCTGGTTTTGCAAAGGCCGATCCTGAGGAAGGAACTCCGACTTCCCCCCCCAGTGGCTCGGGTTATGGCAGTATCCAAATTTGTTGCCAAAGAGGGAAGACCCCTCAAAAGGAATTCGGCACCAAACCTGCTTAGAGGCTGGATCAGCCAGCCAGGGGCGAAGCCAAGGGGCTCCCTTGGCAGTAACTGCGGAGAGCATGACCCTAGCCACCAGTCAGATGATATCAAAGCCTCCCCCAGATGCTAGCCGTAACTCTTGGATAGGAGAGCTCTTTGCTACTTCATCCGAAATGCTCTTGAGAGTATCATCCACACTATCCATCCAGACTTCCATTGCCTTGGACATTGCGGCCAGAGCCAATGCTGGCTTACAGGCATACCAGCCATTAAATTCTTTAAGTCAGAGTCAATACGCCTATCTAAGGCGTCCTTGAAAGAAATCGTATCCTCTAAGGGGAGTGTTACGTGTTTTACTAGCCTCATCACAGCTGCGTCCACCAGTGGGGCTGATTCCAAATGCTTGAGTTCATCTTCCTTGAACGGGTATAGTTTTAGAATTTTTGAAAGCATTGAATTATTTTTTTTCTCCACCTTGCCCCATTCGTTTAATGACCTCACCAAGTTCGGCAAGCATTTAGTTGTTTGAAATATTTTCTCTTTGTTTAGAAGGAGCAGCCACAGGATCCTCCCAATTTAAGGCCTCTCTAATAGCCTTTACCAAGGGGGAGAGTAAAGCAAAGTCAAACCCCACACAGGAACTATCTTCCTCAGACTCACTGTCTGATGCCGCAGCTGAAGGATGGCTTGGTAGAGACGACTCCCAGGTGTCTTGAATTTGTGAGTCCCTTACTGGCGACTGTGGCGACTCTGCCTGAGGGACAGGGGTCTGGCTGGACCCGATACCTTTAAGAGACTCTTTAACAGCCCTTTCGACCAGGGATTTTAGCTGCTGGTCCGTACTCCCACTTTCATTGGAAGCTTTGGAAAAACAGAGATCGCATAGAGATCTTCCGGGAGGTAATTGTGACCTACATCCCCAGCAGACACTAGCAGCTGAACGGCTGGAGTGAGCCTTGGAGGAGCGAGATTGGTCCTTGCTACGGCGCCCAGATCTTGAGGGTGAGCTGTGGTGCTTAGACCTGGAAGGGGAACGCTGGTGATGTGATTTCGAAGAGTCTCTGTGAGAGCTGCGTCTTTGTTCTGACCTGGAAGGGCTGAACGAAAGAAATACAGGGAACAAAAAGATCAAGATAAAAGTAAAACTAGGAAAACTAAGACAGGTGCCCCCCCCCCCCTCGCCGGCAATACCTTTTATGAGAGGGCTGGTCACAAGCAGGCGGTGGGGAGTCCATGTCTATAGCGGCATCCATCGGTGCTGTAATGACAGATGAATAAGATCCAGGTGCAGAAAGCATTTCCCCCACCTGTCCCAGAGAGCCACTTACCAAAAACCAGGTGCACCAGGGACTAAGGGAAGTTGTCGCAATAGCCCACAAGCATTCCCAAGGCTTGCAGGCTATTCCCCTGTTTAAAAAGGAAGAAAAGAAGAACAATCTCACCACTCCCACGCGATAATCTCCAGGGCCGAAGGTAAGGAGTTCACCAACTTTTCAGGGGCAAACAAGGTCATCTGCTTATTAGCTGGGCTATTAGATCAATGCGCAGCCTGCCTTCCAGTGGCTAGGGATCTGGCTTCCTCCAGTGCCTCTTCCAGTGCCTGCTCCATACCCCGCTAGTAGCTAAGGCTCAACGGAGTATACCGACATTCCAGTCTCAAGTCGCCGCTCGGCCATCCAGATCGTGGAAACGTGTGGGAGCAAATCTTCGGGTAGAAAGACCCACATAGGTCATACGGAGGACGACAAAAAGAAAAAAAAAAAAAGAACACGGTCGTGGGCAGGGAGCAAAGATTTATGGGAGTAGTGTCCTATAGGGTAGTGGAGACGGGACTTAACCCACACGTTGCTGCCATGGAGTCTGTCAAGAAAATTGCATTTATAAAACAATTAAAAAAAAAATTCCCCTACAAGCTGCCTTTATTTTGCCCAGCAACAGATGGGGAACCAGTGTGTATGATGAGGCCACAATGTAGTGCACTGGGAACAAGATTGGAGATTTTTTGGATACATTCTGGTGTCACTTTGATTTTGGATAGAAGTAACGGGTGCATAAAAATTGGTCTTTGGGCGTCCGTGGCGCCTTCCCACCGTAACCCTATAGAGGTACTCTTGATGAAAGCAAGAATTGGCCTTGCTGTAAAAAATTGCAATGATATGCACCTGTCAAACAGGTGCAGAAAAATTACTCTTTGGGTGTCAGGGGCGCCTTCCCACTGTAACCCTATAGAGGTGCTCTTGATGAAGGCAAAGGAAATTGCAATGATATGCACCTGTCAAACAGGTGCAGAAAATCTGTTTTTTTCAATCATAATTACCCGTAAAATCCTTTTCTTTGAGTACATCATGGGACACAGAGTTATGCCAATATTCATTACCTGCTGGGTTATACTTCATCTCCAGGTGAATGGACACTGGTAGACCAAAGGTCTTTAGACAGGAAGTGATCCCCTATACAATCCTGTGTCCCATGATGTACTAAAAAAAAAAAAAAAAAAAAAAAAGAAGATTCTCTTATCCTTTCATACATCATGGGACATAGAGTTAGGCTAATATTCATTACCTGCTGGGACGTCCCAGAACAATAGGCTTGAGGGGAGAGAGACACCCTGCCAAAAAATAGCCATCAGAACTTATAGGGCAACCCGCAGTACATTGCTGTATAAAAGCCAAATCCTCGGCTGCGCGAACATCCACTTGATAAAATTTTGCGATCGTATGTACTGAAGACCAGGTAGCAGCCTTACAAATCTGAGCCACAGATACCTGATGGCAAAAAGCCCAGGAGGTTCCTACACCCCTGGTAGAATGAGCCCTCACCCTAAAAGGGAGGAGCTTTACGTTTCAGACCATAGACCTGAATAACCAATTGATGGACCCAATTGGCAATGGAAGCTTTGAAAGCTGTCTGCCCCTTCTTGGGTCCCTTTGGTAAAACAAAAAATCCTGATCCTCGGATCTCCGCAGATCTAGACAAATAAACCTTGACTGCCCAGACAACGTGCAAAGAATGCAGTCGTCTCTTCCGCAAAACGAGGCTGAGAGAAAAAAAGAAGGCAAAATAATGTCCTGATTTAAATGAAAGGCCGACACCACTTTTAGCAAAAAGGATGGAACTGGTCGTAACACGACCTTGTCGTGGTGGAAGATCAAGTACGGTTCCCTGTATAAAAGGGCTGCCAACTCCGATACCCTTCTAGCTGAGGTGATAGTCATCAGGAAGGCTAGCTTGGTTCAAATGGTTGTTTTTGTAACACAGACAGCACCAAGTTCAAGTCCCAAGGACACATAGGTGACCTAATGGGGGGGGGGGGGTGGGAAGCAAGCGAGTTGCCCCCCGCATAAAGGTTCGGACCAGTGAATGGGAGGCTAAAGGCCTTTGGAAGAATACTGATAGGGCCGAAAATTGACCTCTGATTTCTCCCAATCACATATCTGAGGATGCCATTTTTTTGGCTTCACACCAAGCAATACAAGTCTTCCAGACCTTATGATAGATCTTCCTAGTGACAGCTTTTCTAGCATTCACTAGGGTAGACACCACTGGTCCCCAGAGCCACGGTCCTTTAACACCCTTGCTTCAATAGCCATGCCGTCAAACTTAGAGACTGTAAATTAGGGTGGAATATAGAACCTTAAGAGTAGATTGGGGCACCGTGGAAGCGTCCAGGGCCAGTTTATTGTTAGTCTCACAATCTCCGGGAACCAGGGCCTTCTGGGGCAGGCTGGTGCCACCAGAATGACTGGAACGCCCTCTCTCCGAATCCTGCGCAACAAATGTGGAAGGAGAGGGATCGGAGGGAAAGCAGAAACAAGGGAGTATGGCTCCATGGAACTACCAGGAGCATCTGCTCTGATTGCCAGAGGATCTCTTGTTCGGAACACAAACTGCTGTAGCTTGTTGTTGAACATGGATGCCAGTAGGTTGACCTCTGGCCATCCCCAACGTTCGCAAATTTCCTGAAACACTACTGAGTGTAGGAACCATTCCCCCGGGCAGATTTGCTGTCGGCTGAGATAATCTGCCTTCCAGTTCTCTACTTCCGGGATATGGACTCCGGATATCATTGGCACATGTCCCTCTGTCCAGGCTAGTATGTGGTTCACCTCCTTCAGAGCTAAACGACTCCTGGTACCACCTTGGTGGTTTATATAGGCCACTGCAGTGGCATTGTCAGACTGAACCCTGATAGGGCAGTCCTGAAGCTCCACCGCCCATGACCGTAGGGCCAGTTGTACTGCCCTTAATTCCAGGACGTTCATGGGCAGGATCTGTTCCATCTTTGACCATTTTCCTTGAGCTGTGAGCCCCTCTAGGGTCAGTCCCCAGCCTGAGAGGCTGGCATCTGTAGTCAGTACTCTCCAAGTTACCGGGAGGAAGGATCTTCCCTTTCACAGGTTCTGATCCTGCAGCCACCAGTTTAGGCTTAAGCATGCCCAAGGAGATAACATTGGATAATCCAGGGCTTGTCCTCTCCTGTTCCAAGCCAACAAGATGTCTTGTTGTAGAGGCCTGGAATGGAACTGGGCATAGGGCACTACCTCGTAGGAGGATACCATCCTCTCTAGAAGACTCATACAGAGCCGAATGGAGGGTTGTCTGGTGCCCCTTACCCTGATTCTTCAAGGCACAGATCCTTGCGGGTGGCAAGAATACTCTTGCTTGGACCATATCTAGGATCAGACCTAAATACTTTAGACTTTGAGCTGGTCTCAGGGTTGACTTTTTGGCATTTATGATCCAGCCTAAGCTTTCCAAATACCGCACTGTGCACTGGTCTATTAGCAATAGATCGTCTAGGTATGCCAAGACTGTTTAAGCTCTGTGCCCTTGACCTGGCTACAGGTGGGGCTAGAACCTTTGTGAACACTCGAGGTGCTGATGCCGATAGGCGCTAGAAGTTTTCCTCCTTGCAAGATAGAAACTACTGACATGATCGACTCCATAGAAAGGAGCGGATCTTCAGGAACTGATTTAGATTCTTTTAGATCTAGAATGGATCTGTTGAATTTCTGCGTGGCTCTGTACATGTACAGGAAACGCATGAAAAAGGCAGTGAAGGTTCCAAGGAACCTAAGAAAAAACAGAACTATCAGCTGACTCTACTAGAGGTAGCTTGAAAGAGGCACAAATCATCTCTGTAAGAGGTTTGTAACAACAATTTCTCAGATTGCGAGGCTGAAAAAAAGTTCAACTCTAGTTGTCTCCTCTGTAGAGGAGTACTCGGTTTGCCTTTCTTCCCGATTACCTGAGGGTAATCCTTCATCCTCTACCCACTGTTCCCTTGATAAGGGATCTCAGGTGGGGGAGGGGATCACACTCTTCCCATCCTTGGATAGTGGATGCGATTAAAGTCGCATCTTCAATCATGTATACAGGGGCTGAATATTTTCTCCTCTTAGGCTCAGTTTCCACTACTGCAACCCCAAAGTTGCGTGATTTTACCGTGATCCTTTGCCACCGAGAATACGCTGGGGCGCGATTTTGATGCGACAGGAAACAATGCCTGTGTATTCTAGAGGTTTATGGACCTCAAGTCGCATGAAAGTGGTACCAAAGTAGTGCAGGGACTACCTTGAAGTCGCACAGATCTGAACAGTATTTCTTGGAATTCATGCCCTAGAGTCTGACGGTGGAGGCCGTCACCGCTGCCTAGAGGCAGCTGCCCCTGCGCAGGGGAAGGAATCTGTTTAAGTGACTTGTCCAAGGTCACAAGGAGCCAACGTGAGGACAAGGTCCCATGTCTTTCAGGAAGCCTCCCATGGCTACGCTGGCCGTCAGAGTAGTTAACCTGTGAGAGATGGCTCCTTCACTAGTGAACGCCGACATGTGGATCTGAACCCATGTCTGTCAGGAAGTCTCCCATGGCTGCACTGGCCATCAGAGTACTTAACCTGTGAGCTGTTGTGGCTTCACTTTAAATAAAAGGACATTTATACCTTCTACTGGACAAAAGAGCTTTACTGCTAGAAATCATTTGGATGTATTTCACCAAACCTTCCCCAATGAAAAGGGAAACTAGTCAGACCCTTTTTTGCAAGATGCTTCGGCTGACCAACCCTTTTAACCACAGGGTCCTAAGCATGTGTTTTAGCACAAGCGCAAGGCGAGATGCCTGGTGGATAGGGTCTTTTATGGCATCTATGGCGAAACATAGCGCCATTGGTAGGAGGATTTTAACAAAAAAATTCCAACTCCTTATCTGTTGGATGCTTAAGCAATTATGCATCTTGATGCTGGAAATCAGGGCAGAGGAGAATGCATCTTCAGTCACATACACAGGGGCTGAAGTGTGAGAAGCAGTTTCACTACCAATTGCTTCCAATGACTCACCCTGGCTTGCCATGTCAGGTATCTCCGGAGAGGATGACAGTGTGGAGGCATGACTGGAGTTCCCAGCGCCTGGGGGTGGAATCCTTGGTACCTTTGTGGTACACTGGAAATCAAATGTGCTAAGCACAACAGCAGAGGAACTTTAACAAATTATTGTATTTGCTGAATAATAGTTTTAGCAAAAGAAAACAATGTCACCATAAGGATCAACCTTTGATGCTGAGTACCATAATATTTTCCTGGAAATGCCTGTTTACACACCTTTACATGCCCAGCGCTCCTGTGTCTTAGTGTGACAGACTTCTGTCTTCAGCATATGAACTGAGAGTGTCTGTGTTATGTGTAATCAGGTTCTCACCTGAGGCTTAAGTGTCAGCTGTTACCGCACCTCTCCAGGAGGAGAGGGGAGGGGTAGGGGAATTTTTATCAGCAGTGTTTGTTAAGCTCCTCGTTTTAAAGGAAGACTTCACTTTATACAAAAAAATGCAAATGGCTGGTTTTGTATGTTCATAAACTACTGCTGTAACCCCTTTAGATACCTCAGAAGAGGAAAACCATCTGTTCAATTAAGAACTCCCCTCTGGCTGCAGGGACCACACCCGCTGCTATAGCCAGACAGAGCTGCTGAAAAAGGCATTGTACTAGGCAAGTGTAATATACTCCCTCTAGGGGAGACATTTTAAGGCATACAGTATTATTTTTATATATATATATATATATATATATATATATATATATATATATATATATATACATATACATACATATATATATATATATATATATATATACATACACATATATATATACATACACATATATATATATATATATATATATATATATATATATATATATATATATATATATACACACACACACACATTGTATTTTTTGGAGAAAAAGGCATTAGTGGACTTTTTACAGTTCCTAGGCTTCTCCCCTTACCTTATCCTCGCTGCAGGATACTGCTGATTTAACAGACAGATCCAACCTTCACCCATCATGGCGGGCAACGTAGTTAAACCTTTAAAGACTGGGGCCCTTTTTTTAAAGGGGTTCCGCTCCTTTGGACCTGTATAGCACCCCTCAGGAACAACTTTTGGTATATGAAAAGCCAAGGGTCCAGCTCTCAAAGAGAAGCTTACAGGCAAAACCTTGTTCTTCAATGCGAGGCCCAGGTACCATCCTATGGCCTCAGTGGCGAGGATGGATCCGGTTGTGGAGGTTTTTTAAATCCAGCATGGATCCCTCCCTGGAGCTCCTCAGAGTACATGTTTACTCGTGACCAACACCTTAGACACTGGCGAAAAAAACTGAAGACTCCTGGAAGGAGGAGGGGTTATATAGGGGAGTCAACTTCCTGTATTGGTTATACCAGTGTCAACACCTGAAGGTAGGCCCATAACCCACCAAGTAATTACTTAAGGCTCTGTGTCCTATGATGTACGATAAAGAAAAATGGTCTTTGGGTGTCAATTGTGCCCATGAAACCTATACCAAAAACATTCTTCCAGATGAAATGATTGAACATCCTCAAAGCTAGGCAGCCTCAAAGTCCTGCAGAGATTCCACATCCCAAATGAGACTTAATCAGTGACATCTGCATCAGGGGCTTCATAGCTGGTAATCCAGGACTGATTCATTTTTATAAAGGTCAAACGGTCCATGGAGTCTGTGGACAGACACATTCTATGATCAGTAATGAAATCTGCTGCAGCACTGAATGCCCGTTCTGAAAGCACGCTGGATGCAAGGTAGCCCAACAACTCAATAGCATACTGGGCAAGTTCTGGCCAGTGGTCTATTCTTATACTTACCCAGTAAGTCAGTGGATCATCAGCTGGAAAGCTCTCCATCTTTGTTTTGGCCCCGAGGTAATCGTCCACCACGTGATGCAGACGCTGCTGATGGGATGTGGAAGCTGACAGCTCTGGGCGGCGAGGAATAAAAAAATTTTGGAAATGCCTCCAACGCTCCTCTCTTGACCAACAGAAGAAAACAACATTTTCCACAACACTGTAACCTACTGGAGTCAGGAAAAACATTCAATAAAATCCTCTTTAACGTGTCCTCAAGATATTTTATCTTCTGGACTCTGTGGGGACGGGATGAGTTCTGAGACCTTCCCCTTATAAATGGTGGTCAAAGAGGGTTGCCAACCAGTAATCATCCTTCACCTTTATGCCACGTATTCTTGGGTCCTTTTGCAGGCTTTGAAGCATGAGGTTGCCCACGCAGCTCAAATTTGCAGAGGCTTGAGAAGCAGACTCCTCAGGGTCACTCAGGATGACAGCAGCTGGAACTTCCTCCTCCCAGCCACATACTACTCCCAAGGGTCCTGGGGTCTGAAAGCCATCGCTTACAGATTGACGCACGTCTTCCTCTTCGAAACCTATGAAAGTGCCAGAATCTTCCTTCTGTGACATAAGAATGATGGTGTCTGGATAAAGTGTGCCTTGAGAGGAAAGGAAGTCCTCTTTCTTCAACTGCTCTGTCTCCGGTGCCCTGTCCATAATGCCACGCAGTCTGCTCCAGCAGGAATACAACAGGTATTGTGTCACTGATGCATGCACTGTCACTGCTCACCATCCTTGTGGCATCCTCAAATGGTGACAATACAGTGTATGCATCCTTAATGATCAGCCATTGGTGTGGGGGGGGGGGGGGGGGGAGCAGAGGCGGCCTGAGCCTGTCGTTGTGCCTCTGCTGCATGCATAGCCATTGCAGTATTGCCAAAGTAGAGTTCCACCTGGCTGGGCACGTCAAAAATCAGGCGGTTTACGGGCAGGTGGAATTCCCGCTGAATTTCAGCCAACTGAGCACTGGCTGCGTATGACCGCCTGAAATGGCTACAGACTGGCCAGCTTTAGCACATCTTGCAACCCTGGGTACGCATTTAGGAAACGCTGCACCACCAAAATTGAGGTCATGTGCCAGGTATGGCACATGTGTCAACTTTCCCTGTCTAAGGGCGGACAGGAGGTTTGAGCCATTATCACACACCACCATTCCTGGCTCCAGATGGCGTGGTGTGATCCACCTCTGGGCTTGTCTCTGCAGAGCTGCAAGAATCTCTGCTCCGGTGTGGTTCCTGTCCCCTAAAAATGGCATCATCACCACCAGCTGTATGGAGATATGGGGGCACAAGCTGCAGCACCGAGCCCTGTCCTGCATCTCTTTGAGTTGCAAGCAGCGTTACCCAGTCTGCTGTGAACGAAAGATATCGTTCCTGCCCATGCTTGCTGGACCAGGTGTCAGCAGTAAGGTGGATTTTACGGCTGACTGCCTTGCCAAATGATGCCAGAACATTCCCTTCCACATGATGGAACGGCCTTACGTGAAAAGTAGTGACTGGGAACCTGCCATTGTGGTACAGCATATTGTGCAAATTCATGGAAGCAGGCAGAATCCACCAGGCTGAAAAGCAAAAGTTGGAGAGCCAACAGCTTTGACAAACTTGCATTTAAATGCTGGGCACATGGCTGGCAGGGACTGTATTTTTTTCCACTGCAGATGGGGCAGAGAAATTTGCCGGCTACAGTCTACAGCTGGTGGTGTGCTGCTGGCAGATGTGCAGCTAGGACCTGTGACACCCTGTGCTATACCATCATCCCTGTCAGTGGAGGCTGCTGAGAGGTAATGACTCAGTATAGCAGGGGCAGACTGAAGTGGGTAAGGAGGAGAAGGGACAGATTTGTGCCCCTTGTGTGGCTTTTGGGTGCTCTTGCCAATGGGCTGAGTGGTTGGACGTTACATGCCTTGTTAAGCATGTGGTACCCAAATGGCTGGTGTTTTTGCCACGTTTGATGTGTCTGAGACACAGTTTGCATATAGCAACAGTGCAATCTGCTGCAGATGGGCTGAAAAAGGCAGACAGCTGAGTTTTGGAGAGTGGGCCAGGAGAGAACAGCTGCAGAATGTGATGGAATAGGGTGGCTGCTTTCTACTCTTTATGTCAGCCTCCTTGGGGTTGTGCCACCTCACCTTCAGTTTCCTCCTCTGCTCTGGCACCCAAGTCACATCAGTGACCTTATCTCCATCTGCATCTTTATCATTACCACCGGAGACAACGTGGCAATATGCTGCGGCTGGGGAAACATGAATGCCAATTTGTCTACCAGTGTTCTCCCCTCTCTCTAGGCTCATGTTCCTGTCATCCTCAACCTCAGAACCAACATCTGAATCCAGTAATGGCTGGGCATGATCAAAGAGCAAGTGGCCGACGCTGTGGTCAAATAACTCAGCTGACTCCTCCATGGCTGATGTTGGGGCTATGGCAGGAATAGATGTGGACAAGGAAGCAGGTTTATTTATTTTTTTTAAGTTTTAAAATGTTTATTAAAATATAACAGTCGTACAAAAAAAAAAAAAAAAAAAAAAAAAAAAAAAAAAAAAAAAGAAAAAAGCCCACATGAGGAGCTAGTGCAATATGAGGGAAATCTTCATCATATACAATGAAGGTACAAAACAAATAAAACAAAGAAATGAACCAGGTTTGATAGGTAGAACATTCCTAAATGACTCTGCAAACGGTCACCCCCGTTTGCCTTATGCACCTCAAATGGGGGCCTGGTGTGCTAGGGTCAAACGGGTGCGCGACCAGGTATTTCGGGGGGGGGGGGGGCTAGGCTGCTCCTTTGAACGTAATACAAGAAAAGCACAATGGGAGTCACGTTAATTAGGTTAATATGGTATTGACAGTAGAAACTTATGGTGTTCAAGTGGAGATCATTGGGGAGGGTACAAGCGGAGTTTCCTCTTTGCTCAAATGATTTGAACACTTGACAGAAGAGCCATTCTGGAGTTTTAGCAAAATCCTGAATGCGTAGTGGGCTGGTTCAGCTTAAGGTTGATCATAGGGTAGAAGAGGAAGAGGAAGAGAAAGGGCAGAAGAGAGAGTGTGGAGAGAGAGGAATGGTAAAAAAGAAAAGAAAAGGGGGAGAGATGGGAACGTTCACGAAGGAAAAAGGACACGGGCCAACAGCATGTCTTGCTCAGGCTTAAGAGGGCTTCTGTTCCTCAGGGAAGTAGAGAGATTACTATATATTTAGCCCATGGTTCCCAAATAAGTCTAAATTTATCTAATGTGTCGAGTATGGCGTTGGAAATTTTTTCCCCGATACATGATCCAGGAAATTTTTTGTTTCAATAGGTGAAAGGAGACCGGGGGGGATTTAGATGCCCGGGCTATTGTAATCTTAGTCCCCAGGAGGATAAAATGGATTAGGTCAGTTTCGATATATCAGGAACTTGGTTGTTAAGGAGAGCTATTGTGGGATCCAGTTTCACCGCCTATCCAGTGGATTTGCGGATGAGATAAAAGGATTTTGTTCCAGTATCCTCTAATTCTGGGTCATTCCCAGAAGATATGGAGGAGGGAGCCTATGTGGCCACATCCTCTAAAGCAATGTGGGGAAGACTGAGGGTAAAATTTGGTGAGGCGTATGGGGACTAGATACCATCGAGAAATGACTTCCACAAGGGAACTATTGAGGATACCCCTGTATGAGCGGGCAAAATTAGTGTGCCATTTGTCCAGGTCTCACTTAAACTGGAGATCTCGCTCCCAATGCCACATGTAGGTCACTTTCTCCGAGGGTTCAGCTATGGCTGAATAGATCAGGGAGATTCCTCCTCTTACGCTCACGGCTGAGGAACACCAAAGCTCATATTGAGTTACCGAGAGTGGGGTCTCAGAACTTTTCCAC
Organism: Aquarana catesbeiana; assembly: GCF_042186555.1. NCBI lineage: Eukaryota > Metazoa > Chordata > Amphibia > Anura > Ranidae > Aquarana > Aquarana catesbeiana. The sequence continues at coordinate 108,903,586 of NC_133326.1, forward strand.
ACCTGGCACAAGAAATGTAATAGTTTGTTGTATCGGAACGTTTCCGAAGGTGGCATATCTAGTTTAGAAATGCAATAGCTAAGAGAGATGGGGCCGTTACCATTGAAGTATTGCCCTATTCTGTAGAGGCCCTTGTCAAGCCACCACCTAAATCCCTTGATGTTGAGACCCGGGGAAAACAGGGGGTTGTGAAAAATATGCGAGAATGGGCGCCAGGCCGATGTGAGGGAGTGTCGTTTGTGGAGAGTCACATAGGGTCATGGAATGGAAGAGTGTAGGGGAAAGAATTGGGGGGGGGGGGGGGTCGATCTTTCTGTGGGCTCCAAACTAGGAGATCTAGAGTATGGTTGGGGGTTGCCTGTCTTTCTGTGTCTACCCAGTCTGGTTTCGGTCCTTAAATGACAGAGAATTGGCATAGGTGGGCAGCCTGATAGTACCACCAAAGATTAGGTAGTCCTAGTCCCCCTTTTTTCCTGGATCTAAATAGCACCGTCTTGGATAGGCGATGTCCTTTACTGCCCCAAATGAAGCGTATAATCGCTGACTGCAGTTTATCTAGAAGACGCTTTGTTATGGGTATGAGGAGGGAGCGGAAGAGATACAAAATTCTGGGCAGCAAGGTCATCTTGACTGCATTCACTCTCCCCAGCCAGAACATTTTATATAGGGACCATTGAGAGAGGTCTGCTGACAATCTCTTAAACATAGGAGGGTAATTGCAATGGTGTAGTTGCTCAATTTTAGAAGTGAACTGGATGCCCAGGTAGGGGAGAGAGGATGGGCTCCAGGAAAAGGGGGAGTGTATTTTTAGCCTATCGATTAGGTCTTGGGGGATGGAAATGTTTAGGGCAGTTGATTTGGTCATGTTAACCTGCAGAACTGAGACTGATCCAAATTTTTTTTTAGGAGTTTGAGGATATTGGGAGTGGATATGAGAGGGGAGGTGACAAAAAGAAGAACATCGTCGGCGAATAGGGCACATTTGTGGGTCAATTGACCACATTTCACCCCATGTATATCCAGGTGTTTAATGGCGAATGCCAAAGTTTCTATCACAATGGCGAAAAGGATGGGGCAAAGGGGGCATCCTTGCCTGGTACCTTTCAGGATGGAGAATTGATCTGAGAGATGACCTTGTAGTTTGATTTGGGCTTTAGGGGAAGAATAGAGGGTTTTCCAGGGTCCTAGTAAATTGTCCTAGTAAATTGAAGATCTATAGAAAGGATATATCCCTCCTGGGATGGGCCTCCATCCCAAGAGGATTGCATAAGGGAAATCAAGTTAACCGCTCTCCTAATCTGGTCCGACCCCTGCCTCCCGGGGATGAATCCCACCTGGTCCTTGTGAATATATAGATATCGATGAAGGAGGACAGTCTGTTAGCTAAGATTTTCGCCATAATCTTTAAATCGTTGTTAATTAACAAAATCGGTCTATAATTCCCCACTTCACTGGGGTATTTACCCTGTTTGGGAATAACTGATGTACACAAGATTGGCTGCCGGTTCCAGGGGGGAGCCTGCACGTAGGGAGTTGCAGAGACGGACCAGACGAGGAGAGAGGACCTCAGAAAATTTTTGATAATAAAGAGCCGAGAAGCCATCAGGGCCAGGGGAGCCTTTAAGATTTTTAATGACCTCTCGGACTTCACTTTCCTGGAAGGGAAATTCTAGGATAGAGCGATGTGAATCTGAGAGCTTGGGTAGGTTTATACCCTCCAGGAAAGAATTAATAGAGTTGGGGTTATTCGTGTCATGTGCAAAAGTAAAGTTTAATGTACAAGGAGTGAAACGTATCCTGAATTCTTTTAGGGTTCTGGGCTAGGGTACCTGAAAGGGATTTGATTTTGGGGAGGGAGAAAGTTTTTATCCTGGGGGAGAGCTTGGCCACCAAGTGTGGGCTGATTTTGTCGGCCTGTAGATAGAATCTGCCACTCACCCAGCGAAGATGTTTGTCCGCATTAGAGGTCAGAGCTAGATACAGGGCCACTCTAGCGGTTTCAATATTTGCACGGGTATCAGAAGTGGGGTTACGCTTGTGGGACCGGCTGAGGGAGTTGAAATTTTTTTTCCATTTTTCCTATATCTACTCTCCTTTCTCTTTTTAAATTTGGAAGCTGGATCATTTTTCCCCTCAAGACAACTTTATGGGCCCCCCATAGAGTACTCGGGGTCGTGCCCCCGGTGTCATTAATGATAAAGAATTCTCGGATGTCCTTTTCAAACATAATACAATGAACTGGGTTGGAAAGAAGGTATTCACCAACGCGCCATTGAGGGGGACCTGGTGGTTCTAAGGATAACCAAAGAGTGGTCAGACCAGTGAACTTCGTAAATTGATGTGTGTGTGGCTGTGTGGATCTCCGAGTTGGGGATGAAGATGTGGTCAATTCTGGCGAACATCTTATGTGGGGTCGAGTAATGTGTGTGGTCTTTAGATGTGGGGTTCAGTTCTCTTCAGGTGTCAATCAAGCCTAGGTCGTGTAATAGTCGGGCTATGCGAAGACTCTGTTTAGGAGGTTGTTTGAGATGCGACCTGTCACGGGTTGACTTATCTAGCAAAAGATCGAAAGTGATGTTGGAGTCACCTCCCATGATCACTCTTCCTTCCAGCAAGGCGGAGATGGTTAACAACATGGAGGAGAAAAAGTGTGCTTGGCCTCAGTTAGGGGCGTAGTAAGAGATGATGGAATGCATCACCCCTTCAATGAGCCCTTTGATCATAATATATCTCCGTCTGGGTCTTTAACTGTGTGTGAGTGGGAAAATGGAATCCGTTTAGCTAAAAGGATGGCAACCCCTCTTTTTTGGAGTCAGCATTCGCCAAAAAGAAGGTGGGGAAATTACAGTTGAGGAAGGATGGGGTATAGCTAGTGGGAAAAGGAGTCTCCTATAGTAATACAACATTAAGACATCTAGCGTGGTAGCTTTGAAATGCCTCCCGGCGTTCGGATTGAGAATTGAGACCCTGCGTGTTGTGTGATGCAATCCTGAGAGACATGTGGTGGGGGTTCAAATCAGCCATGAGAGTCTGAGGGGTTTAGCACGTACATGTCAGGGGAGCTTACCTCTGCCTCTGGAGATCTGGGATTGACCCTTGAGATCCTGAGAATATCTGAAAGTCCTGAGGACAGATCGGTGGGTATCCTTTCCGAAGGTTCCTGTAGGGAGTGGATGGGAAGAATAAAGGGGAGAAAGAGTATAGAAAGAAAAAAATAAAAATAAAAAAAATAAAAGAGGAAGGGGTAAGAAGAAAGAATTAGAGTCAATGAACTCAGACAAGTACAGCATATATCAAAGTAGCAACAGGACTGGCAAGCCAAGTCCTAGACCGAACCCCCCAGCAGGGGTGGGGTCGGTGCAGAGGCAACCCTGGTAAAGGTTGCTGTCCTGGTGTCACTAGAGGCTCCTCTATGTCACAACAGATGGAGTGGCATGTTTGGCTGCTCCGGCTGTCAGGTCCCCCTATAGGGGAGGATAATGTTGTGGGACCTTTGAGGAAGGGAAAAATGAGGGGCATACAGATTCAGAACAACAAGATAGATACATCAGTAAATAAAATCTCCCGTCAACTGTAAGGTTTGGGGGACTCTGCCAGGAGAGGCGGGGGAGAGGGAGGAGGACTAAATACGTCCAAGAGAGGACAACAATCGGGATCATAACAAAATGCAAACAGTCATAAACCAGTGGGTAATGTGACTCGCCCGGGTAGGGGACTGGAGGAGGGGAGGGTCTCAATTAGCCACTGAGAAGGCTAGCTGGATCCCGCCTAAGGGGACCAAGATCCAACGAGTCAACCAGTCACCAAAAGTGTAGGGCGGATCACTACACCAAAGAATAGGGCTGCCAACCGGCTCCAGAAGTGACGATACAGCATCCCGTCTGGGATTTGGAGTAAAGCAGTTCATCTTGGGGGATGGGCGTCTCGATGCCTCTGAGACTTTGTTCCACAGTGGGTCAGTGGGCTGTTCGGGGGGGGGGGCACGCTTGGATGAGCTTGGCTTGGCTGCAGGCTGCTGAGGTGGGAGTTCATGAGCGATGAATCCTAGTTGCAATAGCAAGTGTTCGCCATCTTGAAAGTTGGTGAATCCATGCGATATGATTTGTCTTGAATTTGAAACTGGAGACGGAAAGGGAACAACCAGCGGTATTTGATAGATTTTTGCGCCAGAATTTCAAGGAAAGGCTTGAGGGATCTCCGCTTTTGAATAGTGGTGGGGGAGAGAACAGCGAAAATGTGAATTTTGTTTCCCTGGACGGAGAGATTTTCCAGATTGCGTGTTCTTATTATGTCTTCTTTTACTCCATAATAGTGGGGTTTAACCACAATATATCTCGGGAGTCCATCATGGCAGGAGGGTTGCAGGGCTCTATGTGCTCTATCAAGCTCAAGTCCGTGGCCCTGGATGTCAGGGATAATGTCCTTGATGAAAAGCTTTACCGTGCTTGGTATATCAGAGACTGATTTAGGGATCCCCCATATACAGAAATGTCATCTCCTGCTTCTATTTTCTAAGTCATCTAATTTGGCTAGCGCAGATTCGAGTTGATCTTGCAGCATTTGGATACAGGTGGTATTTTGGTTGGTGCGTGCAGCTGTGTTGTCTACTGCCTGCTCAATGGCATCCATGCGGGCATCTAGGCTCTGCAAATCAGCCTTAATGGTAACTGTGATTTGTGTAGCATTTTGAGCTAGGCCTGCAGCCAGCATCTTGGAGAAGCTTTGACATGTCAGGGGGGTAGCCAAGCAGTGTGAGAGAAGGCTGCTGTGGGCTTGTGAGGCCTATGGGGGAGTTAATCATGGGGGTGTGAAGGAGTCCTGCTCAGCAGGGATTCCGTGGAAGCTGGGGAGATCCCTTGAGGGATCATGTTACTTACAGGGGTTGCTAGCAAGGGGGGAGGCTGCTGGTGTACTGGAGAAGGGTCGGCTATGGATTCCTGATCCTCCAGGCCTCCTTGTGTGTGTGCTGCCATCTTGGACGGTGCAGGGGCTGAAAGGTCAAAGTCCAGCTGACGGCTAACGTCCTTTTTTTGGGGGAAGACACCCGGCATGTAAATCTGTGCCCTGGGTCCTCCGGGAGGTGCGGGGGTCTGTGTGAGGTGCGTCCCGCTCAGCTTGGGGGCTGAGAAGGGCCAGAGCGGTATGGAGCTCTCGGTTACGGCGTCCTCCCGGGAGTCCCATGCATGCCGGAGGCAGGTTGATGCACTCTGGCAACTGCAGGGGACTGCACACTTGTCTCTGCATGCGTGACAGAGGATGAGGAAGGTTTAGTAAGCCAGTCCACCACCTCCTCTGCATGCTGTGGCTCGATAGCATGGTCAAACTCACAAGAGGAAATGATGCCCTGCCTGAGGACTGACCACCACGTCCACCTTTGCCTGTGGACACATTTGTTGCTAGCCCCCTTACAGTGCCAAGGGAACGTCTGCCTCTCCTTGTTGTCCTCCAAGACATTATTGGGAGGGGGTGGGGGAGGTTATAAGCAAATGTAAAGAAGAAGTGGAAATCTGTACGTAGATGCACTTTAATCAATGTAAAGTGTTGTTTGGTGCACTTTAATTTGAGTACTCACACTACACGGATACACTATAATATACTGCGATATAATGTGCCAAACTTACACTGACACACAGAACTATATGGTATTAAACTGGCAGTAATGCACACAGAAGTAAATAGCATTAAACTGGCAGTAATGCAATCAAATAGACTGTGTTCAACCGTCACTACACTGACGCCATCTGAACGGTCCCTACGCTAGCTAAAGACTAACTTAAAGATTACGGACACGGTCTCACTACAGTGAAAACTATCTGAGCTGTCCCTACTCGAGCTGCACACTATGCAAAGCTGAATGATGGTCCTCACTACACTCACACTATCCCTAGACTGACACTAAACTAATATTCTACACTGACAATTGAAGCAAAATAGCACAGTATAGCACACTAACTAATAGCACTGAATAGAGCCCTGTTCTATCTCTCTCCACACTGAAATCACACTGAAAATGGCTGCCATTAAAAGAATATTTTTATACTGTGGGGTGGGATAAGCCATTATTGGATAAAGTCATGATGACAGTGTCCAATCATGACTGACAGTGCCCTGTGCCCTGATTGGCTGAAGCTTTCCACTGCTTCAGCCAATCAGGGCTTGCAATGCACTGTTCAGCGCCACAATGCATTGTGGTCGGTTCGGAAGTTGAGCAACGAAAGTTCAGCTTATGCTTGGGCCGAACCATTCGTCCATCCCTATATGTAATCAGGGTTAGAACATTTTTGCTGTCTAGCACATTGCTTACCGAATTTGTGCAAATGAAACATTGGTAACTGGAAATGTTGTATTAACAGCAAGCAGCACCTGAAAATATAAAAAAAGGGGAGTATATCAGTGTCACATGGCTCTGAAAAATCAGAGCAAAAGATAGCCACGTCAAAAAAAAAAGTGTAATGCCTAAAATGGAACCACAGCCCTTGCTTTACATTTCAAAGAATGAAGGATGAACCCTGACTGGCAATTATGGCATTGCAATTTAGCTCCAGTCTTCATAACATTAAACCCACATTATTGCAGCACACGGATCTATATCTCATAGTATAACACTAGGATTGCTGCACAATAAAAATAAAATTGCCTTAGACAGAGTTACTAGACTATGACTGTTCTACCGGCATCCAGTTCCTCCTGTTCCCAGAAAAGGGATACAATTTGGTCTGTTGCAAAGGTTGCATAGGTAAACATTCATTAGCTTATTGGCCCTTAAAATCCAGGGAAAGACCTCAGAAAAAAAGAAGGACACAAAAATCATGGTGTTCAGGGATGTAGATCTACATTGATGACAATGATCCCGAAAATCTGCCAGGAAGAGGGTCACACATGTCCATCTCCGGTCCCACAGGTGGATATAAACTAGGGGGCAGCATGTCCCAAGTAATGCCATTGACCAAAAATTGTCAAAATCATTATTTGGGTCAATGACATTGCCTGAATACACCTTATTTTACATTAAAATTGTCAGAATTTCATTCATGGCAAGCAGTAATCAGGAGAGGACATGTGTTTCGGTGGGTCGGAGAGTATAGTTGATCATAATTGAAAAGAATCCACATGACTATATAAAAGTTATAAACAATGAAATTAGATTGCAACACAAAGTCTTTTATTAAAAGGACTTTGCCAGTGTTTGTTCTTCTTTAACCACTTGACTTTTCGAAGGTTTTACCCCCTTCATGACCAGGGCATTTTTTTTTTATGCAGCACTGTGTTACTTTAACTGAACATAGCTCGTTTTTTTTCACACAAATAGAGCTCTTTTGGTGATATTTGACCACTTTTTTTTATTATTATTATATAAACAACCAAATATTTTGAAAAAAAATATTTTCTCTTTCGGTTATTAAACATATCCAATAAAATCTAATTTCCTCAAACTGAAGCCAAATTGTATTTGGCTATAGGTCTTTGGTAAAAAACAAACAGTTTTTGGGGACACTAGTATTGTTCTGATTATGACCATGATACTGATCTGTAGAGACACTATGCTTGTAATGGCAGTGATCAGCTACTTATAGTGCTACTGTGATATTGTGGTGGGCAATCTAGTGCTAGCCGACTTTGTCGTTGCTAGAGACACTAATACAGTGATCAGTAATAATACTGTATTAATGGCACTGGCAGGGAAGGGGTTAACAAGGGGTTAACTGTGTGCCTAATAAGTGTAATGTGTGCTGCTTTTACCAACAGATCTATCTGCCATTTCTCCCTAGAAGAAACAGATCACTGTCTGTGCACAGAGTTGTCTGTCAACACACAGAACACTGTACTGTGATTGGCCACAGAGGATCAGCAGGTGTAAGCCACAATCATTGGCTGTACCCAGCTGATAAACTTGTGCTGTGTCCAATCACAGCACGGGTCAGCAGGGGGCGCACATGCACAATGCCAAACCAGGAAGTGCAGAGTGACTTACAGGTATGTTATGGTGTCTGGCTGTGCTGCCTGCTCGCAGTACATCTACTGTGAGCCAGTCGGCAAGAGGTTAAAGGACTGTGTTTAGTCTTCAATTATTTTTTGTGACTAAGTAACCAGGGGTACCGTATCTGTGATGCCATGCTTTTAGAAAGGGAGCTTCTGGATTCTGAGAAGTTCTCCCCCTCCCGCAAAAAAACACCCCCCCAGTCTGCCAGTCGGTCCGGCACTTACCCCATCTAGGCAGCAGGCATCGGACAACAGGAATCGGGCAGCGGCTCCTGTGTCCCTTTCCTCCATCATGGCGGCTGTGCGTCTCCTCCCCTCTTTCTAGGCATCCAAAAGGATCGCCTATACTTTCAGTCAATAGGGTGACAGGTCTCAGACCCACTTCCTGATTGGCCGGGAGGAGGACCAGTGTTAGAATAGCAAATATTCTTTCGCTACTCTAACACACCTGGGTGGGCTGGGAGTGCATCCACTGCGCCCCGAGTCCACCCTATTCTGAAGCCTGTTGGAGCCTTTGGCTCTAATCAGTGCTTCAAAAAAAATAAATTAAAAAACACCCCCACCATTGTAATTCATGCACCCGGCATCCTGTAAGGGGCTGGATGCATGGATAGGAGGGGGGCGCTGTGACATGGATAGGGGGGCAGCGGCCATGCGCCCTTAATGGACGGGCCACCCCTGCTCATGATACATTAGTGTGATGGTCAGTGGGAAGAATGCCCTTTACAGATAAAACGATCAATGTTGTCAGTGGGAACTTATCTGAGAGGCAGAAATTGCTCTGTGCTCAAGGAACCTCTAGTAACATCTGGGGGAAAACTATGATCCCATGGAACCATGATCTAATGCCAGGGTTGGTACTATTATAAGTGCAACTATGTTTTACATACTGATTTTATTAAATAAATGGTTTTACACTATAGGAGTCTTTCTTCTGATGGGCATCCATATAATGGTATCTGTATGAATGGCAGCTTTATTCCTGGGGATCTGTTAGGCGCAGTGGGCCCCCTCCTTATAAAAGGGTTCACTTTCTGGAGAATGCCCATGTTATTAGGTTGGAAGCATACACAGCATGGAATAAGACCTGCACAAAAGTGGATATTTCTCGCATGGAGTGTATTTTTGACTATTAAAACACTGATTATATTGTATATGAATGCATTTTAATTTTTATTGTATGAAAGTATTTGCTGATCGGTTTTGATTGGCACTGATCACTTTAAAATGTTTCATATTGAGTACAAGGTCATAAGGGGGGTGCAATACTTTTTTTGCACTACAGCATGTTATTTAGAGTAACAGACTTATTTGCACAGCCACATCATTGGAGAAGTATACAAGGACAATTTTTACACTTTGTTAATGTCACGGTGACGCACGCTCAGGGCGAATAGCCAACATGGTCCGTGACTGGGGTATAGGAAATAAGGGGGAATTATTCCAAGTATGCAAGACTGGCTGTGATACACTTTCACAGCCAGCACTACCTCTGGCCACCACTAGAGGTAGACTCCACTTCAATCCAGCTGGCCGGACACACACACACACACACACACACACACACACACCTTACATACAATCTGGTGCACTCTAATGCCCTGTACACACGGTCGGATTTTCCGACGGAAAATGTGTGATAGGACTTTGTTGTCGGAAATTCCGACTGTGTGTAGGCTCCATCACACATTTTCCATCGGATTTTACGACACACAAAGTTTGAGAGCAGGCTATAAAATTTTCCGACAACAAAATCCGTTGTCGGAATTTCCGATCGTGTGTACACAAATCCGACGCACAAAGTGCCACGCATGCTCAGAATAAATAAAGAGATGAAAGCTATTGGCTACTGCCCAGTTTATAGTCCCGACGTACGTGTTTTACGTCACCGTGTTCAGAATGATCGGATTTTCCGACAACTTTGTGTGACCATGTGTATGCAAGACAAGTTTGAGCCAACATCCGTCGGAAAAAATCCTAGGATTTTGTTGTCGGAATGTCCGATCAATGTCCGACCGTGTGTACGGGGCATAAGGGTTAGGGAGCAGTCAAGCAAATAGCACACACTTCTAGGGTTCCTCCAGCTATCCTACAAGCTAGAACCCCAGTGTTAATCACTCTTCCCACACGACGTTAGCCTGCCACCACCCAACAGTTTTTCAGACTGGTCTGCTGGGCCAACACACACATACCTCCATCTAACAGATCTGCTAGTTTACAATCTGCATACAATCTGTCAACATGCAGCGCAATTACATATAGATTGGCAATAAACTAAAATGCAACAATCTCTCCAGAAATATGAGCCCTAGCTTAGTACACAGAAGTCGCTTATTAATTTTATAATTTAATATCCCAAAAGTGGGCAGTGCATAAAAAAAAAAAAAAAAAAAAAAAAAGGAGAGAGGAAGAAGGATACACAATTGGCAATTCACTATGAAAATAAAAAGGGATAAAAACAGAAATAAAAGCTTTACCGAGGTTCATCCTTTGGCAGAAGCATACTGAAACATCCAAAACTTCCCAGTTTAAACTGGCTGTGTGGAAATCACGCTGTTCATATCCCACGATTCTCAATTTATTGAAATATGGATGTGGGCTGGACTTTAGCCCCTGGCCAATGAACCCTGGAAGGTGTTCCTGTCTCAGTCCATAGGACAGTTCTGTGTTCTGAAATTACCAGAGTTGAATTGGCCCAGAACAGCGCTGATCGTTGTGTTGGGGATAGGATTTCCAACACCAGCGCATCGGTCCGATCGTGACAGTACCAATCTCTGCCTGCCGCAATCAGGCGCCATATAACGGTTTTCTGTGTTTCTCTAGGATTCCACACATGCTACAAATCCAGATTTACATGTACTTGTAGCCCAACATGTGTACGATCAAAAGGATTTTCACCTCTCTGCCTCTAATATTTTTGCTTTTATGGAGAGATAAAATAGATTCCTTAGATCTGTTGATATCAAAGCTTGCAGACCTTCTACTGCCCCCTGATGATACTTGTAGCCAAAATGGCTAGGACTCTTCCAGGCTTCAGAAAGGTGACAATCTATGTTTACTCGGATACGATACTTTATTGGCATCTAGGTGTCAACTCTATCTTAGAAGCTGGCCCTGTCCTTTTCAAATGCTAATGGAGGACCAGGTTTATGACTGATTACTGTATCTTTAATAAACACCAAATGAAAACTAGATCTACAAATACACTACTTCAGATCACATCCCATCTCAGCTACTGGCACAATTGCCCTACTCTTATATTTCTGTTACATCCATGTTTAGGTTAAAGGTAATGTAGCACATGTTAGTTGGTTTTAGTTTACATTTTAGGGCTGCAAATCAGCAGATACAGTTAAGATATCAAGGGGATATCTCACAGCAGCCGAGGAGTTTCCTTGGTAAGGTATAAAGAGGGCATAGACACTTTTCTAAACATTCAATAATGAAAACTTGCCAGAAACATTTGGAGATATAGGCATCCCATTTTACCTGTTTTTCTAAACTCTCCATGTAACTCTGCTTTTTTTGATTTTGTGAAGTGGCAATAAACCCAAAATGGAGAACAACAAAACTGATGGAGAAAGACTCTTGCTGCAAGTTCTTTGGGGTATATCCTAAAAAATAAACATTTTAATTACATAAAATTCACAAAGTTCTTGTTCACTATCCTAAAAAGTCATGCCACCAAGCAAGAATTCAAGTTATGCTGCTGGAGTCCCAAAAAATAAATATAATAGGAGGAACCAGATTGACTTGTTCCACCCTGTATTCTCTGTAGTGTAAGTGCCGGTTCACACCAGCGCCTTCTGTGAGATCGCATATGATTCGCACTGCAAATCACATGTGAGGTCCGTGCGATGCGATTTCAGCCATACAGATTGTATTGCCAACATCGCATTCTGACCAAACTCGCAAAGGAACCTTTTTTTTGGTCTGCAACAGAATCGGATCGCATGGGTGTTCACATCCATGGGATCCGATTCATGTCCAAACTGTCAGTTTCAGTGTGATATGCGAGCTGAAATGGGAGTGTCATTAACAATGTATTGACACTCCCAACAGTTCGCATATGGCAGTGTGAACTGCTGCGCGAGTCGGGTGCGATGCGGGAACCCGCAGTGGATTCGCAGGGTTCCTGCATCGCACAAGTGTGAGCCGAGCCTAAATCAATGAAACTCCCAGTGCAGTAAACTTTAAGGATGTTCATGGTTATCCGATTTGCCATGCCACATGCTGTCAGTGATTCACTCTCAAGTTCTGTGCAAACCGAACAGCCAATGATCTGCCTGCAAGCATTGGAAACCTGTATACAAGTAAATATTTCTGGTCATATTTGCAGTGAAGGGACTATTTTTGGCAGTGATAAAAATCTTTTTTAAATGGAAGCTAATCTTCCATTAACGCATATCAGACCAACAGAACATTTACAAGCTTGCTAGTGAGTTAATTTGACGACACTGTTCACTTACCCATATGACCATATTTCAGAACGTTCATAACATACATAATTCCTTGCATGTTAAATGGCATGAAGTCATTTGATGTAGCATTGCTTAGCGTGCTTTATAAAAAAAAAAAAAAAAAAAAAAAAAAAAAATGGAGCACCAGCCACCACTGTTTGCACCATCAACCCCAGATAGATACCCAGGACACAGAGCCCCAGCTGTTTATTCACCACCTGATGGTGAGAAAAAAAACAAAATAAAAAACAAAACACACAAAACACAATTTCCACCCAGGTCATCCTTGTAACTTTTCTGTCCCATATAGTCTAGGGCAGGGAACTGATCATTTCTCCCCTTACCTTTACACTTTGTCCCTGCCTGCATTGTTATTTGTCACTAAGGTCTGTACTGCAGGTTGTCACACCTTTGAGGTGCAGCCTTGTTTTCGCTGAATTCGTGTGTGTGTGTGGTGTGTGTGTGTGTGTGTGTGTGTGTGTGTGTGTGTGTGTGTGTGTGTGTGTGTGTGTGTGTGTGTCTTGAGGTTTTTACTTGCTTTATGTGATTATCTATACGTACATGGTTAAAGGTACGTTTGTATTGTTTGGTAATAAAATCAATGGAAAAAAAAAAAAAACACACCACTAGCCGATATATAAAAAAATAAAAAATATAAAAAAAAAAAAAAAAGAAGAAGAAGTGCATTCATGTTAAGGCTCATTTCACTTTGGGGCGCCCCGGCATTCAGTGCTAAATCACTGCTCGTTTTAACAGCGCTTTGGCGCTCTTTAAGCTGTTTTTTTTTGGCCGCTAGCGGGGCACATTTAAGCAGCCAAAGAGGTTAAAAGCGCCCGTGTTGCAGCGCTTCCAAAGCACTTTTCAGGCGCTCTGGAATCACTGTTCATCAATTTCAATGGGCAGGACATTTTGGGAGCTCCCAAACCGCCCCAAAGATGCTGCTTGCAGGACTTTTTCTAATGTCCCGCAAGCGCTCTGCCCCAGTGTGAAAGCACTCGGGCTTTCACATTTGGGTGGCATGGGAGGCAGTTTTCAGGTGCCATTTTTCAGCACTAAAACCTGCCCCAGTGTGAAAGGGATCCAAGTCATCTTTAGATCTAGATACATTTTACACTAAAAGAATTTAGATTTTTAGGCTACTTGCACATTAGAATTTCTAATATATTTTGAGTTTATTTTTAATTGTTTAGGGTATTTATACATTTTCTTTAATAGGGGCTACAAAAATGAATTGTGCAAACTGCACAAGAGACACTCCTGAGGTGATCTGATTGCAACATTCAATCAATAGTGATGGTAGTACCAGGAAGAAATAGGTGGCATGTGGCCACACAATGAAGTTGGACAGGAAGCAGTTTAATCTTAAAGGCCAAGTTCACCTTCATCTGTAATTAGGGTGTAGTATGTTCCAGCAGGCCCCCTTACCTCCTGAACCCACTAGCTGCCCCCCCCCCCCCCCCCCCACGACAGCAGGTGGAGCTTCAAACCCCCCATCACACTTTTTTTTTTTTTTTTAATTATGGGTTCTGCCCACACAGCAGGGTTATTCATTCACAGGGATCTGTGAATAAATAAACTAAATAAACTAGAAGTCCCATCTGCCAGTGCAGCAGACTGCTCGTAGTTCTCAATGAACTGTGAGGGCTCTGATTGGTGTACTTTGTCCATTGACACCGCCTTCAGCTTTCTAACTGAAAGCCCACACAGGGGGTACGGACAGAAAACTGAAGGGAGAGTGTGCAGTAAACACAGAACAAAGAATATGCTCTATTGTAAATTACCTTGGAGAATGGAAACCAGTGCTCTGACCCAGATGCCTTTGAACTGTAGCAATAATCCTCTAATACAGTGGTCTCCAAACTGTGGCCCTTTGCTAGCCTTTATCTGGCTTTCGGGCACTATACCTCCCACTTACATCAATAGTGGGGCATAATTCCTGCCACTGACCCCAAGTTTGATCCCAGTCCACCTACCCTTTAGTGACTTCAGTATGCCCTGTGACCCCAAGTATGATCCCAGTCCACCTATTATCTAGTGACTGTAGTGGCCGGGCTTTATTCCTCCAACTAATATCAATGGTGGGGCACTATTCCTCCAACTGATACCAACAACGAGGCACTATTTCTTCCACCGATACCAATGATGGGGCACTATTCTTCCTCCTACTGATCACCAACCCTGAGGCAAGGTTTATTCTCATTGATGCTGGGTCTGGGACATTTTCTACCACCACTGGCAACAATCCAAACCCCTAACGTCTGAAGGACAGTAAGCTGGCCCTTGTTTGAAAAGTTTGGAGAAACCAGCTCCAAGACAATGAACCCAGCTACTCGATAACATCCATTGCAATAATTTTTCATTGGCTACATGACAGAATACAGAAATAAAAACGCCGTGTTTTGGCCGAAACCTCACTCCTAGCCTGATGCTATGAGTAAGGATTCGGCTGATTCGCTGGATCCTGCCATGTAGCCAATAAAAAGAATTGTTGCAATATATGGGGGGGGGGGGGGGACACCACCTTTTTTTCCCCCTGCAAAAATATGCATTTATATAATTTTTTCTTAAAAGTTAACTTGGCCTTTAAACTGCATAAGGGGTTATTTACTGTTAGAGCTGTAAAGATTTGGAACTCCCTTCCACAGTTAGGCTTCTTGCACAAGCCCATGCAATGCAAATCCAACCCAGTATTCTTCCCCCGGGAAGCCCACCCACCCATAAACAGGAATGGCTTTGCACGGCTGTACTATGGTATATGCCAGGAGGGAAAATACACCAGGACCTACATTGCATAGACAAGGACACCAGTGTGCAAGAGGCCTAGAGGATATCGGAGTGTGTAGATGAACAGCTATTCTCTGCGTTTCTCAGTAAATACAAAATAGCAACCTTACCAACTCTAACTATAACTATATTTGGGGAGCTCCTTTATCATTTAGTCATATTATCCTTGACTGGTACATTAGTTGCAGCATTTGTGGGTGGTACAGGCCAACATTTACAGATTTTTTGGTTAAACCACATTTAAAAATCATGTTTTAGACATAAAGTAGGCCGTTTTACTAAAAAAAGTAGTAAACCAGCCTCAGAAAAAAAACAACAAAAAACAAAAAAAACAAAAAAAACTGTGGCATCAAAAACACATTCCTAGCAGAACTGTGGTGAAATATTTTACACATTAAAAGCTATTAGGCCAGTTGTAATCAACCGTTTGGAAGTAAAGATTTTGTGATGGCACAGACCTTTTATATCCAGAAAATGACATTGACCATACCATTGCACTGCACAGTAGACGCATTAATGTTCCACCCAAAATAATTATTCTTTATTGCAATGTTATCAGAAAGAACGGTCCTCACTATGTCAGAGGCGCTAGGCGCAGATGATCCGCTATTAAATGCAATTTTACTTTGAACAACAACTGAGCCATTCCTATATAAACAAAAAAAGGAGAGGGAAAAAAAAAAACACACATTTAAAAAAAAATGACCAAACAATGGTTTAAGCTTTATTGCAAACACACACACACACACACACACACACACACACACACACAACTGCTTTTAAGGGCACCAACATTTTTTTTTTTAATTCATTGTAATTACACCCAATGTAAAAAGTAGGCAACATATAAAAGCCTTAGAAATACAATCTTGTGACAAAGTGTACTTTGTCACAAGATTTGTGTTCTATGGCTTTTCTTATACAATTAAAAACTTCAAATTATTGTTTATTCGTGATTTTTAAGTGGTGCCTTAAAAATCCACAATAGTCTCTTTTTTCAGTGTTGGTCCTATGTAATTTCAGATGCGACACCCCTATATATATATATATATATATATATATATATATATATATATATATATATATATATATATATATATATATATATATATATATATATATATATATATATATATATATATATATATATATATATATATATATATATATATATATATATATATATTGGTTTTTCCTTGAAAACATTTTTAAATAACCTAAACTTTCTGAATTTACTATGACATAAGGCCACCATTATATATACTGCTCATCTAACTGGGCAGAGACCCAACATGTTTGCTGCAAAACCCTCTACATCAAATTGCCTAAGGAGGGAGGCAATTTGAGATGGAAAAATAAAGTGTATGAGCATAGACATGCGCAGGGGGTGGGGCGGCGGTGCACACCATAATCACCCTGTGCAGTGCCAACTCCCCTACTGCCTGGGCTCCCCCCCCCCCCCCGCCCCCGCAGTGATGCCAGCTTCCCTCCTTATTCCTCAGCTGTTGTGGGGGACGTTTCAGGATGGAGAGCGGGGAAGGGGCTAGGCAATGTGTCATTTACTGGCCTCTTCCTTTTCTAAATGAACACAACCTGGGCCTATCAATAACTGAAGCAAAGTAAAAAGTGTTTACTATGCTTCAGTTTGTAAATTAATGGGAAGCCGCTCAGCACAGAGCACTTCCTATTCATTCACTGTGCAGTGCAGCTGAGGCTGCAGAGAAAGGTGCGTGTGTGCGAGCCTTGTGGGACACGCAATTTGTTACATCTCAGAGTATTTTTGGTGTTATATATACTGCTTGGTATCTGCAACAAGCAAAAATGAATCACCTCCTTGGTCGCACATACTGTATTGAGCAGTATGGTTTGAGACCATCAACCCCAAAAGTAATCTGCAATTATTTAGAAGAATATTTACTATAGGTTAAGAGCTCTGTACGAGGGGAATCATCAGCGCTAAGTCTGTTTGCAGCCCTTTCAGCTCTCCATGACTACTCCCTCGGACTCCCCTGTGTCCAATGACACCGTCCGGCATGCGGAGAAGACAGCAGGACCAGTTGCAGGCTCTTAAATTGCCCAATTTCTTCCCAACCATGTCCCGCGGGCCACAACAAAATGGCGGCGGGAGTCAACTAGCGTCGCGAAACACCAGACCTCTAGTGCCAGATCACCCAGGTAGAACGGAGAAAGACACAGACGCAGCTGCTGCTGAGGACACTCACTCTATTAAATCCAATTCTACCTGGGGTTCTCCCTCTAATAGGAGCCCTGTTAAATCCAAGCCAAGGTTAGATCCAGAGGCAAATATTATTAACAACAGATTCTCTGCGCTAACTATGAAGGCGAGGGATTCCCAGGGCATTGACCCAAATACCATGCTACACGCTGATCCCAATGCACTCTTTCCCACCATGGGGTAACCCATATCTGATATTACTATGAAAGAGATGCTGATGTCATTGAGATCCTCTTTACAAATCAGATATGATAGCATGTATCCAACAATGAAGAGCAGAAATGCATGACCTCGGGGACAGAGTTCACCAAGTGGAGACGAGGATGTGCGAAGTCACGACATCCTTTAACACGCTAGTGGACTCACTCGTCACAACAGGAGGCCATCTCCAAAATCCAACTGATATTAGCAGATCTTGAAGATCGTTCCCGCAGAAACAACTTAAAGATCCGTGGGATACCCGAATACATTTCTGCACAACCACTCCCTAATTTTGCCCGTGACCTCTTCCAAACTGTTATTCCCTCGTTGTCCCCAACAGACCTCACAAATTGACAGAATACACAGAGTACCCTAACCGACCTTCCTGCCTCAAGAGGTTCCAAGAGACGTGTTGCTGAGAGTTCATTTTTTTTCAAATTAAAGAGAAAATTCTCAATGCATTCCGCAAAGCAGAAAACCTCCCAGACCAAGCGTCAAATTTGCAAGTATTGCCTGACCTCTTGCAATACACACTGCAACAGTGTCGTAACCTAGCGACACTCACTAAAGCTTTGAGGAACCACAAGATAATCTACCGCTGGAAATACTAGGCCAAACTCAGCCTCTCCTACAAAGGCTCCAATCACCTTGTTAACTCCCTTGAGGAAGGCCTCCACCTCCTGAAAAACTGGCACATATTAACACCTGATCTGGGTCACGATCCAATCCTGCAACATAATTATCCTCCTGACAGAGTCCACCAGGACTGGCAGATCAAGCCTCAACTGAAATCATCTTCTAAGCGCACCTGAGACTTCCTAAAATGGGCATTCCTTTCCATTCCCTCAGTAGGATTCCCCAAGTGCCTATGGTACCAGTCACCGTACCCTAAACCCCATTGTTTTTGGCAGCTCTGCTGTCTTGTCCTTTCTGAGCTTTTTTCTTAATTTTACATTTTGCTGTTTACCGATTCAGTTTTCTGGTTCCCCATTGGGAACAATAAAAAGTTTTTACTCACATTGAACAATCTTCCATTCTCAAGCATTGGTATAACATGATTGCACTTAACAGATTTTTGTTCATCTCTCTCACCGCCTCACTACTCTCTCCTCAACTCTTTCCGGAACTATGTAACTCTACTACCACAATTCTGCACTTGCCATATTACAGATCATTCCTCTCTGATTAAGCACAAACAAATTGCCTTTATGGACTTCCATATCATTTGGAACTATACACATGGGTCTTAAATTCCTTTCTATAAAAGCAAGAGGCTTAAATCATCCTGCCAAAAGATCATTATGGAAAGAGGCACTCCAGCACAAGGCCGACATTCTAGCAGTTCAAGAAACTCACTTCCATAAGTTGGCCACCCCCAAATGCTCCCATGCAAGTTTTCCTCATTTTTACGTCCTCTATTCCAGCAAAGAAGAGGGGTGTAATGTTGGCCATAAGGGACACGGTTTCTTTTGAACTAAAGGACTCAATTATTCATCCAGATGGGCGTTATATCATTTTGGTTTGTATCATTAACAAAATGCCTATTACCCTGACAAATGTTTATGCTCCCAACTCGCACCAAATCAAATTGATCAAAAAAGTTATCAAAAAAATTACTCAGATGCGAATTGGGAGTATATTAATTTGTGGTGATTTTAACATAATTGTTGATAACAACGTAGACACTACCTCTTCGATCAGGAGTCACCCTCATCTTTTCCGGGACCTCCTCATCGGAGAGGAACTTTACGATGTCTGGTGATGTCAGAATGCGAGTGAAAAATCATTTACATATTATTCCCCTATTATTCCCAGCACGTATATGGAGATGCAATGAATCGGTGATCCAAGACCCAGAATCACAAAAAGATAACCTAGGAACTAGTAGAGTTTTTTCGCCTCAATGACCCCTGCGCCACTAATACTTTTACCAATTGGAATGTCCATAAGGCATTTGTAAGAGGCGTTCTTATTAAAATTGAACTCCAGATTACGACGTTCCCGATCAGCTAAAATAACGGATCTCTTCACCGAAATCCGCATCACTAGAATAGCAAAACCAGTCAAACCCATCTTCCTATTTGGCCGTGAAGCTTTCTAGCCTATGCTATAATCTCAGAGAAACGGTGTGCACCCATGCGAGTGCTATATGCATAAGCTTAAATTAAATTATTATACAAGGAATAATAAAGCAGGCAAATTCTTAGCCAATCGTCTCAAAGTACAAAGAACCAAAACTAAAATTCCACATATCCAACACCCGCAACTTCTGCCAAAGTGGAAAATCCACAGGCAATAGCAGATGCGTTTGCTGACTACTACTCTTCACTTTATAATCTTAAGGATGATCCCACAACCCCTCAACCGGTAAATGAGGACATAGATAACTTCCTGGCCAAAATCAATTTACTCTCTCTCTCTCCATGTCTGAATGCCCCATTTTCCTCAGAAGAGCTAGAACGCACTATAAACTCTTTCCCGTTAGATAAAGCCCCAGGTCCAGATGGACTTTCGAATGCATACTATAAAACATTCAGACATACTCGGATTCCCAACTTTCTACCCTTATTCAATGAGGCCATGCTCGCGGGTACCTTTCCAGCAGAAATGCTCAAAGCCTTCATCATCACCGTGCCTAAGCCTGGAAAATCCCCTGACACACCATCCAACTTTCGCCCCATTTCTTTATTAGACATCAAATTATATGCCAAACTATTAGCAAACAGGATGTACGACATTATGCCATTGCTGGGAGACAGGATCAAACCGGTTTCACTAAAGAACGCCAAGCTTCTGATGCCACAAGACGTTTGCTAAACATTATCCATTATGCTGCTTCTTTCCATTGATGCAGGAAAGGCGTTTGATAGAGTTCACTGGGGTTACATGAAAGCAGTGCTACACAAATTTGGATTTCAGGGTCAAATTCTTTACGCCATACTCGCTCTGTACTCAAACCCCTCAGCACAGGTCCTCACCTCAGGTTTATTGTCAAAAAACACTTCATAATCTCGAATGGCACCCGCCAAGGTTGTCCACTCTTCCCCTCCATTTTTAACCCAATGATGGAACCCTTGGCGGAAGCCATCCAATAACATCCCCATATATCAGGCTTCAAATTCCAACAGAAAAGACATGTAATCAACCTATTCGCAAATTATGTCATACTTCTTACCAATCCTACCAGCTCACTGCCATTCGCCCATGATACCCTTAATCTCTTCAGCACCCTCTTATACTACAAAGTCAATTTCAATAAATCATTAATCCTAGACCTTGGCATCAACCAACACGCTTGCAGGCACTTAAAAAAAACTGCTTCCCTACACCTGGGCAGAAAATACCTAGGTATTTTACTGGCGGCAGAATTGTCCCTATTGGCAGAGGCCAATATCAAACCTCGCAGACATTCGTAAGACCCTAACTCGCATAGCTAAAATCGAACTATCTTGGGAGGGGAAAATTGCCTCTCTTTCAAAATGCTGATCCACCCAAAAATTTTGTACATATTTCGCACACTACCAATCCCGCTTAAAACCCCCACTTCTCTTAACTCCACAAGACACTTGTTTCTCTGGCAGGGGAAGAGAGCGCGTAGCTCTCACAACAACCTCATTCAACATAGAAAGGTGGGAGGGATGGGTCTACCAAACCTAAAAGATTACTACTGGGCTACTATATTAGCACAAATAAAACATTGGTTTATTTCCTCCACTGAACCTCTCTGGTTATCGAAGGGGCCATTGTTAAAGCCCCCCAACATGAAACTGCCACTGTTGGCAGATGCGTGGAAGCTAATCTCTCTTTCCACCCTTCCTCCAACAACCCAAGCCTCATTATTAGCATGGAGACATCTACTTTTTCAATCACACCATGACAGTTCATTCTCCACGCTCAGACTCCCAATCCAAACTTTAGAAATACTTCTACCCTACTGCTCAGTTAACAAGTGGAAAGAAAATGGCATTGAGTGGGTAGATGAACTTATCAAACAGGGGTCCCCTAAATCATTTGACTCCCTACGGACTGAACACAATATCCCTAGCTCCTGCCACTTTCTATACAGACGGGTTACCTCTTTTCTAACCAAAAATCCCCTCCCACTGATTAAACTAAATTCACGTGTGTGGCAATTCTACACAGCTACCAATGAAAATTGTAAAGGCATCTCTCTCCTATACAATTCAAACAAAAATTCATTAGACCTCCTCCCATGTTGGCCTGGGAAAAAGATTTGAATAGAGTCCGATTCCGAACAATGGACCACAGCGTTCAGATACAACTACACTGCTTCTCATTGCATTAACCATTGGGAACTCACTCAAAAAGGTTCTAACGAGATGGTATAGAACTCATCATCAATTAGGTAAAATGTTTCCCTCCCACACCACACTATGCTGGAGAGAATGTGGCATCCCTGGCACAATCTTTCATATATTCTGGCATTGCAAGAACCTGTCTAGCTTCTGTAGAAAAATATTCTCTGTTATAGCAGACATCACCGGAATCATACAATCACCAGAGCCAGCGTTGGCAAATCTCCATCTAGGTATAGACAAGTACCCTCTGACATTCCGCACAGTAGTCATCCACATCCTAAATCACTGCAAAACTGGTTATAGCCAGACATTGGAGAAGCACTTACTCCCCTAATCCCTCAGAAGTCCTAGCACAGGTCAACCTCAACTACCATTATGAAAGACTTTTAGCTATAAGAAAAACCTCTTGCTTAGTTTGACAGTAATTGGAAATGTTGGAAAGAATGGTATAGGCAATAAATCACAAAAGTGGCTAAGTGTTTTTCTCTTCATTCCTGCCTCTCTCTCTCCTTTTTTCTTTTGTCCTCTCTATCTCTCTCCCTCGCCCCTTTCCCTCTTTCTCTTCTCTTAATTATATGCCCTCTGTTATGGGGAGGTGGGGGGGGGGGGGGGGGTTGAGGTAGGGGGAGGAAAAGGGAAAGGAAAAATTGTTTGTTTATACACAATGATTTACTTGCGGCTATGTACACCTTATGTACCGAAGGTTTCTGCTGTTTAGAGATTGTGCTGCCCAGTCTCTCCCAGCACAGTCTGTTGCCAGTTGGGGTGCTGGGGAGATGGGGTAGGGATTGTCAACCTACTTCTGCTACCCGGTATAACACATAGTTAATTCTGTTTGTCTTTCATCAATGTGTTCACAACATGTCAACAATCGATGTACCTTGCTTATAAAATCTTGAGTAAAAAACATTGAAATAAAAAAAAAAAAAAAAGTCTGTTTATGTAAGAATTTGTTGTACTCTTGCTGCCTTTTTTCTTGGCACCTGATCTTTTTATTACAGGAATGATAGCTTTCCTCCTCTCCATCTAACAAAATAACACCCCCCCTCCCCCAAAAAAACAAAAACACACACACACACACACACAACTTTGACTTGTGTTGGGCATTAGGTCACCGGGGCATCCTTAAACCCAAAGGATAACTGTTTAAAGCAGAACTTCAGTAATTTTTCATCTTTCCATCTATTAAATCTTCTGCCCTTGTTAATTTTGGATAGCAAAACATTTATTTTCTGCCAGTAAATACCTTATACAGCCCACTTCCTGTTTCTTGTCATTAGCCTAGGCTTATGCACAGATCTCACTCTTGTGAGTTTGCCAGGAAGGGGGGGGGGGTGAGTCATAAGAGGGCAAATGAGAGCTGGAGGTGTGCCTCTGTGTAAATCAAGGAAGTGAACAGGCAGCAGTTTCTGCTGCCCACAGTTAAAATGGATGCAGCCAGAATCAGTGGAGGGAGATTTCTGCAGCATATTTGGCAAGTACAGAATAACAGTATATATAAAATAATATGCAAAGTGGTTGGAGGAAAGCTTCAGAAAGGCAAACATATTATTACAAATTATGTGAACAGACTGCAGTTCTTCTTAAATAAAACTTGCATGCAATGCCTATGAGCTTGAAGATTAAGTTACTGTAATATCGTGTCCCACCACTAGATGTTGACAACATGCTAGTAAATGCATTTTCTTGCAGGGTTACTAAAAAGCTTTTTTTTTTTGTTTTTTTTAAATACTCACAAAAACCCAAGTATTTCTGCTTGAACATATTCTTGTTGGTATTTGCTAGCAAAAACTTTGTTTAGCTGTAGAATAAAAAAAAAAAAAAAATACATGTTTACATAATTATATGCCAAAACATACAAGAACTGTTTTTGAAGCCAGCATAATCACTGGGCTATAGATAACACATGGATTACAATAACCTGCTATAATAAACCAAAGTAAGTCAATAGGAGAAACAACTAAAAGAGGATGGGAAAATTGGAAAACTCATGACGTACAGCTATGGGTTGTTGTTCTCTGCTCTTTCCCCTAGGAAGTTTCAGGAATTAGAATTTACCATGTATGATTGGAGGAATTTCCGGCACTGTAACCCCATCAGCTACGGAATATTACAATGTATATAAGTTGTATAAAGTACAGCATTTTTTTCTTCTATTCTGCTTTTGCAAGTGTAAGGAAGAGTCTGCTGAATTTCTGCCCCATAGCCAAAACAAAAGTGAGGTAACCAGGGCCTCCAAAAATTGTATCACCATTGGAAAATTTCCCTCTATTGCCAATCCCGCAGGAACCCAAAAATGTGGCATTTAATTTTTTTTTAAAACTTTCAATCTCTGATCACGAGTAAACGAAAAAAAAAAACCAACCACGAGGATGTATTTCCCAAACGTGGGAAGGGGGCATAGAAAACAATACAAACCTGACCAAAAAAAGTAATTTTCTTCTTTTAACCGCCTCAATACAGGGCACTTTCACCCCCTTCCTGCCCAGGCCATTTTTCAGCTTTCAGCGCTGTCACACTTTGACAATTGCGCGGTCATGCTACACTGTAACCATGTGAAATTGTTATCATTTTCTTTATACAAATAGAGATTTTTTTTGGTGGTTAGTTAAGCAATCATGGGTTTTTTTGAAGAAAATAAGACCAAAAATTTTGAAGAAAAAAAAAAAAAAAGTTTTAGTTTGTCAGTAAATTTTGTAAATAAGTAATTTTTCTCCTTCACTGATAAGGCAGCACTGATGAGGTGGCACAAATATGTCGCACTTATGGGCACCGATAGGCGGCATTGATGGGTGGCAGTGATGGGCATTGATGGGCAGCACTGACATCACTAATGGCCACTGATTGCTGGCAATTATGGGCACCGGTTGGCACTGATTGCTGGCAGTGGTGGGCAATCATTGCTGGAAGTGGTGGGTACTTAATTGTAATCAGGGCACTGATGATCAGTGACCCGATTACATAACTAGTATGTCGTATGTCCTATATGTAGTATACCTAGTATGTCCCCTGTGAGGAGATGCCGCTGATCGGCACTCCTCTCCTCACACTCTGACAGTGTGAGATGAGGAGCGCCGATTACTGGCATCTCCGCATTTACATGTGACCGGCTGTGATTGGACACAGCCGATCACATGGTTAAAGAGCCACGGCTATTTACACAGATCGGGGGTCGCGCCGTGTCCTAGCAACACGGCTCGGCCGCGATTGCCGTGCACCCCCGGGAGCACACGAGAGCAGTTGTTCTGGGAAGCCGTCATATGACGTCCACCTAGAACGAGAGCCGGACTGCCCAGCCGTCATTTGACAGTGGGCGGGTGGCAAGTGGTTAAAATAACCAAACATTATACTTACCTGCTCTGTGCAATTGTATTGCACAGAGCAGCCCATAACCTCCTCTTCTTGGGTCCCCCGCCAGTGCTCCTGGCCTCCACTTCTCAGTGTGCCACCATAGGAAGCTGCTTCCTATGCATGAAGGTAAAATAACCTCTGCGCAGCACCCCCCCCCCAATACTTACCCGAGACCGATCTTAATCCAGTGCTGTGCACGAGAGCCTTGGAGAGAGGAGATGAGAGAGAGCAAAGAGCAAAGGCAAGTTGTGGCTCTGTGTGTGAATGGAGACACAAAGCAGCAACTCTGGAGCGAGCCTGCTCAGGTGCCCCCAGAGCAAGCTACTTGCTCGGGGGCACTCAGCAGGAGGGAGGGGCTATGAGCACTGGGAGAGGACCCAAAAACAGGATTGGGGCTGCTCTGTCCAAAACCATTACACAGAGCAGGCAAGTATAACATGTTTGTTTCTTATTTTAATGTAAAAAACAAATCAGAAGCTTTAAAAGCACTTTAAGATATTGCCAACGGCATGGGCCTCAGAGCAAGATTTAGCAGTTGGGGTGGGGTGGGGGGGTGGAGACCTACTTAAGCTGGCCAAAGACAGACCAAAATTAGGCCAGTTCAGTGCAGAAATGTCAATAAGACAAGTTGGAAAACTTGTCGATCAGAAACTTGACCGGGGGTGGGGGAATTCCTCATCTGTGTGGATAGAGAAATACTTGTTTTTTAATCACTCAGCCTGCTGGCTACTAAACTTTGGCCAGCTTTAGGTGAGAGGGAGCAAAAGAGTAGGGAAACTGAAAAATGTTACTTCCCTTTAAAGACAGTTGCAAATTTAAATAGTGATTCAATTCTAAAAATGTTTTCAATGTTAAAGCTTATTACAAACCATGGGTATCTATACCTACCACAAGTATTACTTCTCTTTCCAGTCTCTTGTACTCATCAGTTGTGTGGTCACCAAGCTGCACACTGTATGACACACCAGTGAGATGGAAGGTCAGTGGCATGGTAACTAAAACTGAAATGGAGGACGACGTGGTGTGATAAGATGTCTGCATCTCTCGAAGGCCCTTGCTTATAGTAACAGAAGTGGTAGATTTTGTAGGAATTCCATCTGAAGATTGGGGTATCCAAATTTTAAGAGCAGGAGCCTCTGATGTATTCCCAGGGATACGAGTTGAGAAGACACCAGATTTGAAGGTTGTGGCAGAAACACTATAGCTTTGACGTTTAGCTAGAGTTAGGTGTCTTGCTGTTCTTTCTGTAGATTTTGAATGGGAAAGTTCAGATGTAACAGATTTTGAAGGGGCAACAGGAGATTGGCGTTTCCATATTATAGCAGTAGACGTTTGAGAGGTCTTATAAGTTGCAGTAGTAGAATTTATATGTGTTATGGTTGTTTTGTTTCTTAAATGGGATACTGTAAAGAGTGAATTTATATTTGTGGTTGTTTTGTTTCTTGATTGGGATGCTGTGAAGAGTGGATTCATGGCTGTGGAAAAAAAAGACTGGGAGCTTGCAGACCTCATGCGTGTTGTGCTGGATATGGCTTGGCTTTGTGGAGTGATGTAGGTTGAGGAATAAAAGATACTGGATTTTGGTGGCATTGTAGAAATATTATAGCCTTGACTATTAATTTTAGATTGAGGTCTCCATATTTTAGAAGTAGATACTCCAGAGGTACTAGTAGAGCTTAAATGTTTTATGGTTGTTCCGTTTCTCAACTGGGATATCGTAAAGACAGGATTTAGGACAGAAGGGGAAGTTATATAATGGGAAACTGTAGAAGTCACACGTGTTGAGCCGAGATTGGCTTGGCTTCGTGGAGTGATCTGAAGTGCTGTAGATCTTTCTCTTTGAAAGAAAGGGCTTGTAGATTTCCATGACGGTGTTACAGATGTTAAAGACTTACTGAACCAAAATGGCAAGACTGTAGAAGTCATTGTATTGGTTACAAGAGGGGTCATTTGGTCTGAATTCACATTTCCATTTATAGCATCTTGAAAGATCTCATAGTCTGATAAGGAAAGAGTTGCTGTGTTGGGGAAGGTTGTTGACTCAGGGGACACCGGAAATGTATCTGTAAATGAAGAGAAAGTTGCAGTGGGATCCAACTTTGGTGGCTCAGAGGAATGTGTACTTACTAAGTAATTGAGGGGTAAAATACTGGCATTTTCTTTTTGGTCAGTAGAGTATGAGTCTGTAAATGGGGAGAGAGCCACAGTGCTTGCTAATTCTGTTGAAACAAGCGGACCAGTATATGGGGCATCACTTTTGGGGTTAAGAGAAGTCCTTATTCTGGCCAAAGACACAGTTCTTTCATTTTCATAATCAGTCTGTTCTGCAAGAGGTGTCTGCACAGTGGTTGTTGTATTACGAACTTTCAGTACACATGCTTCATGATCCCTTGCCATAATGGGTAAAGGAGTAACACTGGAAAGCATTTCAGAATCGGTTTCAAAAGAAACTGCTTCCGTTGATACAGGGATTCCTTCTGTAGAACTGAAATGTTTTGGAGAGGATAAGGTTGAGCTCAGTGTTCCTGTAGTGTTTGTCAGCTCCCCCTCATTGCTAGTATATTCAGATGTTCCAACACTGGTGGATTTATGTGTAGAACTTATTTGTGTTACAGTAAGGTCAGATTTAACTGTCATTTCAGAAGTTATAGATGTGCTCCTCATCCTTAAAGATGGAATTAGCTTTTCTTTTGTGCTAGTTATTTGATCAACATTAGCCAATTTATTATTTGAGGCGAAGGAAACAGATGTTCCAAAGGATTCTCTAGTTGTGGGCAAAACAGAGGTTCTTGGGATCTTAAAAGTGCTATGCGACAAGTAATGTTTTGTGTATGTACTATCTGAAATCAAAATGGGACTTATTGTATGGTCATTTTGTGGTATGGAATGCTTAATTTGAGATGAGGTTGTCCTGTCAGGAGAAAATTGGCCTGCAGCTATTGTCACTACGAGATTTACCAAACCAGAACTAGTTGAGGATTTTTCTGTAATAGGCAACACAACTGACCCTAGTTTGTCAGCAGATGATTTAAAATTAGTGGTCAGAATGTTCCTTAGTGTTGAGTTTTCAAATACTACATTGGCCACCATAGTAAAAGGGTCTTTTGTAATGGGATTTAAAGACTTTTGTATTTCAGAACTTCGACTGAAACTTGAGGTAAGAAGTCTTAAATTAAATGCCTTATTAGAACCAGGTGCAGTTGTAATCTCTGTGTAGGTCTTTGACTTTTCAGTACTTGTCATATTACTATAATAACTCTGAGTTCTCCCAGCAGGCAAAGCGGTTACAGAATGTTGTATTTGCAATGCAGGTTGTGACTTTAATGATACTTGCTCACTTGATGAGTCCACAGATGTAGCCTTGCTGCTAGTGAAAGGGGATCTCATGGTTGACCAAATTTGCAAAGCTTGAGCAGGTAGAGAATTGCCATTTTTCAAGGAAGGTTGCACAGAATCTGGAGGGGTATCGGTGTGAAAACCAATACTTCTTAAAAAATGAACTTCTGCATCTGATGACAAACTTCCAGTATTTCCACTGACCCTTGACCAAAGAGCTGACATGTCAGCCTGAGGAGAAAGGGCTCCGTTTTCCACAAGAATCTCTCTTAAAGCTTCCTTTATAGCAGATTTAAAAGCAGTCATAAACTTATCTGGATTTTCTGCTGCTCTCCTAAAAAGTCTCCTACTGTACCACTTTTGAGACCTTGGTAAATTTCCATACTGACCAGAAACAGGGTATCTCTTCAGAAAATCTGATATTACCTGATACTTCCAGAAGGGTATTTTACTGGCAGGATGCTGCACATCAGGGGACTGCAATGATCTGAATATTATTTTTAAAAAAGAATCATCCTCAAATGTTTGCAAGTTCAGTGAATCATTGGAGAGGGATCTCTCTCTTTGAGCAGTGGAGCATGTAATAGCACAGAAGAAAAGCAGACTCTGCCACCAAGGATACATTGTTACGCTGGGAAGCACAGCTTGAATCAAATAATTCAATAGATATTCCAACTTTCTGCTTTTTGTGAATGTGAGGGGAACTCCACATTTCAGTTACTTCGGCAAGGTACTGAAACGTCAAAAAGATAAGAGTCAGTTAGCATTTACGTTCACTTTTTAGATCAACACTTACAATATGAAACCCCGCTCTGTCCTCCAAACCACCCAACAACCCCCCCCCCCCAAAAAAAAAAAAAAAAAAAACACAACCGGCCACAACTGGTGCCGTGGTAGTTCATTGAAGACTAAGCTGACAGCCACGAAGGTGTAGTTTTCTATTCACAGAGCACTGAATGAGTGACGTGGTTTTTGTTTTTATTTTGACAGCTAGCGGGGGGGGGGGGGGGGGGGGGGGAGCAAGTGTATTCATAACATGTTACATCCTAAATATGGATGTAACATGTTATGAAAGGTGAACTTATCCTTTAACCCCTTCCCTGCCAGAGTCATTTTTATGTTTTTTGCACACATTTAGAAAAAAAAAAATTCTAGGCCTGAAGATTGTGTAAACCTTGGGCTGACAGCTAAACACATCGGTTATAAAAATAGTCAACTAATTTCAGTATCGATTAGTTGGTCAGCTGATTAGTTGGCCTGCATACAGAATGCATCATTTGTTTACATATTAGGAAAAAACAGAGTTACTTACCGGTAACATCCTTTTCCAGGAGTCTTTCAGGACTGCACCATAGAGAGACCTTGGCTCCTCCCTTCTCAGGAAACACCACCTTAAACTTCAGGATTTAAGTCCCACCAGCCCCTCAGTTCTTCAAGAGTACTTCCGGTCAGCTGGGGAGACACAAGAACACGTCATAATAACCTCTATCGTACCTGACGTTCTTCTGCGATGAACTCTTAAGTAAAGTCCAACAAATTGGGTGGGTATCTGTGCTGTCCTGAAAGACTCCTGGAAAAGGATGTTACTGGTAAGTAACTCCGTTTTTCCCCATTCCGTCTTTCAGGACAGCACCATAGAGAGGATAAGCGAGCACCTTACCTTAGGGTGGGACTACTGCCTGCAGCACCTTACGACCAAAAGCTTGGTCCTTTGCAGACAGAAGATCCAATCTGTAGTGCTTCACGAATGTGTCAAACCTGGACCACGTTGCAGCCCTACAGATCTGCTCTGGAGACGCACCAGCCCACTCTGCCTGGGAAGTTGCCATTGCCCTGGTGGAATGGGCCTTAATACCCTCCGGGGGCTCTAACCCCCTGACTATGTAAGCCCGAGTAATGGCTGACCTCAACCATCTGGCTACTGTACGCCTAGAGGCTTTGCCACTTTTCTTAGCCCTGGAAAATAATACAAAAAAGGAATCAGACCTCCTAAACGGTTTTGTAATATCCAAGTACTGAAGGACGCACCTTCTAACGTCCAATTTATGAAAAATATGTTCCTGTTCCCTCACAGGATTCGAACAGAAGGTAGGCAAAATAATTTCTTGGCCTCTATGAAAACCCGAGGCCACCTTTGGCAAAAAGGCCGGATCGGTTCTAAAAATCACACGGTCCGGAAACACCTGAAAAAAAGGTGCCCTAATAGAGAGGGCCTCTAGTTCACTAACCCTCCTTGCCGTAGTGATCGCCACCAAAAACACAGTTTTGAAGGTGATCAATTTTAACGTACAGGCCGCTAATGGCTCAAAGGGTTCCACCGTGAGGGCCTGTAACACTAAAGAAAGATCCCATATTGGGAAGGGGGAGACTAACAGGTCTCTGCCTGCTTAAGGCTTTAAAGAACCTGACTATCCACGGGTCAGTAGCTAGCTGTTTTTCCAGAAAAACGCTCAGGGCGGATACCTGTCCTTTCAAGGTGCTAAGGGCTAACCCTTTGTCCGCCCCTGCTTGCAGAAATTCTAATACCGCTACGGAGCTGCGTACATCAAAGGAACTTTCTGAGCACCAGCTATCAAAACGTTTCCACACTTTCCGGTAGATAACTTGCGTAACACCTGTAGAAAGGCCAGCTCTGAGCCAGAGTGTCCACTCCAAGTGCCCCGTCCCACTTGTTCAGAGAGAAGAAAAGAGGCATCTTTCTGTTTTCTCTCGAAGCGAAGAGGTCTACACATGGCATCCCCCACTTTAGAGAGATTGCCTCGAAAACCTCCTGGTTCAAAACCCAGTCGCCTTCCCTCAGCGTTTTCCTGCTGAGGAAGTCCACCACCTGATTTTGTTCTCCATTCAAATGTACTGCCGACAGGGACAGGACATTTGTTTCGGCCCATTTGAGAATGGATTCTGTCAGGACCCACAGGGATCTGCTCTTGGCACCCCCCTGCCTGTTTATGTATGCTACTGTGGTAGAGTTGTCCGATCGGACCCGCACATGCTGGCCCTGGAGTTCCTTCTGAAAGGCTCCAAGTGCCAAAGCTATGGCTCTCAGTTCCCTCCAGTTCGAGGACTTCCTTGTGTCCCTTCTCAGCCAGATACCCTGAGCCATCCGGGAATCTAGATGAGCACCCCAACCTGTGCCACTCGCATCGGTGGTGACATTCCTGGACACTGGTAGGACCCAATCCAAACCCCCTGAAAGATTGGCCTCCTTTCTCCACCACCAGAGTGATCTCTTGACTTGACTCGGCACCTTTATCAGGGAGTCCAGAGACCCCTGACTGCGGTCCCAGACCCTCAGGATGAACAGTTGCAAAGGGCGAAAATGCAATCCTGCCCACTGTACTGCTGGAAGCGAAGCTGTCAGTAATCCCAAGGCAGACATAGCCGTTCTCACAGATATCTGATAGCTGCCCTGGAGTAACAACATTGCCCTGTCTACCTTCTGGATTTTTTCTGAGGGAAGGAAGACTCTCTGCACTGTTGAATCCAAGCTGTAGCCCCGAAAAATTACCTTTTGTGATGGGACCAAGTTGGATTTCTCCAGGTTCAAGAGCCATCCTAGATTTTCCAGGATGTCTCTTGTTACCCGCAGGTCCCGTGACAACTGTTCCTGAGAATAGGCAAACAGGAGCAGGTCGTCCAGGTATGCGACTACTGAGATGCCTCCGAGTCCCAAAAAGGCCAGGACTTCCACCATTACTTTGGTGAAGATGCGGGGGGGGGGGGGAATAGCCCGAAGGGGAGAGCCCTGAACTGTAAGTGAAAGGCTCAGCCTCCCTGGCTGTCTTAGCCCCTGGCTCCTAGCGGTGTCTCCCCACCGGAGGAAACACCAGAACTGAGGGGCTGGCGGGACGGTGGGACTTAAATCCTGAAGTTTAAGGCGGTGTTTCCTGAGAAGGGAGGAGCCAAGGTCTCTCTATGGTGCTGTCCTGAAAGACGGAATGGGGAAAATAGTGCAGCACACCATCCATACATGTCAGTAAGTGCCTGAGGACTTGTGAATGTGTGAGGAGCAAAGCCTCATGGGACATGTAGTCCTGGGCAGGAGAATGAAGTGCTTGTGATTCTAAAAGGCAGAATGTTTTTTTTCCCTTGCTATAGGGGCACTCTATACTAGGGGTCATCAACCACCGGCTGCGGCCCACTACCGAGACCTCTCTGCCATGGGTGCGGGTGGCATCCCGCCTTTATTACTACTTTAATATAAAGGATTTCTATTCCTCCTCCACCTTTCATATAGGTTCAGTTAAAATACCCTGTATATCCTCCTTCTGGGTATTAACACATACACAAACACACACACACTCCTGACAGTCCCTTCCAGGCTAGCCAATCAAAATTGTTATCTGTGATTAATTGTAGTTTGAGTCAATCACAAAAACAAAAAAAAAAAAAAACAACAAACACATGCATATGACAAAAGCACTGAACTCTACAGACAGCCAGGCAACTAGCATTTTCAGCAGAATGAAGCAATGGCAGCCCCCCCATCAAAAACGAAAACTTTCTATAATCACTTTCCATTGGCAGAGCCGATTCATTCTTTAGCTTTAGGCCCCTTTCACACATGCGGACCGTTCGTTTTTCATCCATCCCTTGACTGATGAAAAACTGACATCAATGCATCTCTATGGAAAACGGATGTAAAACAGTTGATCATCCATTTACATAAGTTTGCATGCGTCAACATCAGTTTTTTGGAGCGAATCAAAAACCCTATTTTTTGTTCCATAAAAAAAAAAAAAAAAAAAAAAAAAAAAACCACACATCTTACGACAAACTGATGAAAAAATTAGACCCCTGTTACACTGCTGCCGCAGGGCTTTTTGGACGCTAGTGGGGCGCTTTTAACCCCACAGAAGGGGTTAAAAACTCCCGTGTTGCAGTGCTTCCGAAGAGTTTTTCCGGTGCTTCCGTAGTGCTGCCCATTCGTTACAATGGGCAGGGCGTTTTGGGAACGCTAAATACAGTGCTCCCAACCCTCCCCAAAGAAGCTGCTTGCAGGACTTTTCGGAACGTCACGCCAGTGCACCGCCTGAGTGTGAAAAGTCACACTTAAATGAATGGGAGGCGCTTAGCAAAGGCCATTTCCAGCGCTAAAGCGCCTAAAAACCGCCTTCAGTGTGAAAGGTCTCATGTAAACTTCATCTGTTTTTTTCTTTGAAAAAAAAAAAAACAGACTGAACTGACGAAATGAACAGTCTGCATGTGTAAATGAAGCCTTAGTGTTCTTTCTCACATGCAGACCGTTTAGGTCCACCTGTCAGTTTTTCAGGCGGACCTGAATGGACACTCCATGTACCTCTATGGAGCGATGGATGTCAGTGGTGACATGTCTGCTGACATCTGATCCGCTAAATCCAGACGGATGGAAATCTTATTTTCCATCCATCTGGCAGATCGGATTAAATTGGACAGACAGAGAGTGGGGCTCTGACAGGTCCATCTCTGCACAGTGAGCAGAGACAGACCTGTCATCCGCCGGCTCAGCGGGGGATCAACAGATCGATCCCTGCTGAGCAAGCGAAATCCGTGAAAACGAACAATCAGATGTGAAAGAGCCCTAAGGCCCCTTTCACACATGCGGACCATTCAGTTCCGCCTGTCAGTATTTCAGGCAGACCAGATGCTCCATGCAGTTCTATGGAGCGACGGATGTCAGTGGTGGCATGTCCGCTGAATCCAGACAGATGGAAACCCTATTCAATCGGATAAAAAAAAAAAAAACGAACAGGCGGTACGTTTTCATCTGATCCCCCATAGAGGAGAACTGGGCTCTGACAGGTCCGTCTCTTCACAGTGAACGGAGACGGACCTCTCATCCGCCGATTCAGCAGGGATCAACGGATCAATCCCTGCTGAGCAAACGGAGTCTGTGAAGATGGACGTTAATGTGTCAAAGGGGCCTAAGCCTTCCCAGCTTCTGGAGCTGGAGGATTGCACATGAAATAGCGGATTAGGTAAAGCAGACACTCATCAGATGTGGTGAGTTGCATTTTTGAGTGAATTCCCCCTGTATAGGCAGTCCAAAATCCAAGTTCTCACACTATTATAATGCATTACAAAAAAAAAATACTTTTTTTTTTTTTTTTTTTTTTGCGATTTGTCATCCATCTGCGCCGCAACACAACACTAGAAATCACATGATTGTCAATGGTGCACATTCACATTAATGTGACACGTTGAGCAGATATTTTTGAAAACGTGCATGTGCTTCTTTTGGTGCGTTTATGATCTCATAGACTTCAATAGGATCACATTAAAAACACATTTGAGGCATTTTGGGTGTGTTTTTTTATTTGCTTAAAGTCAAGTCTCTTCCTCCTAGCAAAAAAATTGTCACAGGAGGTATAGTCAATGGCAAAAACAAAAATGCATTATAAATTGGCTACAAAAAAAAAAAAATAATAATAGTAATAATAAAAATGCACAATGAGGCAGCACTAGTGTGAACCTAGGCAAGAAACAGAGGTTGCATTTCTGATCTCTCCTAATATGCTGGTTGTCATGCAGACACACTTGCTGCAATGCTTGGAGGCTATGACCCAGAGCAGGTATGCAGTGAGGAATTTATAACTTTACCCTGATTTTCCAGATCTGTATCTGATAGGCAACCAGCATTTTTACAAGGCCAGCAATGACAGCCCATATTTCAACACTTGCCTGATATAGACTGAGTTTAATGTAACCCACTATGACCTAATGTGTATTACTGGCATACATTGAGGAAGAGGCTGTGTGCTTGTTGTGCAGTTATTTTTATAACCCCAGCACTTTGCAAAATACTTACACATGCAACAAAACTTTACATGGCCACATTTTTTTTGTATATTATTCCATAAGAGAAACCTTTTTTTCAGACCAAGAATATATAAAACAGAACAAACATGAGTATATATGTTAGTGTAACTCACCATAAACCTTACACATTCTGCTGAGCTAAAAGATCAGTGACACCATGAACAACTCTCCTAATTAAAAAAAAAAAATTCTGATCGCAATGGTTAATTTTGAAAGAGGAACAGTGCTTCCTCTAGTCTGTTTATCCCTTCTGTGCTACTGGTAGTGTTAATTCAAGTCAGGAGAAGGCAGAGCTCACACAGCTGCCAGCTAATCTAAATCATGGTGCAGCAACTTACCCAATACAGCCTTTTATAGTATGGAGGTTGTGTTCACATTGGCTTCAGCTTATATAAGAACAGAAAGACTTTGCAAAACTTTTGGCAAGCTTCAAGCAACTTTGTTGAAGCCCCTTCTAACCATTCCTTCTCACTATTCCATACGTGTTATTATGCTCCATATGATGCACACTGGTGTGCACTGTGTAGGAGCACTGTTTAACATCTTTCAAATTTTAATTTGAAATTCAAACACTTCATTGAACCTTATGTAGCACAGTACAACTCTTTGCAGTGATTTGAACTGTGTAAAATAATAGAGACGCTGCATTGTTACGCAACATACCTCACTGCACGTTTATAATATGAAGCCACCTTTCAAACACTGCAACCAAGGTTAAAATTGCCCTATCATGCTGTAATATTAAAATTCAGGTGGGCAGCCAGGGGGCAGTAAAACTGCGGCTCAGTCGCCTGTTTTTGCCCCCTAGCTGCCAGCGTGAAAGAGCCCCAAAGGTCAATTCAGCTTTGAGATGCTTTATATATGCAGAGTGAGTAGCTGAATAAAGCATCATAAACACTATGCAGACGTAGCACTACCCCTGAAGGTGCCGTCTGGTCATTTGGGTTCTCTGTTCTGCACCTCGTCCCCAAGAATAACCTCAGTCTCTCTGACACACCTGGTTAAGCGAAAGTTACTGCACGCACTTGTAGCACCCTTTAGTTAGGTAGGTTCTAGAGTGAGGGTATTTCTGGAGAGTAGGAAAATTTAGGCAGGCCTAGCTGGTGGCTAGGGCTGGGTGACTCACAGGTGGCATCACTGTCTCCTCTCTCTTCTTTCTAGAATATGCTAGAAGGAAAGGAGGAGAGGAGAGGTGGGGCTGCCTTGGGTGTTTTGAGGAGCCTTGACCAATCCCCAACTTGGATTGGCGTGAGGCAGGCCTCCTCAAATACCTGGGGTCGGCCCAGCTGGGGAAGAGTTGTCAGGTGGAAGAGCTGGAGTGAATGAGTGTGAAGGATGTCGGGGCCCATGGGGAGCTCCCCCTGGGCTGGGTCTCGGTTGCATCCAGGAGGAGTGAAGAGATCCTGTAAATAGAGGCACATGAAATAGTAAGGAGAGGACAGCGGGAGAAAACACTTTTAAGAGTCTCCAGGGAGGACAACTGATCGCAGCCGGGAGGGCTGGTGAGTGAGCACAGACAGGAGGACTGGGGAGAAATGGGAGATTGCAGTTTCAGATGGGTGCAGAACCAGAAGAGAGGACTGTGGGAAGGGCAGTGGAAAGAGGTCATTGCAGCCAGGCTGCCTGGCCAAATATTGCTGAATAAAGGTTTAACCCCATGATCGCCCGGTGGGTGACATCAGTTAGGCGTTAGCATCAGTTAGGATCTGCATCTCCCCAGGCAGTGTCAGATTAGTGCCAGTAGCGCTAACACCCGCGCATGCATCATACACCTCCCTTAGTAGTATAGTATCTGAACGGATTAATATATTTGATCTGATCAGAACTATATTAGCGTTCCCAGTAGTTTAGGGTTCCCAAAATACAATGTTAGCGGGATCAGCCCAGATACCTGCTAGCACCTGCGTTTAGCCCCTCCGCCCAGCCCACCCAAGTGCAGTATCGATCGATCACTGTCACTTACAAAACACAAAACACATAACTGCAGCGTTCGCTGAGTCAGGCCTGATCCCTGCTAATGCTAACAGTTTTTTTTGTAGCGTTTGAAGCAGTCTCTGGCGATCAGTTGCTCTGTTTTCCTGTGAGTTTCCATAGTTGTACCAGTAAATTTAGAGGCCACAATGTCCAATCGAAAGTACAGTAGTGAAGAGGCCTACACAATTCTGAGCATGACAGATAGTGAAGAGGAAGTCACCCATCTGTCAGATTCAGGCTCAGAACACGAACCGGTAGACAGCAGCGGCACCCTGACAGATAGCTCTGACAACGGAGTAGTTGTCCCTGCTAAGGTCAGCCGTTCTTCTGCAGTTGGCGAGGAGAAGAGAGCCAGTACTAGTGCCGCTCATCCTTCTGGTGAACTGGCAAGCACCAGTGGCCTA
The DNA here is from genome assembly GCF_042186555.1 of Aquarana catesbeiana. Taxonomy (NCBI): domain Eukaryota; kingdom Metazoa; phylum Chordata; class Amphibia; order Anura; family Ranidae; genus Aquarana; species Aquarana catesbeiana. The sequence continues at coordinate 108,941,429 of NC_133326.1, forward strand.
GTACATCCTGGTCGTACATCCAGCATTGCAGTAACAATTGGTGACGTGGCGAGTCCCATAAGTGCAGTTCAAGCTGGTGCAGTGGCTAGCACACGTAGTGTCCCACAGCCACCAAGAAGACAAACACAGGCACGTCGAGCACATAGTGCCCTTCCCGCTGCATTTGCCAATCCGAATTGCGAGCCCACCACTACTGCAAGGCCCGTACTCCCCACCTTTCACTGGCCAACCCAGAATTCAGGTGGAAACAGTTGAGTTTACGTCACTTGACTTATATTCGCTGTTTTTCACGGAAGATCTCTATATATCTATTGTGGACCAGAGCAATTTGTATGCTGGTCAATTCATCGCCGCTAATCCCCAATGACAATGAACTCTGTTGTCCTCGGTATGACCCTGGATTTGATGATACCTACAAAATTCGGCCCCTTGTAAACCACTTCAACCAACAGTTTGCAGCCGTGTTTACTCCCGATTAAGTTGTCTGCGTTGATGAGTCCGTGAATAAATTTTCTGGCCACTTGTCTATCAAACAGTATCTTCCCAGCAAGCGTGCCAGATATGGGGTCAAGATGTATAAGCTCTGTGACAGAGCAACAGGCTATACATATAGTTTTATGGTTTACGAGGGAAGAGATAGTCATGTGGAGCCAGAGAACTGCCCAGGCCACATAGGGAGCGCTGGTAAGGTTGTGTGGGACATGGTGTCACCCTTATTCGGAAAGGGGTACCACTTGTACGTGGACAATTATTACACAAGCGTGCCACTTTTTAGTCACCTTTTTGATTGTGGAATTGGCGCATGTGGCACCGTGTGATCGAATCCCCGGGGCTTCCCCCAATGGCTGTAGTGTCCCGACTTAGCCGGGGGGAGAGAGCCTGCTTGAAATGTAATAAATTGCTCTCAGTGAGGTGGAGGGATAATCGGAATGTTTTCGATCTGTCCTCCCTTCACGCAGATACGACAGTCGAAATTCCAATGGCGACTAGTGTTGTGGAGAAACCCCTCTGTGTCCACGAATACAACCTTAACTTGGGAGGGGTGGACCTCAACGTCCAGATGTTGGTGCCGTACTTAATTGTCCGTAAGGTCAGACGCTGGAACAAAAAAGTGTCTGTATATTTATTCCAATTGGCTCTGCTGAACGCTTATGTGCTATACAAAGCGTCAGGATGAACTGGATCCTTCCTAAAATTCCAGGAAGAGATCATCACAGCCCTTCTGTTTCCAGACGGTGCTGTGGCCCAACTTCCCAACGCAAATGCAGTGAGCCGGCTGCATGAGAGGCATTTTCTGTATGTCCTCCCTGGTACCCCTGCCCAAAGAACACCCCAAAGAAGATATCGTGTCTGCAGAAAATGCAGATTTAGGCGTGACACCCGCTTTTATTGTCCCTCCTGTCCTGACCAACCTGATCTCTGCATCGGTGACTGTTTCAAACGTTACCACACACTAGTGGAATATTAGCGTAGGGTACAGCACTACACAGTCCTAGGGCACACTTTCACAGGGTCTCGAAAGATGAGATGGCCATTACATTTTGAGAGACCCTAATCTGAAACATTTACAGTTTACAGTTTATATAAAAGTGCAAAAACAAAAAAACAAAAAAAATTAAAAAGCCAAAAAGAGTTGTCGTTTTATTTGTCTTCTCTCTCTTATGTTCGCTCTCTATTGTCCGCTCTATTGTTTGCTCTCTATTGTTCTATATCTATTGTTCTCTCTCTATTGTTACTGTATTTTAGAACTGAAATGTTTTATTTTTACTGTGTTTTATTGTATTTGCTTTGCAGGTATGGTATGTCTTACTGTTATATGTAATGTTACTTTGTTTTATTGTTAACCATCATTTGCTTAGCAGGTACGCTAGCTACGGTAGATTCAGCTGCAGCATGGGTTTATTTATTCTGACAGCAACAGCGTTTGCTCCCACGATACGTAAAGGCGTGACTCCAGCACTGTAGGAGGTGATTTCACCACCACAGTTAAAAAAAAGAGCATATATGCCAAAGCATGGGGGCAGGGGTGGATTGCCCCCATGCTTTGGCATATATTTTTTAGGCACAGATTGCGATAAAAAAATAATTTGTTTTATTGAGTTAATGTTTTATTGTTACCATTGTTTGCTTTTCAGTTACGGCATTCAGCTGCAGCACTGATTTGTTTATCTTGACAGCAACAGCGTTTGCTCTCACGATACGTAAATCAGCAACTCCAGCGATTTCACCACCACAGTTAAAAAAAATGGTGCATGTATGCACATCATTAGAAGTGGGTGGATGAAGGGCTGTATTCTAATGCCCCGTACACACGGTCGGACTTTGTTCGGACATTCCGACAACAAAATCCTCAGATTTTTTCCGACGGATGTTGGCTCAAACTTGTTTTGCCTACACACGGTCGCACAAAGTTGTCGGAATTTCCGATCGCCAAGAACGCGGTGACGTCAAGCACATACGACGAGACTAGAAAAGGCCAGTTCAGAACCAAGCGAGGCACCCTTTGGGCTCCTTTTGCTAATCTCGTGTTAGTAAAAGTTTGGTGAGAGACGATTCGCGCTTTTTCAGACTCGTGGCTTTCAGATCGTTTTCTGCCGTTCAGTTTGTGCTTGTGGGTTTGTATCTGCTCTTCAGTGCGTGCAGTCAGTTCGTATTGGAGTTTTCTGTGCGATCTTGTCCGCTCGTTGCTGTTTTTCAGGTCGCTCTTCACAGGCCTTGCTGTTCTTCAGTGCGTTCTGTTACTTCGTTCTGAGCAGCCGACCGTTTTCTAGCCATGTTGCGTATGCGTACTCCTCGTAGAGTTCGTGCTGTGCGGGGGCTTGGTGTTGGGGTCCTGACCTTGACACAAGTCCAGTCCATGAACAGGGTGGGGAGGAGTTCATGGACCAAGAATTGGTTGCTTCAGCGTGACCAGTTCTGTCATATGCCTTTGCTCCGTGAGATCCGTGAGAATAATCCTGATGATTTCAGGAACTTTCTCAGGATGACGGACCCCGTATTTCACCGTTTGTTGGCTTCGCTGACCCCCTATATCAGCAGGCAGGATACCTGCATGAGGCAAGCCATCACTCCGGAGCAGAGGTTGGTTGCTACCTTGCGGTATTTGGCCACAGGGAGAAGCCTGCAGGACCTCAAGTTCTCGACAGGCATCTCCCCCCAGGCTCTGGGGATCATTATCCCAGAGACCTGTTCTGCCATCATCCAGGTCCTACAGAAGGAGTATATGAAGGTAAGATTTTTATCCTTTTATATCACATTTTATTGTATTGAATGTTTGATAATATATTGTATTTCTTTCCTCATTCCCTAATTACCATGATTGTATTATGCTGTGAATGTCCCCTTTGTCCTCATGCATGCTGGATTTTTATGTAATTATTATTTTAGGTCCTTCATACATATTTGCCCTTCAATAACCTCCCCAGCATGGTGTCTCCTGCCCTATATTCACCTCATGTAGTTACTTAACAATGTATTTTATCAGCTCCATAGTAGTGCTTTACCCCAAACACCCCCTAAAATGTTTGGAAATGTTATTTTTGATTTAAATTCAGGCAGAGGGCCAGAGGCTTTTTTTTGTGGTGTCCCCAAATTTTTTGTAACCCTCCCTCCCCCAACTGCTAAGTCAGCTGATCCCAATTCTCTATCCTCAATCATCTATCTGCTGACTTTGCCAAACCCATACACACTATAACCATCTCTTTAGTGCTCAGATTTATGGATGAATTCCCCAAAGCATGTAGTGCAAGGGCCTGCCTGTATACTTTCCAATGGTACTGTTTAAAGTTCTTGTATCCTATTATGATCTTGATAGGTAATAGCAGAATGTCCAAATGTGCTCAAATGTGTACAGTGTGTATTTATATCTTTGTATTATGACACTTCTTACCTGTCCAGTGGGCTGCCAATAGTGTAACTAAGGAGGGGCTGTTCCAAGTAATACCCTGTATTTAGGCATTCATCTCTCAATGAAGTGAAGAGGGTTACCTGTCCAAGAGTTCCCCCCCCCTATAATGTTAGAAATGGCCCATGAGAGGGGGGGGGGGGAATATGATAGGTGTACCTTATACTTTGTTGTTGTTAAATTCCCCTTAATAAATGCTATCTGGAGGTTGACCCATAATGTTTGTGTCTAATCTGCTTGCCAGGTTTCTGTGAAAAAATAGTAATGTTTATTGTTTTTTCCTCAACAGTTTCCTTCCACGCCACAGGAATGGCAGACTGTGGCCTCCCACTTTGCCCAGCGGTGGGACTTTCCTAACTGCGGAGGGGCAATTGATGGGAAACACGTCCACATCGTCCCACCACCCAACTCGGGGTCGTACTATTATAATTACAAGGGGTTTAATAGTATAGTGATGTTGGCGGTGGTGTCGGCTAATTACGACTTCTTGTATGTGGACATGGGGAAGAATGGCCGGATGTCCGATGGTGGAGTGATCGCCCAGACGGAGTTCTACAGGCGTCTCCAGAATGGCAGCTTGGACTTGCCACCTCCAGAGGACAATGTTGAAGGTCTCCCATTTGTGTTCGTTGCTGATGAAGCATTTGCGCTGGGGGACCACCTGATGCGGCCATTCCCGATGAGGACCCTCACCCCGGAACAGAGGGTTTTTAATTACCGGCTGGCCAGAGCCCGAAGAGTGGTGGAGAACACATTTGGAATCCTGGCCAGCCGGTTCCGATTATTTATGACACCCATCCATATGGCGGAGTATAAACTGAACCATATAATACTTGCCTGCTGTGTTCTCCATAATTTTCTACGAAAACATTCAGCCAACTATGCTGGCTCAGTTGGGCCTGAGGCCGGAATCCCAAATACATCAACAATGACGGCACTTGAAAGCGGCCGTCCTGGCTTGCCCTCCCTGAATGCCCGTGATGTCCGGTTACGATACCTGGAGTTCTTTGCGGGTAGGGGGGCTATCAATATGCCAGACAATATGTGACACCTTTTTCAAATAAAAAACAACCAAAAGAAATTCTTGGTGGACATTTACTGCTTGTGTTTGTTTTAGCTGACCCTGACAGAAATGTGTTGAGTGCAGAAAATGTCGTGATTGGGTAACCTTATAAAGAATAGTGTTGGCTGGTACTTCCTAAATGCAAAAACACATTTCACTACAAGTGCACTTGCAACTGCACTGAACCTGCACTTGTAGTGCAAAGAGGATTTGCCCTTAGGAAATAACCCCCATTTGTGCATAAAACAACAATTACATCACCCCAAAAGTGTTGTAGTGTTGAGACAATAATCCACACATTCTTGAGTAAGGCACTTTTTTATACCTGCACAATCACATGTGCATTTACCAAAGGTTTTTAAAACAAACCAACATGTTTGTTGTATAACAATGTTTGCAGTAGCATTATGAAAAATCAAAATATCCATTTCAGATAAAACAGGCCTGTGTAAAACCAACAAGAAAGCCAAAAAACTTGAACTTACAAAGTTCACATTAGGTAAAACCTGAAGGCTATATCAGACATCAGTATTTAGGAACTGGGTTTGATATAGCGTTCAGATGGGGGGAAATCACCCCTGGAAAAGCCAAATTTGGAAGATGCACACCAATTTACAAATGTCCACATGTGCTATCTGCCATCATGGGGGATCAAGGGACGTGTTTGGGGGGAGCAAGCCCTTCCTCAACGCTACTTTATAATTGAGGAAGGGGTTGCCCCCCCAAAACGCGTCCATTGATCTCCCGTGATGGCAGATAGCACATGTTGGCACACTGTGTGCATCCTCCAAATTTGGCTTTTCTAAACATTGAAAAAAGTTTGGTACGATAAAACAGGTGATTTTGTGGGGTTTAAATTCGCCCCAAAACATCAATGATGTTATTATTTTTTTTAATAACATCACTGATTTGTTGATGTATGTTTTGCAATTGGAGATTACACCCCATGATCTCCCCGATCAGTATCTGGGCACTTTCAGATGTAAAGCGTTCTGGATCCCTCACATCACGATCACCTAAAAAGAGATAAAGAACAAAAAAAAAGGTCTCAAAAATCTGCCACCAGCCATCTCTTTTACCTGAGTCTGTGGTCGCAGACACTCACCTGTTGTGGTGCCAATCTCCACCACATCTTCTTCTTCCTCCTGCTCAGCTTCTTGGGTTGGTATTTCCCCTTCTTCCAGAGAGGGGGGGTCTCTGGTCTCCTGGGATGAGGGGTGTCCGAGTCTTTTCTCCCCTATGTAAAACAAAAATGGTATACTTAGCACACAGATATTTGATGGCAGAACTATAGAAATAGGAAACATTGCTTGGAAGTGGGGTACAATTGTCTATTTTAGCCGAGTTCCAAGATGTATATTTTTTATTGCCCTTTGTCAAGCTGCAATACTTTACCTGTTTGGTACAAGCTTCACAGATGGAGACCCCCCTATAGTATACACTGGAGCACCTGTGTGGCCCCCTAATAAAAATGGTGTTCTTGTGTCCCACACTAGTGCTCCAGTGTCCAGATGTGAAAACAGCTGCTCAGTGTCCTCTCCTTACACACAATCTAGTTTGCATTTCATTCTAGTAACAAACCCATCTACACAAACAAATATTTGGCATCCAAGTAGGCCCCCAAAAATGTGTGAAAATGCATATGGCCTAAACAATGGTGTTCTAGAGGCCGAAAGAAAAATGTTTGATACGAACGAATAATGTGCCCATGAACATTAAAGTTGACCTTTGGAAACGTTACAACTAATCAAAGCATATGGAGCAGAACGAACGTAATAAAGACAGAAAGAATAGGAACACAGCACAACTACTTACTTTTTTGCAGCACTCGCCGGATCTTTCGGTACTGCTCTGGCTCTCTCAACTTCAGGTCCGACCACCGCTTCCTGAGCTGATCTTTAGACCTTCGTACCCCGAAATTCCGCTCTAGACTCCTGACCACTTTCGCCATGATTTTGGCCTTTCGGATATTGGGGTTGGGGTAAGGCCCATATTTTCCGTCATAGTCGGACTTCCTCATGATGTCGACCATCTCCAACATCTCCCCAAACGACATATTTGTGGCCTTAAAACGTCTCCTTCTGGATCGGGACGTGCCTGGATCCGCCCTTTCCTCCTCCTCCTCGTTGCTACAATTAGCCCGCACCTGCTGTATGTCCGCCATCATGCTCTTCCCCCACTGCGCCGAACGAAAAGGGGCGGGGAATACACTAGAAAGAACGTCAGGGGCGGGCGCAGTGTATATAAAGCGTAACACGCGTGCGTATTAAGTTTGATCTGTGAGCGGAGGAAGGAGCATTGAACGCGGCGATAGTAAGAACGAAGGTAAGAGACAAACTTGGGCCTATACTACTTCTATAGATTGAGGCCTATATTGTAACAAGATTAGGAGAGTTTGGTGTGACATTAGGCTTTGTCTTGTGTTGTGTCTTGCAGTGAACATGGATATGGTACTGAAAGATCAGGACTTCATTTCAGTCTTCATAGAGATGCTAAGGGAGCTGCCCTGTCTGTGGGAGATTAAACACCCCCATTACAAGAACCAAGCAAAGAGGAAGGCAGCACTGGAGCAATTGTGTGAAATTGTGAAGCAGGTGATCCCCACGGCAGACATCACTTTTTTAAAGATTTTCATTGGTGGCCTGAGGAGCACATATCTGAGGGAGCGCAATAAAGTCCTGGATTCACAGAGATCCGGAGCAGCAGGTGACATCTATGTCCCCAGGATGTTGTACTACGACAGGCTGCACTTTCTGGCAGGCCAGACTGAACCCAGGTCATCACTCTCCAGTCTTCCTTCCACGCTTCCTTCCCCCCCGGCTGAGGCTTCTGACGCCCAACCTGGGCCTTCCAGGCCACATGTGGAGGAGCCCAGATTGAGCCAGGTATAGCATTCCTCTAAATATTTCTGCTTGTCCAATCAATGATGTTAACTAGATGTTAGTTGGGAGTACTAATTTATGATTGTGATTGATGATGCAAAAACTAAAACCATGTCCCTTTTTCATACACAGGGAAGTCTCAGCCAGGAGGTGGCCGGGCTGAGCCGGCTGGCTGATCTGCAGGTCCCTCCACCCCCCCTGGAAACAGAAAGTGGCAGTAGGCGGAGTACCCTAGAGGAGGCTGCTATCAGATTTTTTTGCAGGGCTACAGAGGTCCTGGGAGCACCACACACCAGGCAGGAGAACATTGCTGCATTCATAGCCTATAAAATGCAGAGGATGGAGGAGGGCCAAAAAGCCATGTGTGAGGCCCTCATATCAGAGGCTCTGGCGAAAGGTATGAGGGGCCAAATTACACCTCAAACACACCTTCGCGATGGTCCTCCTCCTCCTCCTGCAGGTCCTACTCCTCCTCCAGGTCCTACTCCTCGTCCTGCCACATCTCCAACTGCACAGCCACAGCCCGGAAGGAAGTGTGAAAGGAAGACCAGACAGTGAGGACCCTGGATCCAGTCTGGTCGGCCAAAAGATGCAGCCTCTTGTGGTACCACAGCCTGGGGACACTGATGTCATCTGCTGCTATCCGGATCTCTGTGAATCCCGGACCAGACTGCCCTCCCTTACATATGGACTCCTCAGGCCACCAATTTTGAGGTTTAAGAATTGATGTCTGCCGTGGGGGTCCCAGGCTTCACTAATTTCTCCTGTTGATCCAGTGTTGCCTTCCTCTTTGTTTGGTTCTGAGCCCTTAATAAAGGATTTTTGTTTTGAATTATACTCTCCTATGTGTTTTACTTCAAAAATGATGGTTTGTTTGTGAGGATTCAGGTACATTTCTAATATACAATGTGAAATGAACAAGGGACACCAACAACAAAAAATCTCATGGAGATTAAATAATAAAAGATATCAATGGTGTTGGGGTAACTTGCCACACAAAACACACACAAAAATATTCTGGAGTAAAAATAAAAATAACATTGAACAAAGATCAGCCTTGGAAAAAATCCAAACATTAAAGAAAAAAAAAGGCTTAAAAACAAAAAAAAAAAAACATAAAAAATATAAAACTGTCAGATGTGACAACTAATAACAATATATTGAGGGAATCCCACTAAAAAAACACAAATAAAACTTTGTGAGAAGTGTGTGTGAATATGAGCAGCAAAACTACTTAATTCTTGTCACATTATAAAGAAGAAGAGAGTGCGCTGTATTAAACCATTTTTTACATTGCAGCGTGACGAAAGTGCTGTATCCATTGCGAACGCTAAGTTTACCAGAACGAGCTGTCCCGTGTCGGAATTTCTTCTGAGCATGCGTGGCACTTTGTGCGTCGGAACAGGCCACACACGGTCGGAATTGACGCGATCGGATTTTGTTGTCGGAAATTTTATCTCCTGCTGTCCAACTTTGTGTGTCGGAAAATCCGATGGAAAATGTCCGATGGCGCCCACACACGGTCGGAATTTCCGACAACACGCTCCGATCGGACAATGTCCATCGGAAAATCCGACCGTGTGTACGGGGCATAATGGTGGGCATACCCACCAATCAATCTCTTTTTTTTCATGCAGCCCACAGGCTGCATGAAAAAAAGAGCATTACAATATATGCCCAACAAGGGCCAGCGACGTACTGGTATGTTGCTAGACTTTGAGCGGTTATACCAGAATGATGCCTGCAAGTTCAGGTATCATCTTGGTATCATGCTTTTCAGCCAGTGGTTGGCTTTCACATAAAAGCAATCCAGTGCCTAATTAGCCTCTAGACTGCTTTTACAAGCAGTGGGAGGGAACACCCCCCCCCAGCATCTTCCATGGATTTCTTAGGCTCTCCTGTCCCACCAGGGAACTAGAGAATGCAGCCGGGGTTCCGCCAGCTGACCATGAAGCTGATCGGAGACCAGAATAGCTCCAATCATCTCTATAGATGCTACGACCATTTCATGAAACTTTCATGGTTTCGCCGGATATAAACAGGGCCATTGGGAAATTTAAAAAGCATTTTATCACACCGATCATGGTGTGGTCAGATGCTTTTAGGGCAGAGGAGAGATCTAGATCTGCTTTAATAGGGGATATTTACATTCCCTGAGATAACAATAAAAATGATTAAAAAAAAAAAATGAAAGGAACAGTTTAAAAATAAAATAAAAACTCAAAATAAATAATAATTAAAAAAAAGAACCTCTGTCCCCCTGTGCTCACACGCAAAGGCGAACGCAAGAGTTGGTCTCGTGTCGTATGTAAACAGCAATTTCACCATGCATGTGAGGTATCACTGCGAACAACAGATCTAGGGCAGTAAAACGTCTCTGTAAATCTAAAGTGGTAATTTAATCTATAGGGCCTTTGCTTTAAAAACATATATATAATGTTTGGGGGTTCAAAGTAATTTTCTAGCAAAAAAAAAAAAAAATTTCATGTAAACAAAAAGCGTCAGAAAGGGCTTTGTCTTCAAGTGGTTAGAAGAGTGGGTGATGTGTTACATACAGTAAACTTCTAATGTTGTGCATAAAATGCCAGTACAGTTCAAAACCCCCCAAATGAGCTTTTGTAAAGTAGACACCCAAGCTGATAGGCATGTTGAGTCCATGGAATATTTTATATTTTGCCACAAGTTTCGGGAAAATTACAAACTATACAAATACAAAATATACTGCTCAAAAATGCCATGGGCATATGTGAAACAGGGATGAGCCGAACACCCCCCTGTTCGGTTCACACCAGAACATGCGAACAGGAAAAAAGTTCGTTCGAACACGCGAACACCGTTAAAGTCTATGGGACACGAACATGAATAATCAAAAGTGCTAATTTTAAAGGCTTATATGCAAGTTATTGTCATAAAAAGTGTTTGGGGACCTGGGTCCTGCCCCAGGGGACATGGATCAATGCAAAAAAAAGTTTTAAAAACGGCCGTTTTTTCAGGAGCAGTGATTTTAATAATGCTTAAAGTCAAACAATAAAAGTGTAATATCCCTTTAAATTTCGTAGCTGGGGGATGTCTATAGTATGCCTGTAAAGAGGCGCATGTTTCCCGTGTTTAGAACATTCTGACAGCAAAATGACATTTCGAAGGAAAAAACCCATTTAAAACTGCTCGCGGCTATTGCATTGCCGACAATACACATAGAAGTTCATTGATAAAAACGGCATGGGAATTCCCCACAGGGGAACCCCGAACCAAAATTAAAAAAATAAAAATGACGTGGGAGTCCCCCTAAATTCCATACCAGGCCCTTCAGGTCTGGTATGGATATTAAGGGGAACCCCAGCCAAAATTTAAAAAAAAAATGATGTGGGGTTCCCCCTAAATTCCATACCAGACCCTTCAGGTCTGGTATGGATTTTAAGGGGAACCCCGCGCCAAAAAAAAAAAAAATGTTGTGGGGTCCCCCCAAAAATCCATACCAGACCCTTATCCGAGCACGCAATCTGGCAGGCCGCAGGAAAAGAGGGGGGATGAGAGTGCGGCCCCCCTCCTGAACCGTACCAGGCCACATGCCCTCAACATTGGGAGGGTGCTTTGGGGTAGCCCCCCAAAACACCTTGTCCCCATGTTGATGAGGACAAGGGCCTCATCCCCACAACTCTGGCCGGTGGTTGTGGGGGTCTGCGGGCAGGGGGCTTATCGGAATCTGGAAGCCCCCTTTAACAAGGGGACCCCCAGATCCCGGCCCCCCCCTGTGTGAAATGGTATGGGGGTACTTACCCCTACCATTTCACAAAAAAACTGTCAAAAATGTTAAAAATGACAAGAGACAGTTTTTGACAATTCCTTTATTTAAATGCTTCTTCTTTCTTCTATCTTCCTTCATCTTCTTCTGGTTCTTCTGGCTCTTCTGGTTCTTCCTCCGGCGTTCTCGTCCAGCATCTCCTCCGCGGCGTCTTCTATCTTCTTCTCCTCGGGCCGCTCCGCACCCATGGCATGGGGGGAGGCTCCCGCTCTTCTCTTCATCTTCTTCATATTCTTCTCTTCTTCTTTTCTTCTCTTCTTCTCTTCTTATCTTCTTCATTTTCTTCTCCGGGCCGCTCCGCACCCATGCTGGCATGGAGGGAGGCTCCCGCTGTGTGACGGCGTCTCCTCATCTGACGGTTCTTAAATAACGGGGGCGGGGCCACCCGGTGACCCCGCCCCCCTCTGACGCACGGTGACTTGACGGGACTTCCCTGTGACGTCACGGGGAATACCACAGGGAAGTCCCGTCATGTCCCCTGCGTCAGAGGGGGGCGGGGTCACCGGGTGGCCCCGCCCCCCATTATTTAAGAACCGTCAGACGAGGAGACGCCGTCACACAGCTGGAGCCTCCCTCCATGCCAGCATGGATGCGGAGCGGCCCGGAGAAGAAAATGAAGAAGAGAAGAAGGAAGAAGAGAAGAAGAAGAAGATGAAGAGAAGAGTGGGAGCCTCCCCCCATGCCATGGGTGCGGAGCGGCCCGAGGAGAAGAAGATAGAAGACGCCGCGGAGGAGATGCTGGACGAGAACGCCGGAGGAGTAACCAGAAGAACCAGAAGAAGAAGAAGATGAAGGAAGATAGAAGAAAGAAGAATCATTTAAATAAAGGAATTGTCAAAAACTGTCTCTTGACATTTTTAACATTTTTGACAGTTTTTTAGGGAAATGGTAGGGGTAAGTACCCCCTTACCATTTCACACAGGGGGGGGCGGGATCTGGGGGTCCCCTTGTTAAAGGGGGCTTCCAGATTCCGATAAGCCCCCCGCCCGCAGACCCCCACAACCACCGGCCAGGGTTGTGGGGATGAGGCCCTTGTCCTCATCAACATGGGGACAAGGTGTTTTGGGGGACTACCCCAAAGCACCCTCCCAATGTTGAGGGCATGTGGCCTGGTACGGTTCAGGAGGGGGGGGCCGCACTCTCGTCCCCCCCTCTTTTCCTGCGGCCTGCCAGGTTGCGTGCTCGGATAAGGGTCTGGTATGGATTTTTGGGGGGACCCCACGCCATTTTTTTTTTTGGCAGGGGTTCCCCTTAATATCCATACCAGACCTGAAGGGCCTGGTATGGAATTTAGGGGGACTCCCACGTCATTTTTTTTTTAAATTTTGGTTCGGGGTTCCCCTGTGGGGAATTCCCATGCCGTTTTTATCAATGAACTTCTATGTGTATTGTCGGCAATGCAATAGCCGCGAGTAGTTTTAAATGGGTTTTTTCCTTCGAAATGTCATTTTGCTGTCAGACTGTTCTAAACACAGGAAACATGCGCCCCTTTACAGGCATACTATAGATAAAGGATATTCAACAGGTAGCCTTAATGGATCGGGCCTCTTTACTGACAGCCCAATCAGGCAAACTTAAAAAACAGGGAGATTCCAAGCATAAATGGTCTTTTCTAACGAATTTTTCCACTCAACATAGACAAGTTAAAGACATCATTAAAAAACACTGGAAAATATTGAAGAGTGACACCATTTTGGGCCCTGTACTACCCGAACAAGCTGCTACTATATTTAGGGGTGCCCCATCAATTAAAGGACAAATCGCACCGAATGTGATAGATCCTCCAAAGAAAATTTCATTCTTTCACAATATGCAGGGATTCTATCCTTGTAGAAGATGCACAGTTTGCAAATGGAATGTTTGCCAAGCACGCAAAATGGTTACATTTAATTCTACCACCACAGGCAAAATATATAATATGAAACAATTTGCTACATGCAAAACCCCATATATTGTATATCTCATTACATGTCCGTGTAAAAAACAATATATTGGTCGGACAATACGTAATTTCACCACTAGGGTGAAAGAACACATCACAGCAATCAAGAAAGGCAAAACTAATCATAGCGTTTCTAAACACTATGCATCACATCACGACCGCAACCCAGCAGGGACCACTTTCCAGGTTATAGATAGGTTCATTCCACATTGGAGAGGGGAATCTAGCATAAGGGGAGTCTCTAGACTCGAAACTTGGTGGATACATCAAATTAAATGTTATGTACCCCACGGTTTAAACATCGAGTGGGACATAAACGCGTTTATAAATCAGTCTTAGGACCCTCAATACGCCCCCCCCATTCTGGAACTGTCTACACATATTTTCTGGTTGACTGTAGGTACTTTAATTCGTATTAGATTCTATCATCCCTACTACACGGACTCCACAATATATATAATGTCCATTTGATTCAATATATTTTTTTTTCTACTTTCCTCCTTTTTTTCTGTTCACATTTAAATAGGGAATACTTAAGACCCAACACAGGGGGTTAAATAGGAAGTTTACACATCTCCTGTCTTAGACGTTCGTTCTTGCTAGATGGTTTTAGTCGTTATGACCAACATACCAGGTGGATTTTTATTCCCTGTGATTATATATTTATATATATATTTTTTTTTTCAATATTTTTTTTATACAATTTTTAATAAAAGATAGTTTGTAATATACAGCTATGTAAGAGATTGCATTATTTGGCTCAAGAACAATGTTTGTAAACATGGGGGAACATATGTGTCGTGACTATCATGGTTTCGCATTCAGAGTTTTCCTCAATGATTTCATCAGTCCATGCACCTATATTACTCCTATGCCCCAGTGATTATATTCTCTTTGGATGGCATAAAATCTATGTCTGACAATCCTAGTAGTTATGGAGAATTACATGAGCGGTGAATGGAGTGAGGAAGTGTTTTCGATTGATGGTTGTCCATAAACACTATCCCTCGATAATCATAGGTGGGACGGACTTTCGATTCTGCGCTGCTGCGTCTGCGCAATGCGAGCGGTTCTTCGCCGCCTGCATTATTTTGAAAAATGAGAGGGTATAATGGACGTGTGACGTCGCCGCGTAGATACGCGGTGACGCATACGTCCACAAACAGCCAGCTAACTAGGACTAGTATATTGGGCTCCGCGTCACCACGTTGTGACGCTTGGATGTGGGGATCACATGTCCTCATTGCCCAATTAGAATTGGTTGTATACGAGACCCAAACCGAGGCTTGGTTTGGATCCTGAACTCAATTTTTGATAGGCCAGACAGCGAGTCAGCTGACATCGAACACCATCACATGACGCAAACCCGGAAGTCACGCCACACAGGTGTCCCCAATGCTGATTTGAGCACTTTTTATTAAATAGCGCAGCAGATGAGAGGTTAGCTGTACCCCAGTTGATGTCTTTTCAGACGAAACGCGTCGGGTGTAGGACGCTACCTTATACCATCTGTCTACTGCGCTAATTACGTTTTTATGAATGTTTGTTTTTATTTGGAACTTTTTCGTTGGAAATTTTTTATACAATAAATCTCCTGATTGATTGGATTTACACTATGTGGAGCTTCTTTTCGTCCACTTTTTCCCTACCTCTAACTACCTGAGACCCAAGAGAGTGCTGGAGGACGAATCGAGAGACTGCTCAGGACTGGAGTCCTTCTCAAGACCATCAGGTTGCAGACCAGGAACAACTATAACCCTACCGTGCTACACGGTTCAAGCTCGTATGACTCACCGCTGTATGGCTTGTGAGTCCACCGCGTCTGGTAAGGGCATTTTATGTTATTCTTTCCATCAGGCTGATCAGTGGAGGAGTCCACCATTAACAACCATTTCTATGATATCTGGATCCATGTTTTAAGAGGTCTCTACCTGATCAAAAGAACTTCTCTCACTTCAGGGACTTATCACTTGCTCCCATCCCTATATGCTTGTGGTTAGCTATAAGGGTTTGGGTTTAATCTGTGTGATATACACTCTTTATATTGATATATTTTAAAGGTCTTAATAAGAGTGGTTTTCTTTTCAATTTTTGAATTTTCACTGTTTTATTGCTTTTGTATATGTGATCCAATACTATTTAACTTTTGGGATATACACTACTGGTCAATCAGTACACCTTAATGTTTTTGACTGACATACTATAGCGCTACACTTTTTTTCTTATATTTGTTGTCACAATTAGTCTAATTGGTGGTGTTGGCAGCTTATCGTTTTCACTACACTTTGTATTCTATATATATATTTGGTTTGTTTGGTGGGCGCAGCAGCTTTTTCCTTTACTTTATTTTTATACTATAGACACCCCCCAGCTACGAAATTTAAAGGGATATTACACTTTTATTGTTTGACCTTAAGCATTATTAAAATCACTGCTCCTGAAAAAACGGCCGTTTTTAAAACTTTTTTTTGCATTGATCCATGTCCCCTGGGGCAGGACCCGGGTCCCCAAACACTTTTTATGACAATAACTTGCATATAAGCCTTTAAAATTAGCACTTTTGATTTCTCCCATAGACTTTTAAAGGGTGTTCCGCGGCATTCGAATTTGCCGCGAACACCCCAAATTGTTCGCTGTTCGGCAAACTTGCGAACAGCCAATGTTCGAGTCAAACATCGACTCGAACTCGAAGCTCATCCCTAATGTGAAATTACACCCCAAAAACATTATGCTGCTTCTCCTGAGTACAGGGATACCACATGTGTGAGACTTTTGGGAGCCCAGCTGTGCACAGGACCCCAAAATCCAATCACCGCCTTTATGTTTTCTAAGAGCGTAAAATGGTTATTTCACTTCCTCACTACCTATCACAGTTTCAGAGGCCATGAAATGTCAAGATAGTACAACCCCCCCCCCAAAAAAAATGTATGCATTTTGGAAAGTAGACACTTCAAGCTATTTGCTGAGAGGCATGTTGAGTCCATAAAATATTTTATATTTTGCCACAAGTTTCGGGCAAATTCCAATTTTTTTTTTTTTTACACAAAGTTAACCCCTTCCCTGTCAGTATAATTTATACAGGGATCAGTGCATTTTTTTAGCTATATTGGTGTCACTGGTCCTCAAAAAGTGTCACTTAGGGTCAGATTTGTCTGCCACAAAGTCGCAGTCCCGCTAAAAATCACAGATCGGCGCCATAACCAGTAAAAACAATTTAATAAATGTAAAGTCCCTAAATCTATCCCCTATTTTGTAGACGCTATAACTTTTGCGCAAACCAATATACGCTTATTGGGATTTTTTTACCAAAAATATGTGGCAGAATACATATTGGCCTAAATTGACGAAGAAATATGTTTTTTTTAAATTTTTTTTTGGATATGTATTATAGCAGAATGTAAAAAATTGCCGCTCTTTTTTTTTTATAGCGCAAAAAATAAAAATCTCAGAGGTGATCAAATACCACTATAAGAAAGCTCTATTTGTGGGGGGAAAAAAAATCAATTTTGTTTAGGTAAAGCGACACAATGCCGTATCGCAAAAAATGGCCTAGTCAGGAAGTGGGTAAAACCTTCCCGGGGCTGAAGTGGTTAAAGTGGTAGTAAACTTTGTTTTTAAAAATTACTGACAGGCAAGGTATTTATGACAGAAGAGAACCTATAAATGCTTCCTCCTGCCTGTCAGCCGTCATGTACACTGAGCTACGCATGCGTAGCTCAGTGAGCATTTACGACACCTAATCTGTGCCGTGGTGATGTGACTCCTGTGCACATGCATGGGAGTTAGGTCATTGCAGTCTGGGGACCTGATGCTCGTGGCCGGTGGCTGCGATGTCCATCGGCCATCCGCGATCACGGGAACAAGAGCCAGAACGGCTGTCAATGTAAACAGACAGATCCCTGTTCTGACATGGGAGTTAGAGAGAGATCTGCTGTTCCTAGTGATTATGAACAGCAATCTTTCTCCTTCTCCAGTCAGCCCAGCCCCCATACAGTTAGAAGCACTCCCAGGAAACACACTTAACCCCTTGATCATCCCTAGTGTTAACCCCTTCCCTGCCAGTGACATTTATACAGTAATCAGTGGCTATTTTTAGCTCTGATCGCTGTATACATGTCAATGGTCCCAAAAAAGTGTCAAAAGTGTCCGATCTGTCCGCTGCAATGTTACAGTCCCGCTAAAAATCGTAGATCACCATTACTAGTAAAAAATAAATAAATAATAAAAATGCCATAAATGTATCCCCTATGTTGTAGACGCTATAACTTTTGCGCAGAACAATCAATATACGCTTATCGCATAACCCCCAGTTTGGTTCGCACCAGAACTTTCAAACATCGCGAAAGTTCAGAACCGAATAACGAACTCCATTGAAGTCTATGGGACTGAACGTGAAAAATCAAAAGTGCCCATTTTGAAGGCTTGTATGCAAGTAATTGGGCATACAATGGTTATGGGGGTCAGGGTACTGCCCTGAAGGACATGTATCAATAAAAAAAAAGTTTATAAAAAATGTAATCTTTAAATGGTTAAAAAGAAAGTACTAATGCGGTAGCAAAAAACAAGTGTATTGATGGCAAGTAAAGTGCTAAATATAAAGTGTGTGATAAAAAAGTGCTTAATGGAATATAAAAAGCGGCTAAACTTCTGTAGTGTTGCCAACACCCCTAAGTATGTGTATAAATAATGAAGTAGTGCTAATTAGTGAACAAATCGATAAAGTGTTAAGTAAAGTAAATCTCTCCAAGTGCAACTCATTAAGGGTGACTCATAAATATGTGTTCAATATGAAATCCCATCAAAATAATATACAAATACACATTTGTTCAATAAAATCCAATGAAGTACATCACATCAAAATAGACTTAAAATAAATAATTTTGTGAGAATAGTCAAATTATAATAAAGAGCATCCAAAGAAATCAGGTGATTCGGAGAAATGATCAATCTCTAATTCAGAGTGTAGATAAAGGTAATCCTATGTGGACAAATAGAGATGAGGGGGAAAGGGACGAATGTGGGAGTCCAATTTACAGATGTAAGATGGTAATGGTACCTTTCTAGAATCCTCCCCCAGTGATGCTAGCCTCTCATCTTATGGATAGACCCCAACGGGTCTAATGATGCATAGATAAATGACCAGACTGTTGCTTAATCTTCCTCAATGGATCCAAGGAATCACTGCAGCTTTTCTCCGGTCTCCGCAATCTTTTCCTAGAGGAAAGTGTCTCCCAGTCCATGGGATTAAAGGCAAAAAAGAAGACTCTCCATAGTGTAGTAAATTTAAAAAATGTGTTCTTTGTATTTATTTAAAAAGATCTTTAGCAGTTAAAATGATCTTTCACAATTAAAAATGGCATAGACAAGCCAGGCAGCAGAAAAACGTGTCAAACAATGTAAGGACGTCCGATCACGCCCGTAACGGGAAGTGACGTCACCAAGCTCCTCCCGATGCATTGCATCACAAGACATGTGACTTCATCAAGGGTACCTGGGGGGTCCCCTTAGTCTATCTGTAAAGTGGCACATCTTTACTGTGTATAGAAGCTGCTGCAGAAATAATTGTATTTATAAAGCCAAAAAAAGGAATTTTTCCCTGCAAGCTTTCTTTATTTTGTAAGCAACAGCTTGCGGAGCCAGTCCGTATGATGAGGCCACAATGTAGTGCACTGGAAACAAGAATCAAGATTTTTTTTGGATAAGTTCTGGTGTCTCTTCCACAGAATTTGGATAGAAGTAACAGGGGCAGAAAAATTTGTCTTTGGGTGTTGGTGGTGCCTTCACACCATAACCTTATAGAGGCGCTCTTGATGAAAGCAAGAATTGGCCTTGCTGTCAAAAATTGCAATGATATGCACTTGTCAAACAGGTACCAAAAAATAGTTTTTTGGGTGATGGTGACACCTTCACACCGTAACACTATTGAGGTACTTTTGATGAAAGCAAGAATTGGCATTGCTGTCAAAAATTGCAATGATATGCACTTGTCAAACAGGTGCGAAAAAATAGGTTTTTTGGGTGATGGTGACACCTTCACACCGTAACACTATTGTGGTACTTTTGATGAAAGCAAGAATTGGCCTTGCTGTCGAAAATTAAAATGATATGCACCTGTCAAACAGATGTGAAAAAATTGGTCTTTGGGTGTCGGTGGCGCCTTCACACCGTAACCCTATAGAGGTGCACTTGATGAAAGCAAGAATTGGCCTTACTGTCAAAAATTGCAATGATATGCACTTGTCAAACAGGTGGGGAAAAATTGGTCTTTCTTTGGGTGTTAATTGTGCCCATGAAACCTACACCAAATAAATTCTTCCAGATGAAATCAACACCCACAATGCTAGGCAGTCCTGCAGAGATTCCACATCCCAAAAACACTTAATCAGCGACATAGACATCAGGGGCTTCATAGCTGCTTGTACACCAGGACTGATTCATTTTGATAAATGTCAGACGGTCTGTGGACAGACGCGTTCTATTATCAGTAATAAAACCTTCAAGAGCACTGAATGCCCGTTTTAAAAGCACGCTGAATGCAGGGCAGCCCAGCAGCTCAATTGCATACTCGACAAATTCTGGCCAGTGGTCTATTCTCATGACCCAGTAAGCCAGTGGATCGTCGACTGGAAAGCTCTCCATTTCTGATTTCGCCCCTAGATTTTCGTCCACCATGTGATGCAGACGCTGCCAATGGGATGTGGAAGCTGACAGCCCTGGGAGGCGAGAACTAAAAAAAATGTGAAATGCATCACTTAGGCGGCCGCCTTCTCCACCGCTCCTCTCTTGACCAACAGAAGCCTCAAAATTACATTTTCCATGACACTGTAACCTACCAGAGTCAGGAAAAGATAAACTCCCCTTTAAGGTGTCCTCAAGAGATTTCATCTTCTGCACTCTCTGTGGGGACGGGATGAGTTTTGAGACTTTCCCCTTGTAAGGGTGGTCAAGGAGGTTTGCCAACCAATAGTGATCCTTCTCTTTTACACCACGTATTCTTTGGTCTTTTCTTAGGCTTTGAAGCATAAGGGAGCCAATGCACCACAAATTTGCGGAGGCATGAGAAGCAGACTCCTCTGGGTCACTGAGGATTATAGTATATGGAACTGCCTCCTCCCAGCCCCGCACTACTCCCAAGGGTTCTGTGGGTGGAAAACAATCTCTTACTGTTTGATGTATGTCTTCCCCTGCTTCAATGCCTCCAAAACTGCCAGAATCCTCCTCCTCCCTCTCTTCTTGTGTATTCTGTGGCATAGGAACAATGGTGTCTGCATAAAGTGGGCCTTGAGAGGAAAGGAAGTCCTCCTCTTCCTCCCGCTGCTCTGCCTCAAGTGCCCTGTCCATAATGCCATGCAGAGTCTGCTCCAGCAGGAACACAACAGGGATTGTGTCACTGGTGCATGCATTGTCACGGCTCACCATCCTTGTGGCCTCCTCAAATGGTGACAGTATAGTGCATGCATCCTTTATGAGCAGCCATTGGCGTGGGGAAAAAAAGCTGAGCCGGCCTGAGCCTGTCGTTGTGCCATACTCACACAGGTACTCATTGATGGCCCTCTGCTGCATGTGCAGCCGCAGCAGCATTGCCAAAGTCGAGTCCCACCTGGTGGGCATGTAACAAATCAGGTGGTTTTCGGGCAGGTGGATCTCCCGCTGAATGTCAGCCAACCGAGCACTGGCTGTGTATGACCGCCTTGACTCCGAATGACTCTTCTGGCCTGCTTTAGCAGATCTTTCAACCCTGGATACCTATTTAGGAAACGCTGCACCACCAAATTAAGGACATGTGCCAAAAAAAACCTTTTAGCCTGACACATTGAATAGCCCCTTAAATGCTTAGGGGGTACGTGTGGTTCATAGGACAATTCAGCAGGGGCATGAAGGTGGAGGAGGGGGTAGAGCTGACAAATCTGGCATCATCACCACTAGCTGTATGGAGACATGGGGCACAACAAGCTGCAGCACTGAGCCCTGTCTTGCAACCTTTTGAGTTGCCAGCAGAGTTACCAAGTGTGCTGTGAACTAAATATATCATCCCTAACCATGCTTACTGGACCAGGTGTCAGCAGTAACATGGACTTTGCGGCTGACTGCCTTGCCCAATGATTCCACAACATTGCCTTTCACGTGATGGTACAGAGCTGGAATGGCCTTTACGTGAAAAGAAATAGCGACTGGGAACCTGCCATTCTGGTACAGCACATTCTGCAAATTCACGGAAGGGGGCAGAATCCACCAGACGCAAAGGCAGAAGTTGTAGAGTCAGTAGCTTTGACAAGCTTGCATTTAGATGCTGGGAATGTGGGTGGCAGTGACTGTATTTTTTTTGCTGCAGCAGACGGGGCAGATAAATTTGCTGGCTATAGACTACAGCTGGTGGTGTGCTACTGGCAGATGTGCTGCAAGGATCTGGGACACCCTACACTATACCATCATCCCTGTCAGTGGAAGTTGCTGAGAGGTCATGAGGTATAGCGGGGGCAGACTGAAGTGAGTAAGGAGGAGGAATAGATTTGCGGCCCTTTTGTGTGGCTTTCAGGTGCTCTTGCCAGCGGGCTGAATGGTGGGAGGTTAAATTCCTTGTCAACCATGTGGTACCAAATGGCTGGTGTTTTTCCACGCTTGATGTGCTTGAGACAAAGTTTGCAAATTGCAACAGTGCGATTAGCTACACAAAAAAAAGGCCCAGACAGCTGAGCTGTGGGAAGTGGGCGATAACAGCTCCTCAATGTGATGGAATAGGGTGGCTGCCCTCTACTCTTGCATGATGGCTGAATCCTTGGGGTTGTGCGTCACCCTCACTTTGCTCCTCTGCTCTACCTGGAACCCAAGTCACGTCAGTGACCTCATCATCATCATCTCCTCCATCCTCATTACCACTGGAGACAACTTGGCAAGACGCTTCGGCTGGAGGAACATGACTGCCAATTTGTTTACCAGTGTCTTCCCTCTCTGTAGGCTCATGTTCCTGCCTTCCTCAACCTCAACCTCAGTACCACCATCTGATTCAAGTAATGGCTGTGCATCGTCAAGGAGCAAGTGGCCGACGCTGTGTTCAAATAACTCAGCTGACTCCTCCATGCCTGATGCTGGGGCTATGGCAGGCATAGCTGTGGACAAGGAGGCTGGTTTAGCCACTCTAGCAGCTGCAGTGGACTGTGCTTCAGTCTCTGCTTGGGTGACGGAGGATGAGGATGGTTTTAATTAGCTAGTCCACCACCTCCTCTGCATGCTATGGCTGGATAGCATGAGCAACATCACTAAACAGAGGAAATGATGCCCTGCCTGAGGACTGACCACGTCCATCTTTTATGGCAAAGAACTTGCATATAAGCCTTCAGTGAGAACTATGGATTTTGCAGGTTCCCTTTTGCAAGCCCCACTGACTTCCACTATTCCCGCATATGTGATCTGACAGGCATGTTTGCCAGCAATAGCGCTGCTTTCCATTTGCATTAGCGCCCAGTTTCTGAGAGTTGAAGTCTTAATTGGCCTTAATTCAGCGTTATTTTCCGGGACTGCAGGATCATTTATCGGCGCTATAGTAAATGACCCCCACACTGTATCTATTGGTATCTATTGGTAAAATTCTTCTGTGATAATCATCACTCTTTCTCTGATAAGTAACAGCCATGAGTTATAAAGTAATGTCACAGCCAATGACAAAGCACAAAGTCTTGAACCTACAGTACATCGCACAATCAGAAATCGCTTCTTATTTGATTTAACTTTATTATTCTACAGAAATCTGCTTGTTGGCATGAATGAATGCACCCATTTATAAATAAACCCATTATTGTTTAATGAAAAAATAGCAGAATAGCAAGTTAGTAATTTTTTGTTAGACTTTATATGATATATGCATGTATTTTATGTCCATCTGCAGAATACACAGCTTTGTTTGTTCCAGCGCTATACCATACATCGGAACATTTGCATGAGTCCCTGTCTCCTAAAGGAACTCACATTCTACTGTCTCTCATTTTTAAAACACACTTTACGGCAATGTTGCCAACCGTCAGTATTTTTACTGGCAGCCAGTAAAAAACGGGCACTTTTCTCCTGCCAGTAAATGCCAGTAACAGGAAAAGGTTGAAAGTAAAAAATATGTCTGCGCATGCAGTGCTTACTTACTATATCGAAAATAAAATAGGAAATATGATTTTTGCCTTAAAATCTATCTTAAAGAGATATTAAAGTCTTGTTTTTTTGTTTTTTAAAAATAACAAACATGTTATATTTACCTGCTCTGTGTAGTGGTTTTGCGCAGAGTAGTCCAGATCCTCCTCTTCTTGGGACCCTCGCCGGTGCTCCTGGCCCCTCTTTCCTGCCGAGTGACCGCAGAGCAAGCAGCTTGCTATGGGGGCACCCGAGCCAAGCTGCTGCTCTGTGTGCCCATTCAGACACAGAGCTTCGGTTTTGGCCCCACCCCCTCTCTCTCCTCATTGGCTCACTGATTAATTGACAGCAGCAAGAGCCAATGGCGCTCATTGCTATGTCTCAGCCAATCAGGAGGGAGAGTCCCGATAACTGAGACACTCCTGCAACATCGGTGGATCGAGAGGGGCTCAGTTAAGTATTAGGGGGGCTGAGGGGGGCTGCTGCACACAGAAGGTTTTTTATCTTAATGCATTAAGATTAAAAAACCTTCTGCCCGAACCACTTTAAATCACATTCCTAATTGCATATTGTACTTGTTTGTAGCCTAAATACTGAAATGTGTACTTAAAATGGCATAATAAATTTTGAGTGTTGTGTCAGTAAATTTCAATCTGGTAGGTTGGCAACACTGCTTTAGGGACCAATTTAATAATTGTTATAAAAGCCATTAAACCTACCAATATGTTTTTGGCTTGTGGGAGAAAAGCAGAATACTCAGAGGAAACCCACACAGACTTAGGAAGATCACACAAACCACAATCAGGTTGTGTACAAAGACAAGAATGTCTAAGTAGTTTTTTATTATAATGACGTAAACGTTAGGTTCTCTGAATACCACATCAGAAAGGACTTGTGCACATGGTGTCTACCCTGCCTCTTGAGGTTGAAATGAGATGCACCTTGTTGTGTTCAGTTCAAGACAACGTAAGCTGGCCATACACCTGTAGAATTTCATTTAAATTTTCCTTTTCTGAACATTTAATAGGGGTGTTAAAACGGCAATTGATTTTGACTGTAATGATGAGAAAATTACAATGAGCAAAAAGGAAAAAAAAATTCTGAAAAAACATCCTTGTTGTAAAGTGCATGTTCTAGGCACAAAATAAACCTGTTTAAAGTGGAACTAATTCCAAAATTACAATGTTTTTGAGCAGGCATGCTATTTATTGCAATGATGCAATGTCTCTTTTGCAATAAAATAAATCTGTCTGATTGCTTCCAGTCTTCCTAAAGAGGTACACTGAGCTGTGCATACACAGCTTAATTTAAAACATCGGCATGGCCTCTGTGTGCCAGGAGTGACATCATCCAGCACCGGCCATCGAGATGGCCAAAGACTATTACCCAGAAAATGTTGGTAAAAAGATGCTGGCAGCAGCAAAAAAGCCCTTACGGACATTGGTTCATTGGAAAGGAGGTTCCAAGGTAGGAGGTATTGTGACTTCAGGTTCACTTTAATACTTCTGAGGTTCCATTCAATTAGCAGATCTGGACAAAATTTTGAGGTCTTCAAACAAAATTAGATGGGTCATCAGTTGCTCCGAAGTCTGCAACCATATAATATTTTATATTTATTAAATAAGAATGGATGTGTAGCCAAGTGCTTGGCTAAGAATAAAGAGAGAAAGAAACACTGGCTGCAGCTGCTCTCTGTAGCTTTTGCCCTGCGGTGCTAAACTGGTTAACAGCTATATCAGCAAGAGGAGGGAGCTGTCCAGTGTGCAACACTACTGCTGCATATCAACGGCCGGAACGGGATCCGGATTGCTGAGGGCAGACAGAGTCACCTGGGTGCAAAGCAGGGAGTGGACTAATCACTGTGTGTGACCGGATTGTGAGCTGCAATATCGCTGGAACTGGTGAGCTGCTGCTGTGGGGATTTACTACAACATCTAGTAGCCTTTTTGCTGCCTGCATGCTTGACTGGGACTGTACTCATGTGCATGAACAGTACAATTGGACCCCAACACTAGTCAGCTGAGTATTTAGGACTAAAGGCTGCCCCTTTACAGTTGCTACATAGAGACCATTACCTATTGTTTATGAGGTACATCTCAGGCGACATTGTACCATACCCTAGCCATGCTCCTAGAATGCACTCTAGACTAGTTTTAGACCCCTTTCACACTGGGGCGGTTTGCAGGTGCTATTGCGCTAAAAATATTGCAAACCGACCTGAAAGTGCCGCTGCTTTGTCTCCAATGTGAAAGCCCCGAGGGCTCTAAGGGGTAAGTGGGACTTTAAATGTACTTCACCAGTGTTATACATAATAGTTCTCATAACATACTATTTGTCATGAAAACATATTTCATTATGTATTTCTATGTCAATATGTTTTTATGACAAATGGTACGTTGTGAGAACTCTATATATAATAATGTCAGTGGTGTCGCTGGGGGGGGTACTAGGGCTATAGCCCCGAGTCTGGGGCCCATAGCCCCAAGTCTCTAGGGCAGGGGTCAGCAACCTGCAGCCCACAGGCCGCACCCAGCCCGCCACCGCTGAATGCGGGCATCCAGCCCGCAGACATTTTCGCCACTGTCCTCTTCATTGGACAGCAGTGAGTGGCCAGTATCACAGGGCTGGATGGGGGCGGGAACTGTTTACAACAAAAAAAAAAAGAACGGGCAGTAGTGTAAATTACATCACATTACCCTACCCGACTTGTGTATATAAACAAAGAACAAGCCTCAAACATCCTAACATTCAAGACAGTCCCAAAAAAATTTTTTTTCCCCTCTTTATCTATGTTTATCAGTCCCTTTTACTTTTCCCACCTTTACAATATTCCTATTTAATAACAGTTTTATTTATATTAATTTCGCTCCTGTGTAGCTTTCTTACCTAATGGCCCTTATTGATATGCTCATCGGATTTCTCAACCAAATCTAACACTAACCATCAATGCCAGATCTTTTCAAATTTCTTAGAGCATCTCTTATGTTTATAGGCGAGTTCTTCTCGTCTTAAATTAAGATTAATTGCTTTAATCCATTGACCTGTCTTTGGTGGGGAGTTTGATATCCATTTTTGCAATATAGGTTTCCGTGCCATGTACATAGTTCTTAGCCACATCACTTGTACCTCCTCTGGGAAGTATCTACCGGCATAATCCCTAACAATGCTACTTTTGGATCAGGCTGTACCTGTGTAAAGCACATAGAATTCAAAATATTAAATATGGATTCCCAATAGCGGTGCAATTTGGGGCATCGCCACAGCATGTGTATGAGTGTACCAGTACCATTTATACATCTTGGGCAATTAAATGTTGCTTTACCACAAGAATACAATTTTAACGGAGTATAGTGAATAATGAATAATTGAGTCATACATTGTGCGGAGAATAAGGATACTTTAAATAAATTTCTCAAGGCTTACCCCCATTCCTCATCACTAGTGTCTCTACATCTCTTCGCCACTGTCCATAGCTACCTTCTTGTGAGTTGATTCTTGTTATCATTTTAAAAGAAGAGTATATTTTTCCCATTAGTCGCTGTTTAGCACATCTAGTAGTAACTGCCATAGTTAAAATTAATGAAGGATTATATTTTAATATAAATAGCTTTGCTTGACACTGTAGGGCATGCCGTAGCTGTAGATATTGAAAAAAATGATTTATTAGGCAAATTATATTTCTCTGCCAGTTTATCAAATGATATCAAAACATCATTATCGTAGAGTTGGCAAAGAAACAAAATGCCTGCCTTTTTCAATAACTCAAAAATTTTCGCCACTTCCGGCAGTTGTCGATTATTCCATATGGGCATATATTGTGTGTAACCCTCATACTGAGTTTCTTGTTGAACAGTGGTCCAAGTCTTATGTACCAAGTAGAATGTAGGATATCTGCGTTTGTTAAAAATTGATAAGAAACTATTAACTGCACTAATGGATTTATTGGCATTTGGCAAAAAATAATTTGTTGCATAGGATCTTCACACTCTATAGTGTTCCACCCATTTAATTGCTGAAGTCGAGATGCCAGATAATAAAGTCTGGCATTAGGGACAGTCAAACCTCCTTCATCCTTAGGCAGCTGCAAGTTTTCCAAGCTGATCCGAGGATGTTTATATCTCCATAAAGATCTCTAAACAGAGCATCTGCTGTATCTGTTTAAAGAATTTCCGTGGTAACCAAATGGGGCAATTATGGAGCAGATATAATAAGCATGGCCTTGGAATCATTAAATTGGCTCTACCTATTATTGTCAAAGGTAATTTACTCCAGATTTTTCCCACTTGCCCAAGCCTCTTAAGTAGTCGGAACAGATTCCTCTCCACATATGTAGTCACTTGTGATGTTATATGTACCTCTAAATATTTAAATGTAGAAACTACATCAATCTGGGAGGCAACGATTGGCAGGTTGGTCACCAAGGGGTCCACTGGTAGGAGTACTGACTTGTCCCAATTTATCTTAAAGCCAGAAAAGAAGCCATATGTTTTAATTAAAGACATTACTGCCTCCAATGAGGATGAGGTATCTCCCAGGAATAAAAGTGTATCAACAGCGTATAACGCGATTTTGTCCTCTCCCAGAGATCTACAAAACCCAGTAATATTTTTTGATTGGCGAATAGAAGCAGCCAGTGGTTCTAAAACTAAAGCAAACAACAAAGGTGATAATAGGCATCCCTGTCTTTTTTCTCGTTGCAATGAAAAAGGTGCTGATATATGTCTATTTACCTGCACCCATGCCACTGGGGCAGTATAAAATAGTTTTATCCATTTTATAAACTGGGGTCCAAAACCAAATTTTTCTAAACAGTACCACAAAAAGTCCCATTCTATGCCAGCAAAAGCTTTAGCCGCATCAAGCCATAATATAGCTCTATTACCTAAGTTTTCCGTTGGAACCTGTAAATTAAGAAATAAATGCCTTATATTCACTGCTTAAAGGAGAGTTCAGAGTCCAGGACTACACCTAGAACCTTGACACGTGGGGATGGGCTTATAGTTGTGCCATCAATTTTGACAGAGAGATCCGGAAAAGGGAAAGGGGCATATGGGGGAGGAAAAATTATAAGTTCAGTTTTGGATAGATTGAGTTTGAGGAAGTGGTGTGACATCCAGACTGATATATCTGATAGTAAATTAGTGATACGTGAGGAGTGAGCTGAGGGGTAGAGAAAAAGATTTGGGTGTCGTCAGCGTAGAGGTGGTATTGGAAGCCATGGGAGCCTATCAGCTGACCCTGGGAGGAGGTGTAGATTGTAAATAGGAGAGGTCCAAGAACAGAACCTTAAATAGCTCTTTTAAGTACCTTCGATGAATATGGTTGGGGGGAGGTATATATATATATATATATATATATATATATATATATATTAGCTAAGACATATGACCTTCTGTACAGAAAAATATATCGGCCTTTTGTATCCGTTTGTACCTGCCTACAGGAGAAATACAATTAATTTGCAAGAAGATATCTATGTAGAGATGAAAAAATCCATATTGATAAAAAATAAAAAATAAAAAACAAGTAAGACAAAAAATCGCCCAAACTTGTGCAAATCATATACATTACCTTGATGAGCTACCCCCCCCTATAGACTTCCTCTAAATGGGTCTGTATGAAAAACCACAAAGTGCACACCTAATAAGGTTTTTACCATCCTCTAACATAAAAACCTAAAAAAAAACCCCACATAACCATAGATACAAGAATTAAAAACGAACAACCAAACGTTTCCCTCTGGAAAAAAGTATAGAGAATCCATTCAGGGATTAACACTGGACTCTCTCCTCCGCCCCAAAAAAAAAAGAAAAAAGGCCTGGCCAAATCCCAAAAATAGAAATAAAAGGTAAGGTGAGAGGGCTGGGGAATTCAAAAAAGAGATTTTCCTCACCTCTCTCCCGTCCCCCCATACTACACCCACCCACTGCACTATCCATAGTGCCTATCCAGCCATTCGACAGCTGCCTGTGGGTTCCCAAAAATATATACTGCATCTTTTGCCTCTTTTCTTAATTTAGCAGGATATTGCATTGAGTAAGACAATTGAAGAGACTGCAGTCTCTTTTTTACAGCTTGGAATTTAGCCCGCTGTTTTTGAACTTCAGGAGAAAAGTCTGGGAAGAACATAATTTTAATTCCGTTAAACATGACTTCCTTCAAATTTCTAGCTCTTCTAAGAAGGAGAAGGACAGAAAAAGGAGAAGGAAGGGAAAGGAAAAAAGACGTCAAAAACATATATATTATTTTTTTTTTTTTTTTAAACAAAAAACAAAATCAAACAAACCAAGGAAAAAAAATTAACCAAGAAGCGGATAACAGGAAGAAAGAGGAGGAATAGAAAGTAGGGGCAATAATAGTGCCGCCAAAATAGGGAAAGAGGGGCAGGGGACTTTTAATACTGATGCCTCCATGCAAGAGGATGGTGGAATCCCCCAATAAACACAAAGTGGAAAACCCACAAAAGAAAAGGTTAAAGAAGCCGCAGCTGCAGCAGCAAAACTCGCAAAATATGCATTGCCGTTAAAAGACGGGGAAAATAAAGTGCCACAATACATGGCTGAGGAAGAAACTGAAGCTTCTTCCACTGACATAGCTAATAGCTATGAACATTCAGAATATTCGGCTCAAAGGGCTAGTGAAGTGGAAGAGAGGGGGAAAATGGTAAAACGCATCTTTCAGCTGCCTTTGACACGGTTGACCACCCCCTCCTCCTCAAAAAACTTTACTATCTCGGTCTCCGCGACTGTGCTCTTCAGTGGCTCTCATCCTACCTATCCCAACGCACCTTCAGTGTCACTTACAATTCTACTTCCTCCACTCCTCTTCCCTTCTCTGTTGGGGTCCCCCAAGGTTCTGTTCTTGGACCTCTTTTCAATCTACACCTCTTCCCTGGGTCAGCTGATAGCCTCTCACGGCTTTCAATATCATTTCTACGCTGACGACACACAAATCTATCTCTCCACCCCTCAACTCACTCCATCAGTCTCCACATGCATTACTAACTTACTAACAGACATATCTGTATGGATGTCACACCACTTCCTCAAACTCAACTTGTCCAAAACCGAGCTTATAATATTTCCTCCCTCATGTGCCTCTTTCCCTGACTTGTCTGTCAAAAGCAATGGCACAACCATCCACCCGTCCCCACATGTCAGGGTACTAGGTGTTATCCTGGATTCTGAACTCTCCTTTCGGCCCCACATCCAATCACTTTCCAAAGCTTGCCGCCTCAACCTCCGCAACATCTCTAAACTACGTCCCTTTCTAACCAACGAAACCACAAAGCTCCTGATTCACTTCCTGGTTATCTCTTGCCTCGACTACTGCAACTCCCTCCTCATTGGCTTACCTTTAAATAGACTATCCCCCCTTCAGTCCATCATGAATGCTGCTGTCAGACTCATCCACCTTACAAACCGCTCAGTGTCTGCTACCCCTCTCTGCCAATCCCTCCATTGGCTGCCACTCGCCCAACGAATTAAATTCAAAATACTAACAATAAGTTACAAAGCCATCCACAACTCTTGTAAAGCGCTGCGTAAACTGTTGGTGCTATATAAATCCTGTATAATAATAATAATATAATAATATAATAATAATAATATTAATATACAGCCAAATGATATACACATAACAACATCAATAACACCAATAGAGCCTACATTACTAGATGTGTTAAAGGCAATACAACAATGCCAGAGCTCCATAGGTAATCTGACCAAGTACAGGAGCTCAAAGACAAATTCATTTTTTTGTGCCAAGACGTACAGAAAATAAGGGAGAAAACGTCTGTACTGGAAAACCGGTTTAAAGAATTAGAGGAATCAATGCAGCCATTGGGCAAAGTTGTTAAAGAAGCAATGAAAAAATCTGATGCTAATGCCCATAAGTTGGAAGATCTCGAAAATCGTTTTCAACGTAACAACATAAGGCTGGTGGGTCTCCCAGAGAAATCTGAGGGAGCAAACCCAACAGAATTTGCGTAAACATGGATTTGGGAGACGATTGGAAAAGAATATCTTTCTATGTCTTTCTCGGTTGAAAAAGTACATCGAGTACCAAATAGGCCATTACCTGCAGGAGCCCCCCCCCAAGGCCATTCCTAATACAACTTCTTAACCAACAAGATAAAGATCACATTCGGAGTTAACTTTTTACATTAAACAGCAGGTGATTGGTTGCTGGGCAATCCTAGCAACCAATCCCCAGCCTGTTAATGTGAAAAGTTAACTTTAGTAGTTCCCGCCCCATCCAGCCCTGTGATACTGATCTCTGCTGCTCTGCTTGCTGTACACCTGTATAAGGTAGGAGAGTTCTACCTACACAGTGTGTGTTTGTGGGGTGGGGAGCAGGGGACAGAGGACACTACAGTGGGGGGGGTGCAGGGGACAGAGGGCACTACAGTGGGCGGTGCAGGGGTCAAAGCGCACTACAGTGGGGGGTGCAGGGGACAGAGGACACTACAGTGGGGGGTGCAGGGGACAAAGGACACTACAGTGGGGGGTGCAGGGGACAAAGGACACTACAGTGGGGGGTGCAGGGGACAGAGGAAAACTACAGTGGGGGGTGCAGGGGACAGAGGGCACTATGGGGGTACAGAGGACACTACAGTGGGGGTGCAGAGGACAGAGGGCACTACGGGGGTACAGAGGATACTATAGTGGGGGGTGCATTGCTGGGGACTGGTGAGGCTGCATTGCTGGGCACTGATCAGGCTGCATTGCTGGGCACAGGTGAGGCTGCATTCCTTTGCACTGGTGAGGCTGCATTGCTGGCCACTACAGTGGGGGGGGTGCAGGGGACAGAGGACACTATAGTGGGGGGATGTGCAGGGGACAGAGGACACTATAATGGGGGGTGCAGTGCTGAGCACTGGTGAGGATGCATTGCTGGGCATAGGTGAGGCGTGCAGGGGACAGACAGAGGGCACTACAGTGGGGGGTGCAGGGGACAAAGGGCACTACAGTGGGGGGTGCAGGGGACAGAGGGCACTACAGTGGGGGGTGCAGGGGACAAAGGACACTACAGTGGGGGAGGGTGCAGGGGACAAAGGGCACTACAGTGGGGGGTGCAGGGGACAGAGAGAAACTACAGTGGTGGGGGGGGTGCAGGGGACAGAGGGCACTATGGGCGTACAGAGCACACTACAGTGGGGGTGCAGAGGACAGAAGGCACTATGGGGGTACAGAGGGGGTGCATTGTTGGGCACTGGTGAGGCTGCATTGCTGGGCACGTGTGAGGCTGCATTCCTTGTAACTGGTGAGGCTGCATTGTTGGGCACTACAGTGGGGGGGGGTGCAGGGGACAGAGGACACTATAGTGGGGGGATGTGCAGGGGACAGAGGACACTACTGTGGGGGGGGCAGTGCTGGGCACTGGTGAGGATGCATTGCTGGGCATAGGTGAGGCTGCAGTCCTGGGCACTGGTGAGGCTGCATTCCTGGGCACTGGGAAGGCTGAGATGTGGGCACAGGTAAGGCTGCATTGATGGGCACTGGTGAGGCTGCATTGCTGGGCACTGGTGAGGCTGTGTAGATGGGCACAGCTGAGCCCTGCATTTTTTTTAGCACACTCTTGAGCCCTGCATTCTATATGTATCACACTCCTGAGCCCTGATATAAGGGGGAGGCTCTCTGGGGACCCTGATGTAAGGAAGGCGCTCTCTGGCGACTCTGATGTAAGGGGGCTCTCTGGGGACCCTGATGTAATGAGAGGGTCTCTAGGGACCCTAATGTAAGTAGGGAGGCTCTCTTGGGACCCTGATGTAAGGGGGGGGCTCTCTGGGCACCCTGATGTAATGAGGGGGGCTCTGGGGACCCTGATGTAAGTGGGGGGCTCTCTGGAGACCATGATGTAAGGGGGGGATCCGCACTCAGATATGTAACAATATTTTATATATATATATGCAGTATCTCACAAAAGTGAATACACCCCTCACATTTTTGTAAATATTTTATGATATCTTTTCATGTGACAACACTGAAGAAATGACACTTTGCTACAATGTAAAGTAGTGGGTGTACAGCTTGCATAACAGTGTAAATTTTCTGTCCCTTCAAAATAACTCAACACACAGCCATTAATGTCTAAACCGCTGGCAACAAAAGTGAGTACACCCCTAAGTGAAAATGTCCAAATTGGGCCCAAAGTGTCAATATTTTGTGTGTCCACCATTATTTTCCAGCACTGCTTTAACCCTCTTGGGCATGAAGTTCACCAGAGAGTCACAGGTTGCCGCTGGAGTCCTTTTCCACTCCTCCGGAGCTGGTGGATGTTAGGGACCTTGTGCTCCTCCACCTTTTGTTTGAGGATGCCCCACAGATGGTCAATAGGGTTTAGGTATGGAGACATGCTTGGCCAGTCCGTTACCTTTACCCTCAGCTTATTTAGCAAGGCAGTGGTTGTCTTGGAGGGTTGTTATCATGTTGGAATACTGCCTGCGGCCTAGTCTCCGAAGGGAGGGGATGATGCTCTGCTTCAGTATGTCACAGTACATGTTGGCATTTATGGTTCCCTCAATGAACTGTAGCTCCCCAGTGTCGGCAGCACTCATGCAGTCCCAGACCATGACACTCCCGCCACCATTCTTGACTGTAGGCAAGACACACTTGTCTTTGTACTCCTCACCTGGTTGCCACCACACACGCGTGACACCATCTGAACCAAATACGTTTATCTTGGTCTCATCAGACCAGTAATTTGAAGGGGTGGGGGATTTTGATGTGAAGGGGAGGGAACAGTGATGGGAAGGAGGGACTCAGGATGCCGATGTAAGAACAGGATTGTGATATGAGGCTCAGTTCAGATTTGTGCATGCATATTTTTGTGCGTACGTCATGGATAGGGCAAATGATTCTTTTTTATGGGCTGCCCTACTCAAGAAAATTGCAGGGAAATAAGTCCCGGACCTTTTTTTTAAAAATCATGCTGCACCAAGCTGCTTGGCGCTGCAGGACCATGTGGTTTGCAGTGCAGGAAAATGTGCTGTAGTTAAGGTACCATTAAGAATTATTGGCATGCCTATGCATCTGCTGAAGTGCAACGCATTTCTCTTTAGGTCAGTAACGCATGTGATTTTGGACACATTCCCCAGCCACAGAAATGTGAACCTAGTCTCAGAGGAGAGGGGTGCTATGACTGACATAAAGGATCTGAGTCATCGCAGAAACATGCAATGCAAACCTCTGCTGGAAGAATATTTTTACAGACTGGAACTCAATGAATTTGAATTCAATACCCCTGTCCTGGTTTAAAAAACATGGCTTTCTCCATAGATACAGAGGAGGAATAAATGTATCCATCCTAGGACAGGAAGTGTGTTAGGCATTTGCGCTGCAATGGTAGCAAAACTGGGAATAATATGCCTATAGTAGCCTGCAATCTCAAGAAATGCTTGCTAGAACTTGTTTTTTATTTACAGGTTGGGGCCACTTTTGAATTGCCTGAATCTTATTGATCTGTCTCCTCCAAAAGTCCGACGGACGCCGACGGACCAAATCCGGCGCACAATTCGATCGTGTGTGGGCTTCCCCGGACTTTCAGCGGACTTTTCCAGCCGCAAATCTGATGGACTTTAGATTTGGAACAGGCTTCAAATCTTTATGTCAAAACTCCGCCGGACTCAGAAATCCGCTCATCTGTATGCTAGTCCGACGGACAAAAACCGACGCTAGGGCAGCTATTGGCTACTGGCTATCAACTTCCTTATTTTAGTCCGGTGTTCGTCATCACGTACGAATCCATCGGACTTTTGTGTGATCGTATGTAGGCAAGTCCGTTCGTTAGAAAGTCCTCCGCAAGTCCGCCAAAAGTCCGTTGAAAGTCCGTCGAAAGTCTGTTGGACGGGCTGTCGGACTTTTGTAGCCGAAAAGTCCGACCGTGTGTACGCGGCATAAGGCACACTTTGTGGGGTTGGCAGTAAGTCCTGCTTTCCTAAGGAAATCTACTACTGCTTGCACCTGGGTAAATCAGATTCCCAATCAGGGCTCTGGTTGACTACATTGTCCAGATAGGTGACTGTGTATTAGCAATGTGGTCTTAAAATCTTACCCCTCATTCTCTGCAACGAGACAGGAGCACCATACAAAAATCAAAAGGCATCTGCTTTTACTGGAATGACTCCTTGGGGGGTAGAGAATGCCGTCTTTTCTTTGGAGGATTCCATTGCAAAGGGGTATCTGCCGGTAGCCTTTACTGTAGTCAGATTCAAAGTAGTTATGTACCTCACAGTTCCCAATCTGTCAACGAGCTTGTTCACCCAAGGCATCATAAGTATCAAATTTGGACATGCTATTCAACTTTCCGAAATCATTACAAAATCTTATGGTCCTGTCTGGCTTTGGGACCAACACTATTGTACTTGACCAATCACTGTGGGGCTCCTCTATCACTCCCAATTCTAAAATTTTCCTTTTTTCGTTTGCGACTGCCTCCAGTCTGGCCTCAGATATTCTATAGAGCTTTATATTTATACGAACACCAGGCTCTATATTTATGGCATGATGTATAACTGGTCAGCCAGTGTTGTGAGAGGAAAAGTCTCTATTCTTTCTCACAAACTCTTTTACATCATTCTTTTGGGCCACTAACAAGGTTTCAGTTATAGTCACCTCAGATGTCAAAGGGGCCATATCATTTTGGAGGGTTGAGGAGCTCTTGGTTTGCTTGCTAGGTCTCTGCAAACTGGCAGATTCTCTCGTGCTGCGCTGCAGTGGCCTTCTGCTAAATCTCTGCCATCTGCTGCTGAATCTCTGCGAACTGGCGGTAGGTATCCTGCTAGGTTGCAGTGGCCCGCAACAAGGCTCTTATCACATCCTCAATCTTTCCACTTGCTCAGGAAGTTGCCCACATCCTTCACAATATGTTGGGGGTTAGCTCAAGTGGGGATCACCTTCCCTGGGAAAAAGGCAGTGCAAACGGCGGGTCTTTTCCTAAAATTCTGACTTGTAATCAATTTTATTGAAAAAAGGTTGCAAACAAAACATAAAATAAATTCTTGAAATCCAGGCACTAACTAAACAGTATGGATTTTTTCTCTGACAGACAAAGGGCTTCTCCCAGTCACCAACAAAAAAAAGAAGCATTTTGCAAACATTTTCTTTCTTTCAGCCTAGGTTCACACTGAGTATGGGAATAAAATCGTGCAAGTTCAGCTGAACTCCCACGATTTCATTCCCGCATGCCAGTCCTGATTTCGGGTATGATTTCAGAGACATCTGTGCAGGTTTATGCACAGATGTCAATGGAAATCGCACCCCGAAATTGCCAAAAGTAGTACAGAAACTACTTTTGGAAATCAGTGCGGCATCGCACCGATTAGGGCGGTGCCATTGTCAAATCGCATGCCAAATTGCACCAATTTGAACCAGGGCTCACCAAGAGATTTCCACATGTAGCTGTCTCTCAGATGGCTTCCTGAGTCCCAGGCCAGAGCACCCTCTTGCTCCAGCCCTTCCTTATTTATCTCACCTGTTGCTGGTCACAAGTGGGAAGCAAAACCCGGTTCGGATTCCACAATGCCAAGGTGGCCGAGAAAACTCAGACCAGATTCCAACTTAGTCTCCCACCTATGAAAGCATGCAAGGTGACACATAGCATCCCTCGCCTTTTATTATTTCACAATGCATATTTGGTAAGAAAGTTTATTTTGGCATCACACAATGTAAAATCATTTAGTTACATATTTACATAGTTGGTAAGGTTGAATAAAGACAACAGTCCATCCAGGTCAACCTGTGTAGGTATGTATGTGAAAAATAATAATAATAATTATATATATATATATATATATATATATATATATATATATATATATATATATATATATATATATATATATATATATATATATATATATATATATATATATATATATGCAGTGGGGATGGAAAGTATTCAGACCCCCTTAAATTTTTCACTCTTTGTTATATTGCAGCCATTTGCTAAAATATACATCAGCCCCTGATGATGCGAGGAAAGCTCGCGAAACGCGTCGGGTTAGAGATGTGACATGTATATCTGTACTTATTATATTTTGACCAATGTATTGGCTATGTTTTTAGGACCATTATGTGATGTTGCTGTTCCTTTGAATTGCCATATATATGCATGAGCTCTATTGTATGATAATGACTTTAATAAAGTTGATATATTTTTTACTCAATTCTACTTATTTACTTGTGATCAGCATGGACACCTCATTTAAAGTCCCATGGGCTAACCTTTTTCTGTTTTTGTGCATTTTGGGGATGGAGGTGCCTCATGTAGGGGAGCAATTTTCAGCCTTTCCCTTTTTTCTATTGAATTCGGGTGGAAGACACCCACATGCCCACGAGTCTGTTGTTGCTCCCAGATCCTGTGATTACATACTCTTTTTTGATCCCCGATACATTAGGATATTGGTCATGTTTAGATGACTTCCCTCCTTGCTTGCGGATTGTGTCTCCGGGGGTCTGCCCCTCTGGCTGAGGGTGTCGGCTTATGTCCCCGGGAGCTGCGATGCACTAAAAGGGGATATCATGCCCCTGCTGTCCCCGCCTCTCTATCCCAGGAGGGGCGGAGCCACCACGTGCATCGGCGCCATGTCCTGCGCTTAGTGGAAGACATCCGCTTACAGCGATGTCTGTATTCCTAGCGCACAGTGTGTCATTCTAGGCTATGGGCGGGGATCTGCGTTGCGCTCTGCTGTATCTCCGGCGGGCGCACGTAGGGTCCCCTCCCCCTCACGCCAGTCACATGACGCTAGGGGCGGAGGTGTGCGGCGGATGTCCGGGTATTTAGGCGGGGGTTTTGGCACGGCTTACTTCCTTTCCACCTTGGTCCTCTCCACACACTCACTAGAAAGCACATTGGTAAGCATTATGTTCACTATTACTTTTGTATCACATGTCATTTCTTGTACGCATCTACCAGCTACCTAACATGTGGAGTGTCATTTGCATACACTTTCACTCCCTTACTGAATTTACCATTTTTCTCACATTTCTTATTGCTTCATTTATTCACTTATTTTCTTCTCCCCTATGTCTTTCTTCACATTACCCCTTATCCCTTTTTTCATCACTTCTTCCCCATTCACTTTACACTGCTTTCCCCTCTTTTCCTTGCAGGACATTCCTATATTCCATATACTCCAGTACAAGATTTTTTCTTTTGTATAATATCTTGATACCTACCATTTGAGCTACATATATAACTACCTTTATAGTCTCTCATATTGAGTATACTATATATAAGATTTCTCAGCTACTTAGGATACTATTACCATTTTTACATACATTACTTATAGACATACATCCATACATTTTTTATTCTGAATTCACCCTGCACGACTGGGGGGCTACACCTTTGGCCCTCTTCCCTTTCTTCTTCTCTCCCCATTTTTCCCTCTTTTTCTTTCTTTCCTTCTCCCCCTCTTCCTTGTTTTTTTCTCCCTTCTACCATGGTTGGACACCTCTGCACCCCTTACACCAGAGCATACCACTTGATATCTCTATTTTTGTAGACCTATTTAGATATATACATATTATTTTACCCATTGAATCTATTCCAGTGAGCAAGCTCTGTAATGATTCTGGGTGACATCTGGGTCCAGCCTCCTTATTTTCCTTTCCATTTCTTTGCCGTGCCGACCCTACTGCCTGACCTCGGTTCTCCGCTGTCTGACCTCCGTCCCTTCAGCTCCCTTGGGAGATACTTTCCGACCGCCCCTGCTGGGGGTCAGCCCCTGGAGCCAACTGCCTGACAAGTGAGTATGGGATCATGAGCTCTGGCTTCGCATTTTTTGTCCAATCATAACCCATACTTGAATATATTTTTTATTCTGTTGTTACAGACATCAGATATATACATCAGCCCCTGATGATGCGAGGAAAGCTCGCGAAACGCGTCGGGTTAGAGATGTGACATGTATATCTGTACTTATTATATTTTGACCAATGTATTGGCTATGTTTTTAGGACCATTATGTGATGTTGCTGTTCCTTTGAATTGCCATATATATGCATGAGCTCTATTGTATGATAATGACTTTAATAAAGTTGATATATTTTTTACTCAATTCTACTTATTTACTTGTGATCAGCATGGACACCTCATTTAAAGTCCCATGGGCTAACCTTTTTCTGTTTTTCTAAAATCATTTAAGTTCATTTTTTTTTCCTCATTAATGTACACACAGCACCCCATATTGACAGAAAAACACAAAATTGTTGACATTTTTGCAGATTTATTAAAAAAGAAAAACTGAAATATCACATGGTCCTACGTATTCAGACCCTTTGTTCATTATTTAGTAGAATCATCTTAATACAGCCATGAGTCTTTTTGGGAAAGATGCAACAAGTTTGCACAGTGTGCTTAGGGTCATTGTCTTGTTGGAAGGTAAACCTTTGGCCCAGTCTGAGGTCCTGAGCACTCTGGAGAAGGTGTTTGTCCAGGATATCCCTGTATTTGGCCACATTCATCTTTACCTCGATTGCAACCAGTTGTCCTGTCCCTGCAGCTGAAAAATACCCCCACAGCATGATGCTACCACCACCATGCTTCACCGTTGGGACTGTATTGGATAGGTGATGAGCAGTGCCTGGTTTTCTCCACACATACCGCTTAGAATTAAGACCAAAAAGTTCTATCTTGGTCTCATCAGACCAGAGAATCTTATTTCTCACCATCTTGGAGTCCTTCAGGTGTTTTTAGCAAAGTCCACGCTGGCTTTCATGTGTCTTGTACTGAGGAGAGGCTTTCGTCGGGCCACTCTGCCATAAAGCCCGACTGGTGGAGGGCTGCAGTGATGGTTGACTTTTTACAACTTTCTCCCATCTCCCGACTGCATCTCTGGAGCTCAGCCACAGTGATGTTTGGGTTCTTTTTTACCTCTCTCACCAAGGCTCTTCTCCCCTAATAGCTCAGTTTGGCTGGACGGCCAGCTCTAGGAAGGGTTCTGGTCGTCCCAAATGTCTTCCATTTAAAGATTATGGAGGCCAGTGTGCTCTTAGGAACCTTAAGTGCAGCAGAAATGTTTTTGGAACCTTGGCCAGATCTGTGGCTTGCCACAATTCTGTCTCTGAGCTCTTCAGGCAGTTCCTTTGACCTCATGATTCTCTTTTGCTCTGACATGCACTGTGAGCTGCAAGGTCTTATATAGACAGGTGTGTGGCTTTCCTAATCAAGTCCAATCAGTATAATCAAACACAGCTGGACTCAAATGAAGGTGTAGAACCATCTCAAGGATGATCAGAAGAAATGGACAGCACCTGAGTTAAATATATGAGTGTCACAGCAAAGGGTCTGAATACTTAAGACCATGTGATTTTTCAGTTTTTCTTTTTTAATAAATCTGCAAAAATGTCAACAATGCTGTGTTTTTCTGTCAATATGGGGTACTGTGTGTACATTAATGAGGAAAAAAAAGTGAACTTAAATGATTTTAGCAAATGGCTGCAATATAACAAAGAGTGAAAAATTTAAGGGGGTCTGAATACTTTCCGTCCCCATTGTATATATATATATATATATATATATATATATATATATATATATATATATATATATTGCCACCTGTTTCTAAAAATGGGGCTATAGTGTAAATTTAGTTTCTGGCTGAGCTGGAAACAGCTCAGATTTGATTGTATATTTGGTTCTGTTCTAAAATTGGCTGAGTTGTGCATTTCCCACTGTTGCCAGTAGGTGTCACTGGTACAACAGGACAATGTGAGAATTACAACTAGGTTGAGCTGTAATGAATATTCTTTTTCCGGAATCAGGCCAGTAGGAGGTTCCTGGCCGCTGTGCATTCTGGGAAGGGGTATTTATTGGACAGATGCCATGTGCTTTAGTCATTCTTACTTCGGGGCCCTCCTGGCCTGAGGATTTGCTGCTGCAAGTACTGCAGTAGGCCCAGAAGCCTGTCTGGGGCCTACTAATCCTGAGGTGGTTCTTAGGCTGTCTTGCCTGTGTGGAAGAAGCCGAGCCAAGCTGAGGAGATCCAGGGGAGGACCCTTGGTGGAGGGAGCCAGGATGAAGGTTGGTCCCTCAGGAGGGCCTGGTGACTCGTTTGGAGGACGCACCTATATCTAAACTACCCTTACAGTACCGCCGGGTCGGCTTAAAGGTTCTGGTACTGTCAAGCTGTTCTACAATATAATCAAGGTAACTAGCTCCTGGCTGCTAAGTCTGTGAGAGAGACTTATCCAAGAGTTCTGCTGGCTGCTAAGTCTGTGAGAGAGGCTTGTCCAGACATTCTACCGGTTGCTAGGTCTGTGTGAGAGACCTACCCAGGTATTCAAGATCTGCTAAAAGAAAGCTGTTTGTCCTTTGGATTCAAGGAGTCTGTAAGTGATCTGCTAAAAGGTGTATCTGAAACCTCCTCTAAACCTCTTTTCTTCAACCTTTCTCAAGTTCTCATTAAAGCATTGAAAAATACCTAAAGTGACTGGCGCCTAAATTCTGTTCAACTTCCCATTATAATCATGGACTCAGTCTTGGGGTGAATGTAAGCTCGCTCCCTGTATCTGGAGGTACCTTTCTGCTTACAGTAGACTGGGGGGGGGGGGCGCTATATATATATATATATATATATATATATATATATATATATATATATATATATATATATATATATATATATATATACACAGTATCTCACAAAAGTGAGTACACCCCTCACATTTGTATAAGTATTTTATTATTTTCATGTGACAACACTGAAGACATGACACTTTGCTACAATATAAAGTAGTGAGTGTACAACTTGTATAACAGTGTAAATTTGCTGTCCCCTCAAAAATCTCAACACACAACCATTAATGTCTAAACCGCTGGCTACAAGAGTGAGTACACCCCTAAGTAAAAATGTCCAAATTGGACCCAATTAGCCATTTTCCCTCTCCGGTGTCATGTGACTCATTAGTGTTACAAGGTCTCAGGTGTGAATGGGGAGCAGGTGTGTTAAATTTGGTGTTATCACTCTCACTCTCTCATACTGATCAGTGGAAGTTCAACGTGGCACCTTATGGCAAAGAACTCTCTAAGGATCTGAAAAAAAGAATTGTTGCTCTACATAAAGATGGCCTAGGCTATAAGAAGATTGCCAAGACTCTGAAACTGAGCTGCAACCTGGTGGCCAAGACCATACAGTGGTTTAACAGGACAGATTCCACTCAGAACAGGCTTTGCCATGGTCGACCAAAGAAGTTGAGTGCACGTGCTCAGCATCATATTCAGAAGCTTTCTTTGGGATGTATGAGTGCTGCCAGCATTGCTGCAGAGGTTGAAGGGGTGGGAGGTCAGCCTGTCAGTGTCAGACCATACGCCGCACACTGCATCAAATTGGTCTGACTAAGACTAAGGACATGGATTACTGGAACCATGTCCTGTGGTCTGATGAGACCAAGATAAACTTATTTGGTTCAGATGGTGTCAAGCGTGTGTGGCGACAACCAGGTGAGGAGTACAAAGACAAGTGTGTCTTGCCTACAGTCAAGTGGAAGGAAGTGTCATGGTCTTGGGCTGCATGAGTGCTGCCAGCACTGGGGAGCTACAGTTCATTGAGGGAACCATGAATGCCAACATGTACTGTGACATACTGAAGCCAAGTATGATCCCTCCCTTCTGAGACTGGGCCGCAGGGCAGTATTCCAACATGATAGCGACCCCAAACACACCTCCAAGACGACCACTGCCTTGCTAAAGAAGCTGGCCAAGCATGTTTTCAGACCTAAACCCTATTGAGCATCAGTGGGGCATCCTCAAACGGAAGGTGGAGGAGCGCAAGGTCTCTAACATCCACCAGCTCCGTGATGTCGTCATGGAGGAGTGGAAGAGGACTCCAGTGACAACCTGTGAACCTGTGAAGCTCTGGTGAACTCCATGCCCAAGAGGGTTAAAGCAGTGCTGGAAAATAATGGTGGCCACACAAAATATTGACACTTTGGGCCCAATTTGGACAGTTTCACTTAGGGGTGTACTCACTTTTGTTGCCAGCGGTTTAGACATTAATGGCTGTGTGTTGAGTTATCTTGAGGGGACAGCAAATTTACACTGTTATACAAGCTTTACACTCACTACTTTTTTACTTTTTATTGCAGCAAAGTGTCATTTCTTCAGTGTTGTCACATGAAAAGTAATAATAAAATATTTACAAAAATGTGAGCGGTGTACTCACTTTTGTGAGATCCTGTATATATATACTATCCCCATATATTGTTTTCAAAGATGCCCATCCAAGAGTCTTTTAAAACTATTCATACTTCCTGCCGACACCACCAGTTGTGGAAGGGAGTTCCACATCCACACCGTCCTGACAGTAGAAAACCACCTAAGCAGCTTAAGGTTAAACTGCTTCTCTTCCAGCCTCATTGTGTGGCCCCGTGTCCTCTTACACTCCTTTTGACTGAAAAGTTTCATACTTACGCTGGGACCACCATTGAGATATTTGTATATCACTATCATATCTCCTCTCAAGTGTCTCTTCTCCAGGGAAAATAGATTTAGCGCTTACAGTCGTTCCTCATAATTGAGGTCCTCCA
The DNA here is from genome assembly GCF_042186555.1 of Aquarana catesbeiana. Lineage (NCBI taxonomy): Eukaryota > Metazoa > Chordata > Amphibia > Anura > Ranidae > Aquarana > Aquarana catesbeiana. Next base: position 108,985,669 of record NC_133326.1, read on the forward strand.
GTCCCCATATTAATTCCGTTGCCCTTCTCTGGACTCTCTCCAGCTCCAACACATCTTTTCTGAGGATTGGTGACCAGAACTGGACAGAATATTCCAGATGCGGCCAAACCAGAGTCATATAAAGTGGCAGGATTATAACTTTATTCCTGGAGTAAATTCCCTTTTTAATGCATGCTAGTATTCTGCTGGCTTTGGTTGCCGTAGCTGTATACTACATGCTATTGCTTAGTCTATCCTCTACTAGGACCCCTAGATCCTTCTCCATCCTGGAAGCCCCTAGGGGTTTTCCCCCTAATGAGTAACTTGCGTTTATATTGTTACCGCCCAAATGGATTACCTTACATTTTTCAGTGTTAAATTTAATTTGCCATGCATTAGCACTCTCCATTAATTTATTCAGGTCCTCTTGTAAAGTTTCTATATCCTGCTGTGTTGCTATTGTCCTGCATATTTTTGTGTCGTCAGCAGACACTGAGATCGAGCTATTTATCCTACCCTCTATATCATTTATAAGAAATTAAGCAGAATTGGTCCCAGAACAGAGCCTTGGGATACCCCACTAACCACTCCAGACCATTCTGAGTATACGTTATTTATCACAACCGTTTGGATTTTTTATATATTATGTTAATGTTCTTTACTCAGAACTGTTTTTGTTCTTCTAGTTTTCTTTTTTAGCTACTACCTCCGGGGCTTAAGCTATTAGTACCCCCATGACGCAAACTGAAGGAGGAAGTACATTGCAACAAAATCAATGTTCTTGTAAGACAATGGCTCACTGCATGACTAAAGGAATTTGTCTCATGCTTGACTTTTGCTCTATTCAGGTTTAATACATGCATGGAGTGAGAGTTAGGGCCTGACAAAGAAGGATGGGCAGCCGCCCCAGGGGCAGTGTTTTCAGGTGGGAGGGGGTGTGAGTTGCACCCTACTGATCACATGCTGGGAAAACTGTCCATAAATTTTTCTCACAAATCTTGCACCGACTTCTGCTGCTGATACAGCCCGCACAGAAACTGAGCTGAGGATGTGCCTGTGGCAAGTGTGCCTGCCAATGTGCCAGTTTATCAGACGGGAGAAGGATGTTCTCTCATAGCTTAGGCTGCTGTCTGTCTGGCTGGATCAGGGCTGTCACAGTCCCAATACAGGTGTGCAGAGCAGGCAAGAGAAAATGTATAATATGCATAGACACTGTAGCACCGATCTCCCATCCGGAAGCCACCAGAACTTGCCCCAGGCAAGCATGAAGATGTCAGACAGGGGAAGACTGTATCTGCTAATGCAAGTCCCCTTCCAGCCTCTACCATGCTGTAATGTAAATCTGCATTGTAAGTCAAAATTTCACACAAGTTAGCAACATACTGGGACTTCTCAGGTGCTACATAGATGTGTAGCCAGGAGCTGGCTATTATGTCTGCAATCCAGAGACATTTTTGCTGTTTTATTAATGTGGGGTTAGCTCCCTCTAGCGTTTGCTGGACTCTATGTGTCACTTCCTTTTCTTGTGATAAGATTCAGAGCAAAGCATCATGGGATGTGTAGTTCAGAATGCTGAAGTTTTAATGCCAGCAGGACTGATCTGAACTACAATTAACAGAATGCTGAGTGGACAGAACAAAATGCTGGGAAAGGATATAAAAAGGGCTGGTGCGGCCTAGATTGGTCCCTTGGGGCGCCGTTTGACTCTGCCAGCAAGAGGTCTGTGTGACAGTGAGCTGCTGTTGATTTGCGGCCTACACAGCGGGAAGCCGCTCAGCTATACCCACAGGGATCTCTGCGGACAGCATCGCTTCTTCCCTGCAGGTCATCCAGAGACGCCTGCACTTCAGATCCAAGTGGGCCGCAGTGTGGCTCGGCGGGCACCATTTCCCAGAGCCAGGATACAGAGAAGGTTCCTGATAGAGTCTTCTCCATCACCTACATCGTGGCCAGCTGTATCTGAGTTCCACAGTGATGAGCGGGCATAGCCCATCTTGTTGTTAAAGACACTGCTTTCAGACATCATTCACACAGTTCAGCTTGGTGGTACTTGTAGTTCCACCGGAAGTCAGTTCTTATTTTATAACGAACACTGAAATCAGGCACCTATGCCCAGTTCACAATATTGATTCATGTAGCTATATTGGATAACACCATTAGGATCAGATCAGAGGAAGTTACAATACAACAAGGAGACCTTAAAGTTCTGCCAAATTTGCTATACCCTGTTATCAAGGATTACCTTAGTTGCAATACAACAAGGCTAGCTGAAGACATCTGGATTTCAAAGAATAGCCTTTTACCTTTTGCTATCTTTTTCCCTCATTTGCTCTAATTGCATTGGACTTCATATAAAGGGAGCCAGCCAATTAGAATATAATAGTCTGCATATTGTTTTCTTTATGTTGTGCAAGTTTTAATGGCCTGTGGGTTGAGGAGTGTCAGGGCTGGGCTCAGCCCTTTCTTCTCTGAGCTGGCCGTTCAGCTGTCGGCTAATTGCCAGCTCCTTTCTCACCACAGTGACTCAGCTGTTGATGATCTGCTCGTCAGTCCTGGCAACTTGAAGCCGTCGAGCTCACTTCATCTCTGCCTTTGTGCAAATAATGCACAAAGTGCAGGAGTCAGGAAAATGTGAAATACAGAGTGCAGGGGTCAGGAGTATGTAGCATACAGAGTGTAAGGAGTTAGGAGCATGTAACATACAGAATGCAGAGGTCGGGATTATGTAACTTATGTTTTTTTTCCTGTGTTGGTTGAACTGGGTGGATTTGTGTCTTTTTTCAACCAGATTAACTATTTAAGGGTTGTTTTTTATTTTCCTGAATTTGGGATTCAATGGCCTACTGGGTCAGCGCACCACATACTTCACTATTTATACTTAAAGTGTCAAACAGGTTAGGAATATACTGGGACTTTTCAGGTGTTACATAGAAAGATTTTTCAATAAGATATAATGTGTATGTGGAATACATCTGTAGCGGTACCCCCGTGAGGGCTGCTAATAGACTGCTAATAATGTACCCTAATGATTACCTCGACTCTGCAAATCCACCATTACCTCTGACACCCGGGGTTCAGTCATCTTACCAACTGTATCAAAAAGTAGATACTCACACAGTATTAGGAACAGTTCAAGTATGTTTACTGTACTAGCGAGGACACAAAAAATAAGTATATCTCAACACTGTAAGATAATAAAAAGGCACGCTTACAAACAAATACTTTATCTATACTTATGAAAAAGGCAATATAATGATACGAAGTTCCTTTAACTGTAAATGAACACAGATATTAACCCAATCACAGAAACCTATGTGAACAGGTCAGCAGAAGGGTAGAGAGCTGGCACTATATCTGCTGTGTCAGGCTCCTCACTTCTGTCTCCTTGTCAGAAACCATGAATCAGACCGAGACAGTACAGTTAATCACACTTTTTTTTTCACAAGAAAGTTAATCACACTTGTTTAATAATGATAAAAGGGTAAACAGAGTAAGCGTAGTCAATACATAGCCAGAGTTCAGTAACCTGATCGGGTAGTCAGCCAATGGCAATGTCAGAGAGCCAGAGATCAACGTAGTAGTACAGCAAGCAAGATCAGGAGCCAGAAAGGACATGTTGACACACTGTGTGCATCTTTAAAATTCACACACATTCACTTCCTGGTTATTCTCTCAGCAACAATGTGCTCCAAACAACTAAAAAAAAGAGATGTCCTTGACAATGAGCAAATCATTTGATTTATCCGTGAGCGCCCAGCTATTTATGATTTGTGTGACCCAAACTACAAAGACAAGATAAAGAGAGAAAGAGCATGGGTGGAAGTAGCAAAGCTATATTTTGAAAACTGGGATTACTTTTCACGCAGAGAGCAGTTATCACACAATGATTTGACATCCTGTGCGGTGGAATTTGCATGCTCCAGTCGTCTCCGTGAAGGTGAATACATGAATACATCTATCCGCGGTTGCTCCAGATGGGACCATTGGAATCTACTACCAGTGCCTCCCAGCAAGTACCCCCAGGATCGATCGATCCATAAGCCTGAATGACACTCCGCCGTATGGTGAGTGTGTCCATCCCCTCTGGTAAGCATATCCACTCCTTCTACTTATGTGTGGACCCTGAATATATGAAGACCATTTATTGATCTAAGAGCATCATCCACATATGTTTCCCTTTCTCTCCACAAGAAATACCAGGCTTCATTTGTAGATGAACTTTTATTCCACTATGGACACCTCCTCCAGTTATTGGGGACTGTTCCTTCACTGTATATGTTTTGGTTTATAATCACCGTCACAAGTAATTTTTTACTATATACAGGGTGATAGTTCACCACCCCGTTCTTTATAACACTTAGCGCTGCATTTATATTTCCATCTTTAAAATTTGGCTTTTAAAATGTGTAAAAAATTTGTCCGCAAACATCAAAAATGGTGCCATTTTGTGGGTATTTATATTCTTCCTAGTACATCAATCATGTTCTTCAGTTTTTGTTCTATCTCATTTGTTTTTTGCTTTATAAAGTCTAAATCCAGACTACAAAATATTATGTCTTGGATAAGCCTTTGAGTACTGTCACTGTTGAAATGATGTGGTTGTTCTTCCACAACCTGCACATCACCTAAAATAAAAAATACACACCATGTATTAAAAATATGCAGGCATACATATATTACCTGAATCTGTGGTGTCAGACACTCACCTATTGTTGTGACAATCTCCACCACCTCTGCTTCCTCCACATCCTCAGGTTGTGACCTCTGTTCTCCTTCTTCAGGCGGTGGGGGGTCCCTGGTGTCCTCTGAGTGGTGTCCTTCGAGTCTTTTCTCCCCTATGAGAATGAAACAAAAGGTATACTTAGCACACCGATATTTGAGGCCAGAAATAGGAATATGAAACTGTTTTGGCAGAGTTCAAAGCTGAAGACATGATTTTTTCCCTTACCAAAGCTGGAATACTTACCTTTTTTGGACAAGTTTCACACATGTAGACACCCCAAGTATCCACTGGAGCACCTGTGTGGGACACCCAAAAAAGTGTGTTCTTGTGTCCCACACTAGTGCTCCTGAGTCCAGATGTGTAAACAGCTGCTGAGTGTCCTCTCCTTACATTACACTGAATAAAGTTTGCAATTCATTCTAGTTTCAAACATATCTAGACAACAATGTCCTAAGCTTCTTTTTATACAAATTATCATGACCAAGATAACCCTGTATCTGGCAAAAACATCGTATTTAGTTGGCAAACGAACGATGTTTACTACTACCGATTACTGTGCCCATGAACATGAAAGTTGCCATTTTAAACTGTACAACAGTAAAGAAAAGCACATGGAGCAGCATGCAAGTAATAATAAGAATAGGAACACACAACAACTACTTACTTTTAGAAGCACTTTCTTGATCCTTCTGTACTGATCCTGCTCCCCAAAATTCCAGCTCAGACTCAAATCTCTTCCGGGAACAGGACGTTTCTTGCTCCGGGCTTTCCTCCTCGTTACAGCTATTAAGCACCTGCTGTGTCTCCGCCATGTTCCTCTCCCACTGCGATGAAAGAGACGGGGCGGGGAATATTCTAGAAAGAATGTCAGGGGCGGGTTAAGCGGACGGAGTTTCACGCATGCGCAGTGTATATAAAGCGTAACACGCGTGTACGATCTGTGAGCGGAGGACGAAGTAACAGGAGTGACGATCTTTATAACTATCTTTATAACGAAGGTACAATTTTAAGTTGGTGCATCAGTGGCTTGTACTGCTTATAGATTGAGGCGCATATTGGGTCAAGATTAGGAGAGTTTAGCCTGACATTAGGGTTTGTCTTGTGTTGTGTCTTGCAGAGAAAATGGATCTATTCAATGACGAGGACTTTATGCCCATATTCATTGATATGTACAGGGAGCTGCCCTGTCTGTGGCAGGTAAACCACCCCTTTTTTAACAATAAACCAAAGAGGAAGGCAGCGCTGGATCAATTGGTGGAATTTGTGAAGCCGGTGATCCCCACGGCAGACATACCCTATTTGAAGGCCCTAATTGGTGGCATGAGGAGCACTTATAATAGGGAGCTCAAGAAGGTCCAAGATTCCCTGAGATCAGGTGCTGCAGCAGATGGTACTATGACAGACTGCATTTTCTGGCAGGCCAAAATGAACCCAGGCCAGCACTCTCCAGTCTTCCTTCAACGCTTCCTTCCCCCCAGCTGAGGCTTCTGACGTCCAACCTGGGCCTTCCAGGCAGCAACATGTGGAGGAGCCCAGCTTGAGCCAGGTATAGCATTCTTCAAAATATTTCTGCTTGTCAAATTAATGATGTTAAATATATGCTAATTTTGATCACTAATTTCTGATTTCACAAAGTGTTTTACATATCAATAGACAATAGTGGCCACAAATGATTGGGACAAGAATGAAAAATGCTGGGGTCAGAATGATAGTCTTTTCTATTTATTAACATTAAATTTGCAACAGTCATGAGATGAAAATTGTGTGTGATTGATGAACCAAAAACTAAAACAATGTCCCTTTTTCATACACAGGAAAGCCTCAGCCAGGCCGTGGAAAGTGGCAGCCAGGTGGTGGCCGGGCCCAGTAGCCTGCCAGAATCACAGGTCCCTCCCCTCCATCTTCCACCAAAAAGTGGCAGGAAGAGGAGTAACATGAAGGAGGCAGCAAATGGTCTATTTCTGAGGGCTACTGCGGCCCTCAGAACCCCCCACAGTGTTCAAGAGGACTTTGCATACATTACAGCCTGCAAAATGCTGGAAATGGAGGAGGGCTAACACCTCTTATGTGCAGAAGTAATGTTACAAGCCCTAAATAAGGGGTTGAGGGGCCAACTTAAAAGTCAAAGCCACATTTGTGAGTTGAACCATGGTCCTCCTCCTTCTCCTCCAGGTCCTCCTCCTCCACCTCCTGCCACACCTCCAACACCATAGCCACAGCCTTGAAGGAAGCGTCTAAGAAAGACCAGGTTGTGATGGCCTGGGTTCAGTCTGGTCTGGCAAAAGATGCAGGCTGTGGTATGACCACAGCCTGGGGACAGATATGTAATCTGCTGCTGTTCCTGAACTCTTGTAGTCCTGGACCGGATTGTGCTCACTATTATAAGGACTCCTCAGGCCACCAAATTTGACTGTAAAATTATTGATGTCTGCCCTGGGGTACAAAGGCTTCGCAAATTTCACCAGTTTCTCCAGCGTTGCTTTCCTCTTTATTTTTTTTTGTTATGACCCAGAATAAATGGATATTTTGTTTTCAGAAATACTTGCCTATGTGTTTTACTTCAAAAAGGACAGTTTGTTTGTGAGTAGGCAGGTACATTTAAAAAATACAATGTCAAATTTACGGGACACCAACCAACCTCCTTGAGATTTACAAATACAAGATAATTATGGTGTTGTGGAAATGTGACATACAAAAACAAAAAGGGAGATCACTATAAAATAATTTAAAAAAAACAGGAGATCTTGATTAAAAAATATTTAAAAAATGACTATAAAAATTAATTCTAAACATTATTAGGGAGATCTGGCTTGAAAAACAAAAAAGATTATTCAGAAGATCATGAGAAATAATAAAGAAATACGTTTGTGAGAACTCTGTGTGAATATGAGCAGCAAAACAACTTCATTCTTCTAGCATTATAAAGAAGAAGAGAATGCGCTGCATTGAAAGATTTAAAAATTTGCAGTGTGACGAATGTGCACTTCTCCATTACGAACGGTCGTTTTACCAGACTGAGCGGCTCCGTCTCGTACTTGCTTCTGAGCATGCGTGGTTTTTTGTGCGTCGGAATTGCATATACACGAACAGAATTTCCGCTAGAAACTTTTTCTGTCTGAAAAATTGAGAACATGCTCTCAATCTTTTGCTGGCGGAAATTAGGCCAGCAAAATCCGATGGAGCATACACACGGTCGCATTTTCCGACCAAAAGCCCTCATTGGTCTTTTGCTGGCCAAATTTCCAATCATGTGTACGCGGCATAAGACTTGATCATTTATATACATGAAGAATGCTTTGGATGAAAGAAGGAAATTAAATTACTAGGGCACATTGTGTTAGTTTTCCAAAGAGATACAAAGAGATATAACATTGAAAGCTCTACTGCAGTTGTAGCCTTTTAATATGATTGGATGAAGCCTGAACTGTTACCCCTATCCCCCCCCCCCCAGCAAATGGGCAACTGTGATCTCTGTATATTGAGGTACAAGTATGATCTGCTGATCTTACCTTGCGTCAATGAAACACCAGTTGATACACTTCAATTTTCAGACAACCAATGTATAATGTGCATTGTTGGTATACATTGCATAATGCACTAACAAGCGCACCATAGATAACTACTATTGATAAAGAGTATGTACAGTGGAACCTCAGATTGCGAGTAACGTGGTTTACGAGCGTTTGGCAATACGAGCTATTTAAAAAAAAGTCCTAAATCGCTTTGCAAACGTTGTCTCGCAAGACGAGCAGGATTCAAGCCTCTGGGGTGTGCAGTACCGCAGTTTGCCAGAGGTGCGGGGGCGCCGGTGACGCTCGGAGACACTCAGAGACGCTCGGAGACACTCGGAAACACTCCGTTCCCGAGTGTCTCCGAGCATCTCCGAGTGTCTCAGAGTGGTCTTCGAGCATATCCGAGTGTATCCGAATGTTTCCGACACCCCTGCACCTCTGGCTACATGCGGTACTGCATAGACAAGTAGTGGCTGTGGAATGGATTATCTGAGTTTCCATTCTTTCCTATGGGGAAACTCACTTTGATATACGAGTGCTTTGGATTACAAGCATTCTTCTGGAACAAATTATGCTCGTAATCCAAGGTATTACTGTATAACATATGCTGCACTACTGACAATTGACTCCTAGCAATCATGTTTGTGTAAATACCAAGAAACACCAGTGCCTAAAGGCGATTAGAACAATTCATGCATATTCAACTGCCCTTAGACTTTCATTGCAGTTCCAGAAAGCAACAAAACTGTAGCCTACTAAAAAAAAGGAACCATCCCTGCCCAATTTCCAATGTTCATAAAAAATAAAAAAAAACTGCCATATCAAGCAACCCTCTAATGGAGTTGCCTTTCACATTTGTGGAAACTGCTCTACATTAATTATTAAGTCTGACAATAATATTGTTAAGATTACCAAAATTATCTATTGCAGAAATCAGTGCAGTGATAATCCACTTCCTTTAGTGACATTTGGCTTACTTGAGAAACTGCAAGTCAGGAAAAATAATACCAGACAGTGTCTAGAGTCAGAAATATCTATTTGCTCACTAAACAAGAAAGAGCAAGTCCACGGGTCAACGGCTTGTGGTTTTAAAGAAAAGAGCAATATAGCATTAGCATATTGTGGAGCAATGTGGAACATGGCATAAAAATGGGGAAATAATTTATTGTTAATATCAGCACATCGCCCCCAGTTATTACCTCTTGTATCTCTTGACCTTCCCTCTTAGATTGTAAGCTCTAAGGAGCAGGGCCCTCTGATTCCTGCTGTATTAAAGTGTATTGTATTTGTACTGTCTACCCTCAAGTTGTAAAGCGCTATGTAAACTGTTGGCGCTATATAAATCCTGTATAATAATATCCAACTGCATGCCCTGCATTCTTTTGTTTATCTCCACCAGAGATGCAGTTGTGTTTTTTCTTGTTTTTCTCCTATTAGTTATTATGTGTTTGAAATCAATCATCCCAATATAACTGCGCTACCTAGCACACTCTCTCGCCAATAATGCAGCAAGCTATTATCTTTGGCTTTACCCTGAAATTGTATGTCATGCACTACTGGTGCAATCCAACCAAAGAGGGTTTAGTTGGAAATTGGATCAGTCAGATTAGGGCTTGGCTTGCTTGCAACCAGGCCCAACCAGATGCTTCCTGGGTATTCCACTTAGAATGTTCACCATCCTAGTATTTTGATTGATCATCATGTTATTTGCATGCTTAAAAAGGTAAAGAAAGTAAAAATAAGGCATTCAATTTTAAATAAAAACTGTGAGCTTTGTCCTTGCAATTCACAAAGGAAAGGACATTTGGCAAGCACAAATAATAGGTGTCACCAAGTAAGACACAGGACTATACCTCAGGCAATGGCAAACAGTAAAAAAAATGTAGTCATTTCTAATTTGTAAAATTGATACTTTTCATTTGTCAGCTCATTTTAATTACCTATTCAATGATTCTTTCACGGGATCCAAGCTCCATAACCTACAAACAATTAGGGTCCTTTCACATGAGCATGCTCCACTCCATTCAGCAGGTGATCCATGAGCAGATCTTCTACTGAATCAAAGCAGAACAGGACAGATATCACTTTTTTGACATCCGTGCATGTTTATTTTTTTGTCCGTATTTTGACAGTGGACTGTGGTGAGCCTGTGTTGGATCTATGGACTGCTGGATGTAAACCGACTTGTGTCCATTTGCATCAGGCTACCTCCGATCTGTCCCATTTCAGTCCCAAAAATGTAAAAAGGAGGCAGTTCTTTTCCTTTTTTTTTTTTCTGGACCTAGATGGGCTCAGAGGTAGATGAACACAAGTTTGTTTACATCTACCTGCCCATAGACTTGAATAAAGCTTAAGATTAGGTCTGCCCGAAAAACCAACAGTTGGACTTGATCGGAAAGCTGGGTATACAATAGTAGAATTTCACTTCGCATTTTTCATTGGATGAACGTTGTCAGAACATTTATTCGTTTTTCTAAACATTCATTTTTGACTGCAGTGATGAGAAAATTCAAAAGAGCAGGATGGAAAAATTTTCTTGAATATACTGTACAGCTTGGTTTGTGCTCGACAAAGTCTATTCATTCCAAAAATAATTGTTAAAAGCATACAAAATCTTTCCAACGACATTCGCATGTTCTGAGAATTTTCACACAAATTTTCATTCGAAAATTTTATCAGTGAATACCCAGCTTTACTCTGTATCTTGCAGCAAGAGATAATTAAACTTGAAACAGCTGAATGTCAGTCAACTCTACCTATCTACATGTGTCAGTGGTGCCCCCTAAACTTGATACTTAACTAGCTCGAGGGATAAAACTATAGTTCTTATGTCTCCATATTCCTATCCTAATTTGAAATGGGGAATAAAAAAATATGTTCTGCATTTGGGCAGCACAATGGCTATAGCAGCACTTAAGTGACTTGATTTTCTTTCCTTCTATCACATGTGGAAGGAAAGAAAATTGCTCGATTCCCTCACCAACACAGTCAGTGTTGATGGGGGAATACCTCCTGAAGTGCTATTGTGTTCTGCCAGTGTGTGTGTGTGTGTGGGGGGAGCCTTCCCGGCCAGCAGAACACAATTATTACTGCTAGCGACTACAGCTACAGGCAGTAGTCATATGCAAATATCAATCAGCCTGCCCATACACAGTTCAAACCTCGGCTGGTCCCTGCTTAACCAGCTGAATTTCGATCCATGTATAGCTTAAGTGAGCACTTGTGCCTGGCAGCACTAGGGTTCAAATCCCAACCATGGCACACTCAAAATACATGCTGGTAGGTTAATTGGCTCCTGCCTCAATTGACCCTAGTATGTGTATATATGAATGTGAGTTAGGGGCTTTAGATTGTAAGCTCCTTGAGGGCAGGGACTGATGTGAATGTACAATATATATGTAAAGCACTGTGTAAAATGTAAGTTCATATAAATATTTATAATATAAAATACTTTCCAAATCAAGAAGTTGAATCTCACCAATTTAAAGGCTAAGTCCACCTTTTGTAGAAATATAAATGCCCCGGAGAAAAAAAATTACGCATTTATTAATTTTTGCATAGGAGTTTGCAAAGCATTGCAGTCAAGGTCGGTAGACTGTATGTACAATGCATAGACTCCACCAGACTCTTCCTCCAACTCTATGTCTGTACCGATTTATGAACTTTCGGTACAGCAGGGTATACACAATATACAATGTTTTTTTCCTTCAACCAGCAGGTTAAAGTTGTGTGGGCTTTGTCCGCATGGTTGTGCAAAATTTAAGATGTGACAGGAGCTTCTGATGACAAAACCCCCCCACGATCTACAGGGTGGGACTTTGTGGCACCATGTTACATGTTACACCCTAAATATAAATGTAACATGGTATAAAAGTTTAAAGCAGAGTTCTACCCAAAAGTGGAAGCTCTGCTTATCTGCCTCCTCTCCCCCTCCTGTGCCACATTTGGCACCTTTTGGGGGGCAGGGGGGAGAAGGTACCTGTTTTTGTTGCATAAACAGTTTATTGAATTTCTCACGGTAATACAAAAGGAAAAAGGGTTACATGTAGTTTACAAAGTCACAAGTGCATGTAATAACAGTGGAGTTCAGACTGGGAAAGCCCAGAAAGTAAGCAAAAAAGAAAAGAAGAAGGAAGACCAAATGAACCAGTTCTAAGGTACCTGTTTTTGACAGGTACCTGTCCCCACTTCTGAGAGATTTCACTATGCTGAGATCACTCTGAAGTTCAGTCCCCCTTCTCCTTCCCCCCGCTGCCGGGCCAGTAGGCTTCACTGCTGGTTTCCCCTTACCAGGAATGGCACAGGCAGCACCTGAGTGTGTGTAGCTGTTGACTTTAAATTTCTTACCGGGGGGGGGGGGGGGGGGGCAGAAATCCGCTTTAAGTTGGCCTTTAAAAATTGGCAGGTAGAAATACAGAAAAATCAAGTGTTTTTAAATGCTAAAGCCTCATTCACATGGGCATACCTATCCATACACCCATGCAAATGGACTTCTTTGCCAGGCTGTTCCATGCATCCAAGTGTAGACAGTCCCATTCATGTTTATTGGGATGCATTGGCGGCATGAACACAGCTGCTGCTCCCAATTTGACAGCTGTGTGGGTGCGTGTCTCTGAGTGCAAGCATTGTACAGCAAAATGTCTACACAAGAGAGACTTAGTTGTTATATCTTTGCAAATCATCCCAATAAACAGGAAAAGGAAAGAAGAGCCATTGTAAGCAAACATAAAAAAATATTGCTGTTTACTAGAGATGCCCTACATTTCCCCTAGAAGCCTAATACGAAAAATGCCTTTGAGGACCAAAAAGAGCTAATGAAGCCATCACTATCTTATCTTCATCCTTATCTTGTCCTGGTCCTGCAGCAATCCTCCTTAAAGAAATCCATCAGAATTCAGAGCAATTAAATCTTATCAGTTAGAGTTTTATTTCCCTACCATAAATTTTGGGAAATCTAAATAGTAATATAAATCACAGACATTGATTGCCCATTAGTACATCTGCCAAAGATTAGGGACTCCTGACCTTTCTGTGTCATATCTGTGTCCTCTCAAATAATAAACCCAGACAACTATTTTTGGCAGAAAAAGCTTGATTTGTTGTAGCCGTATTAGTGCAATTGTGACAGAGAAAATTGAGTACTGTCCGTGATACTTTTTTTATTTGCACTAACATACAATTTTTCAGGACAAGCTTTCAGGGTATGTCCCCTTCTTCAAGGTCCAAGCAGTACTGATTCACAAATTTTTAAGCAGAATGTTAAAGAAAAAGAAGAAAAAAAAAAAAAAAAGAAGAGAAAACCAAACACATACAAATCAATGGTAATAAAGATAGCAGCAGAGTTAGTGAGATAAGACAGAGGGAGAGCTAGGGGGGAATGCAAGGGGGGGGGATACTAATCACAGAGCGGTCGTAAAACTTTAGCATAATGTGTAAGGAAACCAATATCTAAATTCAGGCCATTATTCTTCGTGTCAAAAAGAAGTATCATTCTTAGTTCAAACGTTTTCCTTTCCTGGATAGTTCTGAAATTCCCTTTAAGAACTAAGACATTGAGGTCTTCTATGGTGTGGTCCGATTGTGAGAAATGATGTCCCACAGGTGTGCATAAACTGTCTTCTTTATGTTCTTTGATGGTATGTCTGTGCAAATTCATCCTCGCTTGCAACTTCTGTCCTGTTTCACCAACATAAGATCCTTTGCTGCACCTTTTGCATTGGATGAGGTACACAACATTACTTGAGGTACAGCTGTAAGATCCCATGATATTGAAGGTCCCATTTGTGTGTGTAACACTTTTGGATAGATTTATCTGGTTGCATAGTTTGCAGCGTTTTTTATTGCAGGGTTTGCTACCATTATTTGTGACTTCATAATCAGAGTGAAGTTTCCTGCTGATTAGTTTGTGTCTGAGGTTGGGTGGTTGTCTGAAAGCCAATAATGGGGGTTGTTGGAATATTCCTTTCAGAGTTTCATCCTCTGTTATAATGGGTTGTAAATCTTTAATTATCTTTTTGATCCCTTCAAGTGCTGGGTTGTATGTGGTGACTAGAGGTACTCGGTTATTTTTTTTTTCTCTGTGTATTGGAGGAGATTTTCTCTTCGGGTTTTCAAGGCTGTGTTTATGCTGTTGTTTATGGTTTTGTCTTTGTAACCTTTCTTATGGAAGGAGTCTGCCAGTGTTCCTAGATGTTTATCTATTTATGGCTGACCTGGAGGACAAATTTCTGAACAGCATACAACAAAAGCCATACAGATATTATCGCTATATTGATGATATATTCATGATATGGACTGAAGGTGAAGAAAATCTAAACCAATTCTTTTCATTGATCAACACTTTTCACCCATCTATCAAACTAAAAATGGACTATTCGAACACACATGTCAACTTCCTGGACACTACAGTATACATCAGGGATGACAAGCTACACACGTCAATATACAGAAAACCGACTGACCGATGCAGCTATCTTCATAGTTCCAGTTTTCACCCCCAACACACCAAACGGGCCATCATACACAGCCAGGCCATCAGATACCACCAAATTTGTTCAGACCCAGAAGACAGAGATAAACATCTAGGAACACTGGCAGACTCCTTCCATAAGAAAGGTTACAAAGACAAAACCATAAACAACAGCATAAACACAGCCTTGAAAACCCGAAGAGAAAATCTCCTCCAATACACAGAGAAAAAAACAAATAACCGAGTACCTCTAGTCACCACATACAACCCAGCACTTGAAGGGATCAAAAAGATAATTAAAGATTTACAACCCATTATAACAGAGGATGAAACTCTGAAAGGAATATTCCAACAACCCCCATTATTGGCTTTCAGACAACCACCCAACCTCAGACACAAACTAATCAGCAGGAAACTTCACTCTGATTATGAAGTCACAAATAATG
Organism: Aquarana catesbeiana; assembly: GCF_042186555.1. Classification (NCBI taxonomy): domain Eukaryota; kingdom Metazoa; phylum Chordata; class Amphibia; order Anura; family Ranidae; genus Aquarana; species Aquarana catesbeiana. The sequence continues at coordinate 109,000,798 of NC_133326.1, forward strand.
GTAGCAAACCCTGCAATAAAAAACGCTGCAAACTATGCAACCAGATAAATCTATCCAAAAGTGTTACACACACAAATGGGACCTTCAATATCATGGGATCTTACAGCTGTACCTCAAGTAATGTTGTGTACCTCATCCAATGCAAAAGGTGCAGCAAAGGATCTTATGTTGGTGAAACAGGACAGAAGTTGCAAGCGAGGATGAATTTGCACAGACATACCATCAAAGAACATAAAGAAGACAGTTTATGCACACCTGTGGGACATCATTTCTCACAATCGGACCACACCATAGAAGACCTCAATGTCTTAGTTCTTAAAGGGAATTTCAGAACTATCCAGGAAAGGAAAACGTTTGAACTAAGAATGATACTTCTTTTTGACACGAAGAATAATGGCCTGAATTTAGATATTGGTTTCCTTACACATTATGCTAAAGTTTTACGACCGCTCTGTGATTAGTATCCCCCCCCCCTTGCATTCCCCCCTAGCTCTCCCTCTGTCTTATCTCACTAACTCTGCTGCTATCTTTATTACCATTGATTTGTATGTGTTTGGTTTTCTCTTCTTTTTTTTTTTTTTTTTTTTTTCTTCTTTTTCTTTAACATTCTGCTTAAAAATTTGTGAATCAGTACTGCTTGGACCTTGAAGAAGGGGACATACCCCGAAAGCTTGTCCTGAAAAATTGTATGTTAGTGCAAATAAAAAAAGTATCACGGACAGTACTCAATTTTCTCTGGCAGAAAAACCAACAAATAATAGTGGGCTAGTTGTGTTTATTTTAAGCAAAAAAAAAAAGGATCTTCTTCTATGCTCGGGTGTTTTTGTGCAGCACATTTTTCAGAGGGGAGCACATCATATTGGTCCTTACAATTGGGGGATTTAAAGTGATGCTAAACAATATTCTTGTTCTCCAAAAATAGTCCATATACACTCACTACTTACCTGTGCTGTAATCTATTTTTCATAAAATTGTTTATTGATTTGTTTCTCTGCCTCCTTGTAACATGTTCCTTAAGCTCCCGAGCCTCTTCTTTGCTCTCACTTCTGTTTGTTTTGATACGAGCAGTGCATGTTAGTTGAGTCATGTGCATTGCTCTATGTACACTACAAATCCAATTGTCCATAGCCCATAGTCCAACGGGAGTCCAACTCAAGAGAAAGCAAGAGAGGGTGGCTACAGAATACAGACTGACTGCTCTCAATGTCTTTATGGTAAACTTTGCAAAGTTTGCTCTGCTAGCTGTGTGCCTATTATTAACTCCTGATAGATTAATTGTCGAATCCCATCCAAACCTACCATAATATAAAGCTAGACCACCTTTATGGGGAAGCACATGCTAGGGCAGTGCATGTTGGGGTTCTTCCGATAAAGTGGGTGTGGCACGTCCGCTCTTGCACTTCAGCGATTGCACAAAGTGAAAATCTACAGCAAGCTACATTTCAAAACACCAGAATGCAGGTAACTTTGTTTCCCTGTCAAACATGGGTGTTGAAGAAAGAATAGTCACTCTTACTTTTTCTCATTTTATGGACACAGAGATTTGCTGACATTCATCTGTAGATGGACTTATTGATTTATATTATATCACCACTTTTTATGAATAGATTGTAAGCTCCAACAACCAGGGCCCGCTGATTCCTTCTGTATTGAATTGTATTGTACAGTGCCTTGCAAAAGTATTCACCCCTTGGCTTTTTACCTATTTTGTTACATTACAGCCTTTAGTTCAATGTTTTTTAATCTATTATTATTATAATTATATGTGGTGGATCAGAACACAATAGTCTAAGTTGGTGAAGTAAAATTAGAGAAATATATACATAAAACTATTTTTCAGAAATAAAAAACTGATAATTGGCATGTGCGTATGTATTCACCCCCTTTGTTATGAAGCCAATAAAAAGCTCTGGTGCAACCAATTACCTCCAGAAGTCTCATAAATAGTGAAATGATATCCACCTTTGTGCAATCTAAGTGTCACATTATCTGTCATTACATATGCACACCTTTTTTGAAAGGCCCCAGAGGCTGTAACACCTAAGCAAGAGGCACCACTAACCAAACACTGCCATGAAGACCAAGGCTCTCTCCAAACAAGTAAGGGACAATGTTGTTGAGAAGTACAAGTTAGGGTTAGGTTATAAAAAAATATCCAAATCTTTGATGATCCCTAGGAGCACCATCAAATCTATCATAATCAAATGGAAAGAATATGGTACAACAGGAAACCTGCCAAGAGACGACCGCACACCAAAACTCAGGGACCGGGCAAGGAGGGCATTAATCAGAGAGGCAGCACAGAGACCTAAGGTAACTCTGGAGGAGCTTCAGAGTTCCACAGCAGAGACTGGAGTATCTGTACATAGGACGACAATAAGCCGTACGCTCCATAGAGTTGGGCTTTATGGCAGAGTGGCCAGAAGAAAGCCATTACTTTCAGCAAAAAACAAAATGGCACATTTTGAGTTTGCGAAAAGGCATGTGGGAGACTCCCAAAATGTATGGAGGAAGGTGCTCTGGTCTGTTGAGATTAAAATGGAACTTTTTGGCCATCAAAGAAAGTGCTATGTTTGGCGCAAACCCAACACATCACATCACCCAAAGAACACCAAACCCACAGTGAAACATGGTGGTGGCAGCATCATGCTGTGGGGATGTTTTTCAACAGTCGGGACTGGGACTGGGAAACTGGTCAAAGTTGAGGGTTAGATGGATGGTGCTAAATACAGGGATATTCTTGAGCAAAACCTGTACCACTCTGTGTGTGATTTGAGGCTAGGACGGAGGTTCACCTTCCAGCAGGACAATGACCCCAAACACACTGCTAAAGCAACACTTAAGTGGTTTAAGGGGGAAACATGTAAATGTGTTGGAATGGCCTAGTCAAAGCCCAGACCTCAATCCAATAGAAAATCAGACTTAAATATTGCTGTTCACAAGCGCAAACCATCCAACTTGAAGGAGCTGGAGCAGTTTTGCCAGGAGGAATGGGCAAAAATCCCAGTGGTAAGATGTGGCAAGCTCATAGAGACTTATGCAAAGCGACTTGGAGCTGTGATATCCACAAAAGGTGGCTCTACAAAGTATTGACTTTAGGGCGTTGAATAGTTATGCACATGAACTTTTTCTGTTATTTTGTCCTATTTGTTGTTTGCTTCACAGTATAAAAAAAATGTTGTGGGCATGTTCTGTAAATTATATTATGCAAATCTTCAAACAATCCATGTTAATTCCAGGTTGCAAGGCACTGTAGAGCCTGGCATAACATCAAAAAAGAAGAAACCCAGTCTTTGGTAATGTCCATGGGTTCCAGACTTCAGGCAGTCTTTGCCAGTAAAGGATTATCAAAAAATATTAAAAATGAACATTTTATTTATGATTATATTCATTTATCCAATAACATTTGAGCACTTGATAAGTGTATAAAAATGGTTGCAGTTCCTAAATTTTTTACTTGATATTTATGTTCAACCCCTTGAATTAAAGCTGAAAGTCTGCACTTCAAATTCATTTGAACTGTTTCATCATATTTTTTCTTTGCAAACTGTATATTATGTACTGACTTTTCTTCAATAAAGACCACCCTTGTTGTTAATTATCCTGGTGGCATATAGAGCCAAAAGTATGAACATTGTGCTTGAGCCCAAATATATATGGACCTAACTGTATCTCCCTCACTTCTGCTCTCTCCTTGTTACTGCACTCATCATCTCCTCATAATTCAAATCCCACATGCTAAGAAAACCCCAAGGATGTTGAAGCATGTCCCCAAATCTCACTTTAACAGTACCTCCCTCACCCTTCTATTTCTCCTAACCACTGGAGATATATCCCCAAACCCTGGGCCTCCATTATTTAACTGTACCCAATGCAACCATCACCCTGCACCCTCTGGCAGCAGCTGCAATCCACATATACCACACAATTTAGTTTCTGTTTCTGTTTCTCTTCTTCCCAAAACCAGCCTCCCCTTCTCATGTGCCCTTTGGAATGCCCACTCTGTCTGCAACAAACTCACTTCTGTTCATGACCTCTTTGTTACTAACTCCTTTAATTTACTTGCTGTCACTGAAACCTGGCTTCATGAATCCGACACCACTTCTCCTGCTTCCCTCTTCCATGGTGGACTCACTCGCCCAGACCCAGCGGACGGAAGGAAGGTGGAGTGGGAATCCGCCTATCCTCACACAGCACCTTTCAGGTTCTTCACTCTCCTCCCTCTCTGTCCCCCTCATCACTTGAATCTCACTGTATACATCTATTTTCTCCAAGTTCTTTGAGAATTGTTGTGATCTACTGGCCTCATGGATTATCTTTCCTTGATGACTTCTCTGCCTGGCTAACCTACTTTCTCTCTTCTGAAGTTAACACAATAAATCTTGGTGACTTCAACATCCCTGTCAATACTAAAACTCTTGCTACTTTTTAAATATCTTAGTCTAACCTCCTCTTACAACCTGAAGCAATGGATACATGTTTCTACTCTGATGGCAACATCTTTGATCTTGTATTCTCCTACCTATGCACTTGAATACTTAATTGGCCATGACTATATGTGAACTATCTCTTCCTGTCAGGGGCATGCGGAACCGATCCCCACGGGCTCCCCAGGTTTGATCTCCATCAGGCCGGTGCCAATTTTCTTACAGGTGAATCTCTGAATTGTCAAATATCTACTGCCTCTCATGTTTTTCTTGATTTAAATTTGTGCAATATTTACAGCCACAGGCTGCATATGCACATGTTTTCAGATGCTCACCCTCTTCCTCCCTCCCACGCTCTGTCATGGTGCATACCACAAGCTTTATTTGGTTCTCATTGGGTTCTAATTGGTAAGTAACATAAACCATTACCATAAACATGCATATAGAACAATTGTGTTATTACTTGATAATATTGTTAGAACATTCAATTAATTTTTCAATATCGATATGAATTTGTGTGTTAATAACTAATTTGTATATCATTACAGTAGTTACATAATTTGTGTTAAAATCCGAGGCCCTGATAAAGCGGGTCAGCCTGCGAAATGCATAGGCCATTCTTCAGATTTCTCTGCCAGGTTAATCATACCCTGGACAACCAAAGTGTAACTGTTTTTAACAAATGTTTTGTCCTCATCTGATTTTTTTTTTAATTAAACTATACGTATGTGCAAAATAAAGGTTTGTTTATTCTTATCATTTACTAGTTTTGGCATTCATTAGACCCCACAATTTTTTTGCAAAGTCCCACCTATTTTTTCGTTAGACAGTACATACTCAGTCTGATGGCAACACCCTTGATCTTGTATTCTCCTACCTATGCACTCTGTGCAACCTCTCCAACAATCCTTTTCCTCTCTCTCATCACCACCATATTAGATTCGCTCTCTCCCTGTCCACCACCACCCCCTCCACCAACTGCCTAACAATTACAATTACAGTATGAATAATTCAAAATTATTCAAAAAACTTACTGTGCCTCTTAAAAAATATGTTTTGGTATTTGTTTTCCAAAATGTGGTCATTTTGTGATTAATGCTACTGTCTTGGCGCACCAGACATCCAATATTTTGAAAAATTAGATGCCTAATTTATGCCCTTGCAAGCCTGAAGGTACTCCTTGGAGTTTGGGCCTCTTTGTCCAGCTAGGCTCCCAAAAAGTTTCACACATGTGGTATCCTCCTACTGGGGAGGAGTAGCAAAATGTGTTTTGGGGTGAATTTATAAGTATGTCTTTGCTGTGTGTTAGAAATATCTTAATAAATTGACAGCTTTGTGTAAAAAAATAAGCTTTACTTTACTTTTCACATTTTCCAAAAATGTGTGTCAGAAAAACAAAGTCTTCAAAAGACTCATCATGCCTCCTAAAATACCTTTGGATGTCTGCTTTCCAAAATGTGGTCATTCTGTTGGTGTTTCTACTATTCTGGCATTCCAAGGCTTCCAAACATGTGATAGATAGTCAAGAAATTAGATACCTAAGTTATGCCCCTTGCAGCTTAAAATAATGTGTTTTGGGGTGTAATTCTAAGTATGCACATGTTGTGTTTGAGAAATATCCTATTACGGTAATTGACAGCTGTATGTATAAAAGAAAATGCATTTTCAATGTTTTTGTTCATTTTCCAAAAATGTGGCAAAAAATGCGATCTCCAAAAGACTCACCATGCTTGTAATTAAATACGTCGAAGGATCTACTTTGCAAAATGTGGTCAGTTTGTGGGGTCTCCTCCTCTCCTGGAACTTCAGGGCCTCAGTAAATGTGATATGTAGTCAGTAAATAAGATACAAAATGTATGCCCCTTAAAAGCCTGAAGGTGCTTATTGGATTTTGGGCCCCTCTTTATTCACCTCATTGATAAATTTCAAATGTGTGTATATATATATATATATATATATATATATATATATATATATATATACATCATAGTTTGTAGACTCTTTAACTTTCACACAGACTAAATAATATACACCTATTTGTTTTTTATACCAAAAAAAGTAGCAAAATAAAATTTGGCCTACATTTATGAATAAGATTATTTATTTGCAAAGTTTTATAGGAGAAACTTTTCAGAATTTTCAGATTTTTCTTCCTTTATAAAAAACTGAGGTAATTAAGTACCTCCAAAGGAAAGCCCTATCTGTCTCAAAAACATGATATGAAATGAATTTGGGTACAATATTTCAGGCCCAAGTAATTCTTAGTCAAAACATCACAGCACTGAAAACTGAGGGGGAGTTGAAGTGGTTAAAAACAGGAAATTCCTGAAGTTCAGCTTTAATACTGTGCTTTCTTCTATATTATCTCTTGTCCTGGAACATGAGCTATAAATGTAAGAAATAATTATAAGAAATGTAAAAATACCGCGCTGACAAATATTAGCAAAAAGCAGCAGCATACAGTGCGATAACACAAAAAATCTATAGAATGGGGGAAGCTGCACTAGAAATTGAGTCCATAACAGTTAACAACAAGACAAATGAAAAGTCCATTGAAAACATGAAGGGTCATATTAACACCACAGTGTGCATACACAAATAAAGTGCCCGACCACCGTAGCTGTAGATTGAGCTTACCGGACGGCAAGCTTAAAAGGCAGGTGGCTATAGCCCAGCCAAGGCCTCTAAGCTTGCTGATGACTACAATAGGAACAGTGTTCAGAAGGTGAAGATCGCTCACCAGGATCCACGTCCGGCATCCACATACTCAGTAAATTGCCCAAAAGAAAAAAGAACTGGACATAGTGTAGTATGTTCCAAACGGTTTTAATAAAAACAAGTAAAGCACCTACAAGTAGGAGGCAAAAACATTGCATGTAAAAGAGCTGTCCGGCATACACAAAACGGAGCCCGTCCTCCTACTCCGGTCGCCAGCCATCTCTTTTACATGCGATGTGGATGCCGGACGTGGATCCTGGTAAGAAATAATTACATTGCAATGTAAAAAAAAAGAAAATACAATGAAGATTTATCATTTTGGATTACAAAGGCTGGGATCTTCCACCTTATCAGTTTCACAAGATGCCATGTCCTTGAGGGTCTAAGCACTGAACAGGTCAAAACATAATTTTGTGTGATATGAATGCAAATATCAAAATGAGAATATGTTTTGTTCTAAAGCATGGACAGGCTAATTCAAGGTACAGGACAGGTTTTTTATTAGGTGTGGTGGCTATAGGCAGCAGAGACTAAAGGGTGGCTTTTATCTATTTGCGTAAAGAAGGAACTTAACTGTACATGAGCAACATAAACTGAAAACACTACAATTTTAATATTTAAAGCACATTCACAAACAACAGTGTCTCCATGCTTAATTTTGTTCAGAAATCAATTTAAAAAACATCCCACAACATTTCTAGCCATGGCCATCTTGAGTATGCAAAGATGATTCCTTCAGCATATACTCTCCAGAAGTATATCTCAGACGTTCAGGCAGTAGGGTGCACTTAGGAAGCCCATCCTCCCTTTCTCCAGATGAAAAAAACAGATGCCCTGTTCTTGAGGTTCTAAGCACTGAACAGGGCAAAACATAATTTTGTGTGATACGAATGCAAATATCAAAATAAGAATATGTTGTGTTTATAAAGCGTTAACAGTCTAGGTCAAGGTGCAGGACAGGTTTTTCATTAGATGAGGTGGGCCTATGCCTATAGGCAGCAGAGACTAAAGGATGGCTTTTACCTATTTGCTTAAAGAAGTAACTTTAATGTATATGAACACCATAAACTGAAACACTATTTAATTCATTTTTAATATGCACGGCAAACTCACAAAACAACAGAGTCTCTGTGCTTTATTTTGTTTAGAAATCACTTTGAAAAACACTCCACAGTATTTCTAGCTGTGGCCATCTTGAGTAGGGGAAAATGATTAATTTAGCATGTATTTTCCAGAAGTGTATCTCAGACATTCAGGCAGGAGGGTGCGTTTAGCTGAGAAAGCCCATCTTCCCTTTCTCCAGATAAAAAAAAAAAAAAAGCCCATGAAGACTCCTGGGATGTATGACGAAGTAGAATAATGACGTATCAGACCAGGAAAGACCTTCAGTGATGCAGGTTTATTTTTAACAGCTGGGAACAAACAAAATCATGTTCAATGCATGGAAAGATGCAAGTCTAATTTATACAGTTTCTTATAATGCAAGCATATTAGGTACGATGTGATTTGTTGCTAAGATCTACGTTATTGTAACTAACCATAAATCTGACACCTGTCATACAACCAGACAAACTTATTCATTTCCAAAATTCCTACATGTTTATTAAAAATTATTTATAACTGTTTTTGTCTGTAGTTCTACCAATTTAAATGAATGTGTAGAGACAGTATGACACCCAACATGTTCATCACTAAATCAAACTCTTCTTGTTTTGGTAAGACTTCTCCAACCCAAGGACATTAACATATTTACAGCTTGGGAAAATAAACTTTCGTTCACCTCACCCTATGTGTTAAGTGTCTTAAAAGTGTTTAACCATACAGTTCTATATATGTATGCATTCATATATTGGTTACATAAATATGCACTATATTAATTATATATACATTATATTATATATTTTTTATATTTTAGATTATTATTATTATTATTATTATTATTATTATTATTATACAGGTTTTATATAGCGCCAACAGTTTGCGCAGCACTTTACAACATGAGGGCAGACATTACAGTTACATTACAATTTGGTTTGGCGGACAGTGATTGCTGACGTAAATAGTGTAGCAGGGCTGGCTCTAGATGGAGACCCCTTGAAATTCCTATTGGGAATCACGGATAATCTCAAAGCATTCAAACATACTTCATTATTTGTCTTTTATGCGGCCTATTATGCCAGGAAAGCGATACTCTTGAAATGGAAGCTACCAGAGCCTCCTCAATTATCGACATGGAGGACACTTATAAACACGGTCCTGCCCCTATATAAACTCACATATATGGGTCGGAACTGCCCTAAAAAATTTGAGAAAATATGGGCGCCCTGGGTGCAAACCAGACATATTACGGTATAGTTTGATGGGTCAAGATGAACAGGGTCTGGGTTTAGAAGGCTAGTAACATTGGACTATATAAATGGTGGTGGACTACGGCATGATTCTTCCACAAGGTCTACAAATGTACAATTTGGTATTTGGGCCATGTTCCCTTCCCCCCCGCCCACTCTCTTCTCGCCTCCCCTCCCCCCCCTTTTTTTTCCCCTCCCCTTCTTGTCTTCTTTCTCTCTCTTTCATATACAAGTCTGCGCCCCCTACTCTCCTTCTCCTTCCCTCTACTCATTTATACTGGTATGAGTAATGGACTAGGAGGACACTATTACTGATAAGGGTCGGAGGACGAGATGGAGATGATTGTAGTTAATACAATGTAAGGGAAGATTTGATCACAATGGATAACCCCAGAGAAACATAAAAGTCGTTGTTGATACTGTTAAATGGATATCTATTAATGTGATAACTTCTGTTCTCATGTATAATGTCTAATTACTTCAATAAACATTCCTTCTGTTAAAAAAAAAACATTACAATTTGGTACAAGAGGAATCAGAGGGCCCTGCTTGTTAGAGCTTACAATCTTAAAAGGAAGGGTCAATTGATACAAAAGGTAATAGCTGTGGGGGGATGAGCTGATGGAAGAAGTAAAACAGTGTTAGTTAGAAGCAGGGTAGGCTTCTTTGCAGAGAAGTGTTTTCAGGGATCGCCTAAAGATGGATAGATTAGGGGACAGTCGGACAGATTGGGGTAGGGAGTTCCAAAGGATGGGAGAAGCTCTGGAGAAATTCTGGAGGAGAGCATGGGAGGAGGGACAAGGGAGCTAGAGAGCAGGAGGTCTTGGGATGACCAAAGAGATGACAGAAGAGGGCTTGGTTGGTATTTTGGGACTAGGTTAGTGATGTAGCTGGGGGCAGAGTTATGGATGGCTTATATATATTATATAACCCCTGAAAAACAACCCCACACCATAATCCCCCCTCCACCAAATCATTTGGAGAGGTGGACCAATACTTTTGGCAATATAGTGTGGATGAGTGAGTTTGGGGTGGAGGAATTTGACTGGCCTGCACAGAGTCCTGACCTCAACCAAATAGAACACCTTTGGGATGAATTAGAGTGGAGACTGGGAGCCAGGTCTTCTCGTCCAACATCAGTGCCTGACCTCACAAATGCACTTCGGGAACAATGGTCAAACATTCCTATAGACAATGAGGTTTTCTATATTATGAAATAGTAGAGTATACATTTCTAGAGGCTAATAACTATTGCTTAATATTAAATTAGTAATAATATTGATAATACTACTAGTACTACCAGTGGCGGTTGTTTTTTTTTTTTGGGGGGGAGAGGGGCAAACAACCAACCCCCCCCTCCCCGGTCGGCCGGCGAAGAACAAACCCTCCCACTCTTTGCGGTCAGTCGGTCATCCAGCCCCGCACTTTCCCCATCTAGGTTGCAGGCGGGCTGGGCTCCTACAGCTTCTATCGTTTCTCCTCCCCCCTGCATTACGGCGGCTTCCGCCGTGCGTCATCGCGGCTCCGGCCAATCAAAGCGCTGGAGCCGCGAACCCAGGAAGTAACTACGGTGGAAGATGTCGGCCGTATACTCAGAGTGCCAGCGCCGATTCAAGTCATCATTCTGAGGTAAGTATTTCATAATGAGCTAGTATGCGATGTATACTTGCTCATTATGCCTTTGTCTTGGAGGGTTTTTTTTTTTTTCCGAGGTTTACAACCTCTTTAATAATTAATAATAATAATAATTATATTAACACTTGTAAATGAGTATGAATAATATGAAATACATGGGTTAATATGAAATCCTACTACAATAACATTATTTTGGCCTAGACCTGAAACCAGGAAGCAACAGAAGAAATCTAAGAAAAAGTTTAAAACAAGAAAATATAGTATACCTTCCTATCTATTTACTAAGGCTAGTAGCATAAGGGTTACAAATAGTTAATGATGATTAACCACTTCAGCCCCGGAAGATTTTACCCCCTTCCTGACCAGAGCACTTTTTACAATTTGGCACTGCGTCGCTTTAACTGACAATTGCACGGTCATGCAACGCTGTACCCAAACAAAATTTGTGTCCTTTTTTTCCCACAAATAGAGCTTTCTTTTGGTAGTATTTGATCCCCTCTGTGGTTTTTATTTTTTGCGATATAAACGAAAAAAAGACCAAAAATTTTGAAAAAAATTATGTTTTCTACTTTTTGTTATAAAAAATTACAATAAACTCAATTTTAGTCATACATTTAGGCCAAAAAGCATTGAGCCACATGTCTCAGGTAAAAAATTAAATAAATAAATAAATAAGCGTATATTTATTGGTTTGCGCAAAAGTTATAGCGTCTACACACTATGGTACATTTTCTGGAATTTACGCAGCTTTTATTTTATGACTGCCTATCTCATTTCTTGACGTGCTAAAATGGCAGGGCAGTACAAAACTCCCCCCCCCAAAATGACCCCATTTTGGAAAGTAGACACCCCAAGGAATTTGCTGAGAGGCTTGTTGAGCACATTGAATAACTTGTTTTTTGTCATAAGTGATTGAAAAATGACAAAAAAATAAATAAAAAATTTACACAAAGATGTCACTGAAATGATATATTGCTCAAGCATGCCATGGGCATATGTGAAATTACACCCCAAAATACATTATGCTGCTTCTCCTGAGTACGGGGATAGCACATGTGTGGGACTTTTTGGGAGCCTAGCTGCATACAGGACCCCGAAAACAAAGCACTGCCTTCAGGCTTTCTAAGGGCATAAATTTTTGATTTCACTCCTCACTACCTATCACAGTTTCGGAGGCCATGAAATGCTCAGATAGCACAAAACCCCCCAAAATTAATCCATTTTGAAAAGTAGAAACCCCAAGCTATTTTCTGAGAGGCATGTTGAGACCATGGAATATTTTATATTTTGCCACACGTTTTGGGAAAATTACAATATTTTTTTTTATTCATAAAGTTGTCACTAAATGATATATTGCTCAAATATGCCATGGGCATATGTGAAATTACACCCCAAAATACATTCTGCTGCTTCTTCTGAGTACGGGGATAGCACATGTGTGGGACTTTTTGGCAGTCTAGCCGCGTACAGGACCCCGAAAACCAAGCACTGCCTTCAGGATTTCTAAGGGTGTAAATTTTTTATTTCACTCCTCACTACCTATCACAGTTTCGGAGGCCATGAAATGCTCAGATAGCACAAAACCCCCCCCAAAATTAACCTATTTTGAAAATTAGAAACCCCAAGCTATTTGCTGAGAGGCATGTTGAGACCATGGAATATTTTTATATTTTGCCACACGTTTTGGGAAAATTACAATATTTTTTTTTTATTCATAAAGTTGTCACTAAATGATATATTGCTCAAACATGCCATGGGCATATGTGAAACTACACCCATAATACATTCAGCTGCTTCTCCTGAGTATGGGGATACCACATGTGTGGGACTTTTTGGCAGTCTATTCACGTACATGACCTTGAAAACCAATCACCGCCTTCAGGTTTTCTAGGAGAGTAAATTCTTGATTTCACTCCTCACTACCTATGGCAGTTTTGGAGGCCATGAAATGCCAAGATAGCACAACCCCCCCCTCCCATGACCCTATTTTGGAAAGTAGACACCCCAAGATTTTTGCTGAGAGGCAAGTATGTTTAGTATTGTGCAGATCTCGTTTTTTGTCACAAAGTTTTGAAAATTGAAAAAAGAAAAAAAAATGTTCCTTTTTTTTCTTCATTTTCAAAAACAAATGAGAGCTGCAAAATACTCACCATGCCTCTTAGCAAATACCTTGGGGTGTCTACTTTACAAAATGGGGTCATTTGGGCGGGTTTGTGCTATCTTGACATTTCAGGGCCTCCGAAACTGTGATAAGTAGTGAGGAGTGAAATCACCATTTTACGCCCTTAGAAAGCCTGAAGGCGGTGCTTGGTTTTCAGGGTCCTGTACACAGCTAGGTTGCCAAAAGGTGCCACACATGTGGTATCCCCGTACTCAGAAGCAGCAGAATGTATTTTGGGGTGTAATTCTACATATGCCCATGGCATGTTTGAGCAATATATCATTTAGTGACAACTTTGTGAAAAAAAAAAACGTATTGTAATTTTCCCGAAACTTGTGGCAAAATATAAAATATTCCATGGACTCAACATGCCTTTCAGCAAATAGCTTGGGGTGTCTACTTTCCAAAATGGGGTAATTTGGGGGGGGGGGGGGTTGAACTGTCCTGGTATTTTATGCACAACATTAGAAATTTATGTCACACATCACCCACTCTTCTAACCACTTGAAGACAAAGCCCTTTCTGACACTTTTTGTTTACATGAAAAAAAAAATTTAGCTTTTTGCTTTTTTTCAAATTACTTTGAACCCCCAAACATTATATATTTTTTAAAGCGGAGTTCCACACAAAAATGGAACTTCCACTTTTCGGAACCCTCCCCCCCCTGGTGTCACATTTGGCACCTTTCAGGGGGGAGGGGGGTGCAGATACCTGTCTAAGACAGGTATTTGCACCCACTTCCGGCATAGACTCCCATGGGAGTCTATGCCTCTTCCCGTCCCCACCGCGCTGTCTGCTAGGAACACACAGCTCCCAGGAGAGAGCGGGGACCACTAGGGACGTGCAGCGCGACTCGCGCATGCGCAGTAGGGAACAGGGAAGTGAAGCCGCAACGCTTCACTTCCTGATTCCCTCACCTAGGGTGGCGGCGGCAGCTGTCGAGAACCGAGCGGGTTCTCGGCGTCCCCTGCCGACATCGCTGGACCCTGGGACAGGTAAGTGGCCATGTATTAAAAGTCAGCAGCTGCAGTATTTGTAGCTGCTGGCTTTTAATATTTTTTTTTTTTGGCGGTGTGGGTGAACCCCCGCTTTAAACGCAAAGGCCCTACAGATTAAAATGGTGGGTGTTGCAATTTTTTTCACACAGTATTTGCGCAGCGATTTAAAAAAAAAAAAAAAACACTTTTTTGAATTTTAATGCACTCGAACACACTAAATTGCCCAAATGTTTGATAAAATATAAAAGATGATCTTATGCCGAGTACATAGATACCAAACACGACATGCTTTAAAATTGCCCACAACCGTGCAGCGGCGACAAACTACATACATTTTTAAAGCCTTTAAAAGCCTTTATAGGTTACCACTTTAGATTTACTGAGGAGGTCTACTTCTAAAATTACTGCCCTTGATCTGACGTTCGCAGTGATACCTCACATGCATGGTGCAATTGCTGTTTACATATGACACGAGATCGTGCTTGCTTTTTTTTCTTTTTTTTTGTTTATTATCATTTCTATTGTTATCACAGGGAATGTAAATATCCCCTATGATAGCAATAGGTAGTGACAGGTACTCTTTTAAAAAAAAAAATTGGAGTCTATTAGACTCTAGATCTCCTCTACCCTCAAAGCATCTGACCACACCAAGATTGGTGTGATCAGATGCTTTCCCAATATCCCAATGGCGTTGTTTATATCCGGCGAAACCGAAGTCATGAAATGCTCGTAGCTTCCAGTTTCTTAGGCCATAGAGATGATTGGAGCCATTTTGGTCTTCGATCAGCTCTATGGTCAGCTGGCGGAACCACCGGCTGCATTCTCAGGTTCCCCGGTGGGACAGGAGAGGCCAAGAAATCCATGGAATACGGCGGGAGGTGGGGAACGTTCCCTCCCACTGCTTGTAAAAGCAGTCTAGCGGCTAATTAGCCACTATGATAGCGTTTACATGAAAGCCAACCGCTGCCTGAAAAGAATGATGCCAAGATGATACCTAAACCTGCAGGCATCATTCTGGTAAACCCACTCAAAGTCCAGCAACATACCAGTACGTTGCTGGTCCTTGTTGGGCATATATAGTAGTGTTCTTTTTTTTCATGCAGCCCCTGTGGCCTGCATGAAAAAAGAGATTGATCGGTGGGTATGCCCACCATTAGAATATCATCCTGCATCCATCCACTTCTAATGATGGGCATACATGCACCGTTTTGTTTTTTTAACTGTGGTGGTGAAACCACCTCCTACAGCGCTGGAGTCGCTGATTTACATATCGTGAGAGCAAATGCTGTTGCTGTCAAGATGGATGAATCAGTGGTGCAGCTGAATGGTGTACCTGAAAAGCAAACAATGGTTAACAATAAAACACAGTAAACAGTAAAGTTTAAAAGAATTACATACCTGAAAAGCAAAAATGATAAAACATAGTAACAATAAAATAATGCAGTTAAAAGATACAGTAAAAAGAGCAGAACAATAGAGAGAGAATAGAGAGAGAACAATAAAACGACAACTATTTTTTTTTTTTTTTTTATTTTATATATTTTTTTATTATTTTTTTTATTACACTTTTATTTGTAACTGTAATTGTAATGGTTCCAGGTTCGGGTCTCTCAAAATGCGATGGCATCTTTGGAGACCCTGTGAAAGTGTACCCTAAACTGTGCCATGCTGTACTCTATGCTAATACTCCACTAGTGTGTGGTGGTGTTCGAAACATTCACCGATGCAAAGACCAGGTTGGCCAGGACAGGAGGACAATATCCGCGCTTGCTACAGACACATCT
The DNA here is from genome assembly GCF_042186555.1 of Aquarana catesbeiana. NCBI lineage: Eukaryota > Metazoa > Chordata > Amphibia > Anura > Ranidae > Aquarana > Aquarana catesbeiana. Next base: position 109,016,869 of record NC_133326.1, read on the forward strand.
TCTTTGGTGTGATCGTTGGGTAAGGGTACCAGGGAGGACATACGGAAAATGCCTCTCATGCAGCCGGCTCACTGCATTTGGATTGGGAAGTTGGGCCACAGCACCAGCTGGAAACAGAAGGGCTGTGATGATCTCTTCCTGGAATTTAAGGAAGGATCCAGTTTGTCCTAAAGCTTTGTATAGCACCTGAATTCCAGTTTGGCCAGTGAATGGGGGGAGTACAGGTGCTTCAGAAGTGGTGGGCTCCCAATTAGGATTGGCATATTCTGCAGGAAGGGCACTATGAGCTCGACGGGACTGTGTTTGCCTTCTTGGTGGCTGCGGGACACTACTTGTGCTAGCCATCGCACCAGCTTGAACTGCACTTATGGGACTCGCCACATCACCACGTGATACTGCAGTGCTGGATGTACGACCAGGGTGTACTAGGCCACTGGTGCTTGCCAGTTTACCAGAACGATGAGCGGCACTAGTACTGGCTCTCTGCTCCATACGAGAGCCTGCGGTTCTTGCACTTCAACAACAGAAGAAGAATGGGGTCGGGTACGCCTGACCTTAGCAGGGACCACTACTCTGTCATCAGAGCTATCTGTCAGGGTGCCGCTGCTGTCTACTGGATCGTATTCTGAGCCTGAATCTGACAAATGGGTGACTTCCTCTTCGCTCTCATCTGTCATGCTCAGAAACGTGTAGGCCTCTTCACTAGTGTACCTCCGTGTCATGGTTATGCAGTAATCTTTCTCTGTTAGCTTACCTCTCTTCATGTGTTCAGACTAAGAGGCCAGCCACTCTCACCTGGCTGTTTTTATAACCTCTCCTCTAAGCATGGCTCCAACCCAGGCCCTATCAGGGAACCCTATATTAATCTGTGCACTGCAAGCCAGTGGTGCTGATCAACCATTGTGTATTCATTGTGTGTTTGGCTTCCTGTTTCCTGCTTGCTGTGTGCTCTTCGTTTGTCTCTGTTACCTACCTTGGCGTGTTCTCGACAATTCCTGTCTGCTCGTGACCCTGACCTTTTGGCGTGTCCCCGACTATCCCTGCTTGCCTGTGACCCTGAACCTTTGACTTGTACTCTGTTGTTCCTGTCTGCTAGTTGCCCTGACTTCTGCCTTATCCCTTTACTATACAGTATTTGTTGTTCTAGCCTGCTGCTTCCTTCTCCTGTAGTGTACCGTGAGCGTGAGCTGTGAGACCCTAGGGGCCGCGACCTGGAGCCAGACTGCAGGGCAGTCCATCCTCACCACTAGAGGCTCTGGTGAACACCTGCTGGCTCTTAGACTCCGCGCCCTGGGGAATATATGCTCTAGCTCCCACTGGGATCTTTGTTAGTGATCCAGTAGACCTGCTTCCTGAACCTCCCTGGGTACTATCCGCAGCAGTCAGTCTAATGCCCCGTACACACGGTCGGATTTTCCGACGGAAAATGTGTGATAGGACCTTGTTGTCGGAAATTCCGACCGTGTGTAGGCTCCATCACACATTTTCCATCGGATTTTCCGACACACAAAGTTTGAGAGCAGGATATAAAATTTTCCGACAACAAAATCCGTTGTCGGAAATTCTGATCGTGTGTACACAAATCCGACGGACAAAGTGCCACGCATGCTCAGAATAAATAAAGAGATGAAAGCTATTGGCCACTGCCCCGTTTATAGTCCTGACGTACGTGTTTTACGTCACCGCGTTTAGAACGATCGGATTTTCCGACAACCGAGCCAACACCCATCGGAAAAAATCCTAGGATTTTGTTGTCGGAATGTCCGAACAAAGTCCGACCGTGTGTACGGGGCATTAGGGTCCACTATCTTATCGGTGCACTTCCGCCTCCTACGGAGTGCATCTGTCTCCTGCTCTCAGGTGACCTGATACCCTGATTGGACACTGTGGCCTCTAAATTTATAGGTACAACTAGTGTGACTCACAGGCAAAAAGAGCACCTGATTGTCAGAGCCTGCTTCAAGCGCTACCAAAAAAACTGTTATCGATCACAGGGATCAGGCCTGACTCTGAAAATGCTGCAGTTATGTGTGTTGTGTTTTGTAAGTGACAGTGATCGATTGATACTGCACTTGGGTGAGCTGGGTGGGGCTGGGCGGAGGGGTTAAGCGCAGGTGCTAGCAGGTATCTGGGCTGATCCCGCTAACGTTGTGTTTTTGGGAACCCTAAAATACAGGGGACGCTAGTATAGATTTGATCGGATCAAAGATATTGATCAGTTCAGACACTATACTACTAAGGGAGGTGTATGATGCGTGCGTGGGTGTTAGCACTACTGGCACTAATCTGACGCTGCCTGGGGCTTACACAGACCCTGAATGACGATAAAACATAACTGATGTTACCTGCAGGGTGATCAGAGGGTTAAACCTTTATTAGGTAATATACAGCGGGTACCCTGACACTATAAAAAAATAACTAACTAACGCCACCCGTGACACTAATACGGCGATGAGATAATAGATCTACTAGTGACAATTGTGACAGGGGGTGAAAGGGTTAACCGGGGGTTAAACATTTATTTAGGGGGGTACCCTAGACCTACCTGAGCCTACTACTAGCTGCCCTAACGCTGATTAGTGTCACAAGTGACACCAATGCAGTGATCAGGAAAAATCTGAAAATTGCAATTGCTGACACAGTGAAGGGGTTAACTGGGGGGTGAGCGGGGGGGTGGTCGGGGGGTAAAATGTGTGCCTACATGTACTGTGTCAGTGTAGTGTTGGTGCAACTCACTTTTAGATGTCTTTTCTCCTCTCTCTGGAACTGAAAATAATTCCACAAGGGGAGATGACATCACTTCCCCTGCTTGTGTTTACACTTACAGGCAGGGGAAGCATTTTATTGGTCAGAACCGATCAGCAGATCCAGGTCAGAAATCATTGGCCTGGACCTGAAGACTGATCGGTTCTGCAATGAATCCGATCGCCGCGGGCACAGAGGCGGCTGCCCGCAGACACGAGCGTCGTACGAGTATGTGGTTTTTCACACCCATGCCATTTTGCCGACTTATATTGGCGTGAGCCAGTTGGAAACCGGTTAAGAGCGTTTAGTTCCACTTTAAAGGAAATTCATTTTTCTCTCACAGTTAACAGAAGTAGTTATCACGTATAATCTTATTTTCACATTCCCACAAAATAGTTATGCCAAGTAACCAGTAAAACTAGAAAATGTTCTGTGTACAAGAGATGATTCTAATACCCCGTACACACGGTCAGATTTTTCGACGGAAAATGTGTGATAGGACCTTGTTGTTGGAAATTCCGACCGTGTGTAGGCTCCATCACACATTTTCCATCGGATTTTCCGACACACAAAGTTTGAGAGCAAGCTATAAAATTTTCCGACAACAAAATCCATTGTCGGAATTTCCGATCGTGTGTACACAAATCCGACGCATGCCACGCATGCTCAGAATAAATAAAGAGATGAAAGCTATTGGCTACTGCCCTGTTTATAGTCCCGACGTACGTGTTTTACGTCACCGCGTTCAGAATGATCGGATTTTCCGACAACTTTGTGTGACCGTGTGTATGCAAGACAAGTTTGAGCCAACATCCGTCAGAAAAAATCCTAGGATTTTGTTGTCGGAATGTCCGATCAATGTCCGACCGTGTGTACGGGGCATAACAGAAAGGTGTTGCTTTTGGTGTGAAGGGTTGTGTGCCAACAAAGAACAAATAATGCAGAGACTCTTATCTTCGCCCTCATGCTTAAAGTGTATGTAGGCCAAAAAAAAATGATGTTTAGTTTTGGTTAGTGTAATGAGTGGTTGGAGCCCATGCAAGATTTATTATTGCCATCTGAAATTCACCCTCTCTGTTAGGGCTGGTAACTATTATCACGTTGATGGAAAGTAATGGGAAAATCCAAAAGGAACACTTTTTCCAGTCCAAGGGGTTTCCATAATTTTGAAGAAAAGTGAAGAAAAATCTCTCCAGTGACACATAGATGGCAACAATTTTAAGCTGGCCATACACTTGTAGAATTTTTTTTTAAATGTTTTCATTATAAGGACATTAGTTCAACATTCTAATTGAAAAATTTTCTTGAACTAACAAATTTCTAACAGCCTATGGGGGTCATTTACTATAACTCCAGGAAGTACTGGGCACTATGGCAAATAATAGAGCCCATTTTAGCCAAATGGAAACAAAACGGCGAATTTGCGCATGAAAATCAGGGTTGTAAGCGGAGAACAAACGTTTGTAAATTCTAAATTGCCGCTAATTCGCGCTTCCGCGTATATACAAATGCCAATTCTTATCAAGTTGTTATATAGCACTGTACTGTAGCCATGATCCATGTATGTGAAAGAAACATTTTTTATCAGAGATGTGCTCTAGTTCCCGTGCATCTATTGATTTATATTGCAATTAGTATTCCTAGTTTTTTTTTCCTTCTTTTGCTAAGAAATGCAGTTCTGAATGATTATTACATAGTAATGTTTGCTATTCTGTAAAGTTACATGTATTAATCATTTAGGTTACCTTTTTGTTGTATGTTGTTTTTTTCATGTTTTTGATTTATTATTTATTAATTTAGTTGACTATAAAGCAGTAATTATTTATGTTCATTCTTTAATAATACTACACTATTATGCAGGTCTTGTACTTAGCACAATGGCTTAGTGGTCTGCTTGGATATCTCCACACCACTCATGGTATGAGTTCAAACAACAGCCAACCTACCATCCACCAGCTGTGTTTATTTTTTCAGTGCACAAGTGAATTAAAATAAACAAACAAAGAAACGTAAACTGCCCTTTAGCTAGTGTGCGGTGTTTGGAATGTCACATCATAATATAATTGAATACTTACATACCATTGCATGCATTTAAAGAGTTAATACAATAAAAACTTTCACATTAAACTGCATTGGCTACTTGGCAATCACCTATTTTCAGTAAATATATATACACGTATATTTGTGTTGCTTTGGCTAATTGGCATTCTCCTTTTCCCACCAATGCAATCTTTCAGGATTTTTCTGTGGGATTTGAACCCATGAGTCTTTCAATACCTGAATGTTTGAAGGTAGAGGTGCTAACTGCTAGCCTATTGGGCTGAACACAATTATACATACAAAATACTTTTACTAGTGTTTGATGTGTTATATACTATACAATAAAGTTTATCAAATGTAAACTGCTTGTTAGCTAGTGTGTGGCGTTTGGAGATTCACACCATAATATTAGTGAATACTTACATACCATTGCAAGCATTTGAAGAGTTAATACAATAATATCAGCCACATTAAAGTGTATTGGCTACTTGGCATTCACTGTATGCTGCTTTGGCTAATTGGCTAACTGGCTAACAGTAATTCTCCTTTTCTCCATCAAAAGTAATAGGATTCTCCTGTGGGATTTGAACCCATGAGTCTTTCAATACCTGAATGTTTGAAGGTAGAGGTGCTAACTGCTAGCCTATTGGGCTGAGCACAATTATATATACAAAATACTTTTACTAGTGTTTGATGGTTTATATACCATACAATAAAGTTAATCAAATGTAAACTGCTTGTTAGCTAGTGTATGGTGTTTTGGAGATTCACACTATAATATTAGTGAAGACTTATTTATTTTTATTTAAAGCGGGGGTTCACCCACGCCGCCAAAAAAAAAAAAATATTAAAATCCAGCAGGTACAAATACTGCAGCTGCTGACTTTTAATACATGGCCACTTACCTGTCCCAGGGTCCAGCGATGTCGGCAGGGGACGCAGAGAACCCGCTCGGTTCTCGGCAGCTGCCGCCACCATCCTAGGTGAGGGAATCAGGAAGTGAAGCATTGCGGCTTCACTTCCCGGTTCCCTACTGCGCATGCGTGAGTCGCGCTGCACGTCCCTAGTGGTCGCCGCTCTCTCCTGGGAGCTGTGTGTTCCCAGCAGACAGCGCGGTCGGGACGGGAAGAGGCATAGACTCCCATGGGAGTCTATGCCAGAAGTGGGTGCAAATACCTGTCTTAGACAGGTATCTGCACCCCCCCTCCCCCCTGAAAGGTGCCAAATGTGACACCGGAGGGGGGGAGGGTTCCGAAAAGCGGAAGTTCCATTTTTGTGTGGAACTCCGCTTTAAGGTACTTCTATAGTGCCGTCAATTTACGCAGTGCTTTACATAAACATTATACACTAATATGGGCCCCTACCCTCAAGGAGCTTACAATCTAAGGTCCCTAACTCACATTCATATACTAGGGCCAATTTAGACAGAAGCCAATTAACCTACCAGCATGTCTTTGGAGTGTGGAAGGAAACCGGAGTACCCGGAGGAAACCCACGCAGGCACAGGGAGAACATGCAAACTCCAGGCAGGTAGTCTTGTGGTGTGGTTGGGAATACGAACCAGCGACCATTTTAGCCAAATAAAATTTCAACAGGCGAATGTGCGAATGAAAAACTAGCGCTATTAGTGAGAAACACATGTTAGTAAATTCTAAGCTGGCACTAATTAGCGCTTCCGCGTATATGCAAATGCCAATTCCTACCAAGTTGTTATATAGTACTGCACTGTAATCATGATCCATGTATGTGAAAGAAACATTTTTATGTGAGATGTGCTCTACCTCGTGTGCATCTATTGATGTATGTTGCAATTAGTATTCCTAGTTTTTTTCCTTCTTTTGCTAACTAATGCAGTTATGAATGATTATTACATAGTAATGTCTGCTATTCTGTAAAGTTACATGTATTAAACATTTAGGTTATCTATTTGTTGTATGTTGTTTTTTATTTTTTAATTTAGGTGACTATAAAGCGGTAATTATTTATATTCATTCTTTAATCATACTACGCTATTATGCAGGTCTCATACTTAGCACAATGGCTTAGTAGTCTGCTCAGATGTCTCCACAGCACTCATGGTACAAGTTCAAATACCAGCCAACCTACCATCCCCCAGCTGTGTTTATTTTTTCAGTGCACAAGCGAATTAAAATGAACAAACAAAAAAATGTAATCTGCCCATTAGGTAGTGTGTGGTGTTTGGAATTTCACACCATAATAGTATTGAATACTTACATATCATTGCATGCATTTGAAGAGTTAATATAATAGAATCAGCCAAATTTAAAGTGCATTGGCTAATTGGCATTCACCTATTTTCAGCATATGCTGCTTTGGCTAATTGGCTAATAGTAATTTGCTTTTTTTTCACCAATTCAATCTTTTAGTATTTAGTGGGATATGAACCCATGAGTTCTTCAAGGTAGAAGTGCTGACCACTAGCCTATTGGGTGTAGCACAGTCATACATAGAAAATACATAGAAAATACATTCACTAGTGTTTGATGTTTCTTCTCCCCGAGCTGTGTCTCCTGCTGCCACCATCTTCTCCCGCTGATGTGTTCTTCAGTGCAGCCGGTTACCCACTAATAAAAAAAAAGCCGCTCTTCTTGTGGCGGTCTTCTGTGGCCATCCGATAATGTCACCCGGAGAGTCCGCTCCATGGCTATGTAAGAGACACTACACAGTGGGTGACAACACAGCGGAGGAAGACCACCATGGAAGAAGAGCAGCTTTTTTTTATTAGCGGGTAACCAGCGGTGCGGAAGAACACAGCAGATGGCGGCGGCAGGAGAGACGGCTCTGGGAGAATACAGCTCGGGGAGAAGATGGAGGAGGGAGAGACAGTGTCTGGAGAAGATGGCTCTGGGAAGAAGACAGCTCGGAGCTATTCTACAATAAAGGACTTGTCAAAAACCGGCTATTAATTTTTTTACATTTCACTGCTTTTTTTGGTGAATGGTTAGGGGTAAAATGTACCCCATACCTATTCACATAGGGGGCAGGATCTGGGAGCCCCCTTGTTAAAGGGGGCTTCCAGATTCTGATAAACCCCCTGCCTGCAGACCGACAACCACCGACCAGTGTTGTCGGGAAGAGGCCCTTGTCCCCATCAACATGGGGAAAAGGTGCTTTGGGGCATGTGGCCTGGTAAGGTTCAGAAGGGGAGGGTGCTCACTCGTCCCCCCCTATCCTGACCTCCAAGCTGCATGCTCAGGTAAGGGTCTGGTATGGATTTTGGGGGCCCCACATCAAATTTATTTTACATTTTGGTGTGGGGTTCCCCTTAAAGTCCATACTGAAGGGCCTGGTATGTAGTGGGGGGACCCTACGACATTTTTTTCCTTGAATTTTGGAATTCCATACCATATTATTGAATAAGTACATACCATTGCATGCATTTGAAGAGTTAAAATATGGAATAAAGCAAGCTGATGTGCTTAGCCTAATTATGCTTCTGAGTACAATGCACACTTCTGGGAGGTGATGCTGTCAGTGGGATTTGAATTCATGGCTTGAACTTTTGGGGGCAGCAGGGTATACCGCTATGCTACAGAGCTGAGCACTTACCTACAGAGAAAATACATTTACTAATGTTTGATTCAATACAATAATGTTTTGCATTTCAGACATTAATATTAGAGTAACAACCATGCTCGTGCCGATGTGGCATTGGCTAATAGGCATTTGCCTCTTTTCAGCATATGCTGCTGAGTACAATGCAAGCTTTCAGTAGGTGATACCATCTGTGTGATTTTCAGCCATTTGAGCAAAATAATATTGAGAACATATGTTTACTAGTGTTTGATGGTGGGACTACTTTATATTCTAGGTATAAAATAGTACTCAGCACAGTGACTTAGGCACCTTTCACACTTGTGCGACCTGAAAGTTGCGAGATTTTAATGCGACTTTAAGCAATGCCTATGTAATCTTGAGGTCTATGGACACAGGAGTCACAGGGAAAGACACGCAACTTTCCCATGATTTTGCATCAGCAATTTTGCCGCAATTCCAGGGAATGCCTGTGTAAACTTGAGGTCTATGGACCTCAACTCGCATCAAAGTCAGACCAAAGTAGTACAGGGACTACGTTGAAGTCAGTGTTACTTGAAGTTGCACAGATATGAATGGTACACATTAAAAATCATGGGGTATGACTTGTCATACGACTCTGATATCCAAAGTCGCACAAGTGTGACGCAGCCCGACTTTGTCAGCGATTTCAGAGACATCAGTGCACTTTCCTGCACAGATGTCTAGTGAAATCACATAGGTCCCAACTGTTCTCCTTTAAGAATGCCTACCTACTTTTGCTAATAGGTGTCCCTTATACCCATCTCAAAAAGCTGGGAGGTAAGAAATCGCCCCCTGAAGTCGCCCAAAGTATTGCAGGAACTACTTTTGGGAATCGTTGTGGCGTCGCACCAATTCGGACAGTTCCATTGCCATCAATAGGCACCGATTTGGCCTACAATTTGACATGTCAATTCAGACCTATGTGAACATGGGTGAAGTTGCATAGATATTAGAGCTGCACGGTTCTGGCCAAAATGAGAATCACAATTTTTTTGCTTAGAATAAAAAGATCACGATTCTCGCGACGTAAAATCTTTCACATTATCCCACAAAAAATTGGGCTAACGTTTCTTCTTTTTTTTTTAAATTCATTAAAGTACTTTTTTCCAAAAAAAAATTGCATTTGAAAGGCGCAAATACAGTGTGACATAAAATATTGTAACAACCACCATTTTATTCTCCAGGGTCTCTACTAAAAAAATATATGTATAATGTTGGGGGGTTTTAAGTAATTTTCTAGCAAAAAAAAAATTATTTTAACCTGAAACCAACAAATGTCAGAAAAATGTTTAGTGTTTAAGTAGTTAAACTTTCCTCACTTACACAGAATTCTATTTAATTGACAAATTGTTACAAGGTTTCTAGTTAAGTTCACTGATAAAGAATGTTCTAATTCTTGGCAGACTTCCTGGTTTTTCGACTGTGGCTTCAGAAGAGCAGAGAGAGTTCTTTGCATAGCAAGAATCGTGAAACTCTTTTTTCAAGATCGTAAAGGGGAAAAAAATCACGATGACGATTAATCGTGCAGCTCTAATAAATATGCATGGAAATCAAGGGGGACAACTTTTCATGTGACTCTGAGGCCCAAAGCTCCATGAAAAGTCACCCAAGTGTGAAAGTAACCTAATGCGATTAATTGATAACACCTTTGAATAAGGCCCCATTTGCACTTGTGCAACCTTAAAATTGCACAGCTTTCTCATGACTTGAAGCAATGTCTGTGTAAACTTGTGGTGTATGGACCTCAAATTGCATCAAAGTCAAACCAAGGTAGTGCAGGGACGAATTTGCTACAACTTCAGGATGCACAAGTGACAATAGGGCCAAATTCAAAGGTGTTATCCTTGAATCTCATTCACACTGCTGCGACCTGAAAGTCACACTATTTTGCTGCCACTTTGCCGCTGCAACTTGGCCCCAACTTCTGGGAATGCCTGTGTAATATTGTACCCGATATACCTTAAGTCACACCAAAGTAGTACAGGGACTACTTTGAAGTTGGTGCGACTTAAAGTAGCACAGATATGAATGGTTGTCATTGAGAATCATGGGGTACAACTTGTCATGCAACTCAAAGGTTCAAATTTGCTGGAAAATTCGCCCAGCTGTGAAACAAGTCATATATATTTTAATAAAAGGAGCTCTCATTTATACTTGCATAGTCCTTACTGATTTACATCAGCAGAACAAATGCAGGAAGTGATGTGTGCACATGGGACGGAAGCAAATGTGTGGTGATGCCAAACAAATCAATGAACCCCACCCACACCAAATCTAACTATGACATCCACCCCGCATTGATTAAGTACAAGTACATATCCTACACTTACCCAGTCAATAAGCAGCGCCTCCTCTCTGCTAAAGAGACCTCACCACGTCCACCTAGATGGAGATCCTGACCAGCACAGGAACTTCCAGGTGCATACAATGAATAATTTCCAGGTCAGAAGGTGAAACCACGCTTTTGATTGCAGCTGCGAATATTTGATCTCAACCATGATTAGTATTTTTTTATTTTCAGATATGCAAATCTGTATTTCTACATATATTTGAAGGTAAACTTAAGGGAGTTTGATAAGAAATGGTGTCCCTGGGTTAGCAGCAGGTGAATTACAAAGGCAAAAGGCCCAGTTTGAGCCCTGGTTCACACTGACAGAGGGAGGAAATCGTTCAGCTGAACTCCCACAATTTCATTCCTGCATGTCAGTCCCGACTGTGGAGGCAACATCAGAGACATCAGTGCAGGTTTCTGCACCAATATCAATACAAATCGCACCAATTAGAACAGTGCAATTGCCACAGATTTGACATGTCAAATCACACCAATGTGAACCAGAGCTGACACATTCAAACACTGCCTATCCACCAGCTGAATTCATTACCTGCAATTCTCCACAGCTGTTAATGATAAAGGTGGAATCTTTATATATAACTTGCAGTTGTGCAGAAGCCTAGGTTTACATTGGAGCGATTGGTCATGCAATTTGAGAGATCAAATCGCATGAGTATTGGCAATGGCACTGTTCCAATTGATGCAACATTTTTTTTGTGGCACCGCATCAATTTGCTAAAGTAGTTCCTGCACTACTTTTGCCGATTTCAGGTGCAACTTCAATAGACATTTGTGTATGAAGCCACCTGAAATCACGCTGACCTTGCTACTTTGAAATCGTGCTACTTCAAGTGAAGTAGCGCAATTTCAAAGTAGCATGTGAACCAGGGCAAAGATTAGTTTTTTGGTGCACAAATACATATTGAAATAAAATATAAAAGATATTGCACTTTCCCAAAACCACCACCCACAAAAACTAAAGAAAGAAAAGTAGAAGAAAAAAAAAAAAAAAAAAAAAAACACACACCCACACCACAACAAAAGCTCAATGTACTTTTATTTTACCAGCAGAAAAAAAATAAATTTCCATTTACTAGCTTCAAAAAAATTTGGACAGGATATATTGTACTACATTTAGCAACGGAATTTTAAGGGCCCTGCTCATAGGAGCTTACAATCTAAAATTAGACAAAACCTTAGGGTGGACACAGCTTTAATTTCAGTGTATAACGGGCAACACATCACATTATCTGAAAGATTATAGAAACATACTTAACAGTCATTCTTACAAAGCATTCCAACATAATATTGCAAAAGACTTATTCAAAACACCCACCACCAGCCCACAATCCACACATACATACATTGATGACCATGTTCTGCTGGAAGCTGCATTTCGGTGTACACGATTAAACGAGATCAAAAATATTAGGTCAGCAGATGCTTCCAAACAATGTTTGCATGATCAGATAGGAACAATACACACACAACATTGACAGCATGGCCACATAAACCCACTTTTGATTGAAAAAATGCACAAGAATTTCATCAAATCTCCCAATATCATTCCTTCTCCCTCACAACAAAAAAACCTGACCTTCTCAGGCCAAACAAATCCCCCTACTGCAGGCCTTTATATAAGAGAGGTTGTATTGTTAGCACACTGACACACCCAATAGAAGTACACACCCAATAGAAGTACACGCCCACCAGTATCTTTCAATCTGTCTTTTCATGTATGTCTAAAGTGATTGCACCTGATGGGCAGGAACACATAATAGTGTTCGCAACTCTGTTAGCCCTTGGCTATGTGCATCAAATCTCCAACTACAGGCCAAAGATCAAAGTCCATTTGCATCCACATAAACAAAGCAACAGTTTTCTAAGCATATGTACCTGTGCAGTGTAAACCCTACAATTTGAAATGTCCAAGTCCCTGGGCATGATTAGTGCTAATAAACATTAACATCAGTCCCTGGCTGCAATGAGCTTCCAATATAAAGTCCAAAATTAACTTTCTTACATTAGAACCTATTTCGACAGGAGACAAATAAGTTGCCAGCATGTCTTTAGATTGTGGTGAGAAACCCACACAGGGAGAACATATAAACTTCAACACAAGCATTAGCATGTTGGGGAATTGAACCAACATCTCAGGTGCTGCTAGACAGAACTGCTACCCACTAAGCCACCAGGCATCCCCACACATGTTCTCTGCATCTCTGTGGTGTGAACCAGCCCTAAGTCCATAGCCATGCTCAGTGTCACAAGCAATATACAGTATATTGGCCTAAGTATTGGGATGCCTGCCTTTAAACACACATGAACTGTAATGGCATCCCAGTATTAGTATTGGGTTCAAAACTCATTTGGCCCACCCTTTGCAGCTATAACAGCTTCAACTCTTCTTGTCCACAAGGTTTAGGAGTGTGTCTATGGGAATGTTTGACCATTCTTCCAAGTGCATTTGTGAGGTCAGGCACTGATGTTGGACGAGAAGGCCTGACCTACAGTCTCCTCTCTAATTTATCCCCAAGGTGTTCTGTTGTGTTGAGGTCAGGACTCTGTGCAGGCCAGTCAAGTTCCTCCACCCCAAAATCACTCATCCATGTCTTTATGGACCTTGCTTTGTGCACTAGTCCAAATGATTTGGTGGAGGGGGATTATGGTGCGGGGTTGTTTTTCAGGGGTTGGGCTTGGCCTCTTCGTTTCAGAGAAGGGAACTCTTAAGGCGTCAGCATACCAAGACATTTTGGACAATTTCATGCTCCCAACTTTGTGGGAACAGTTTGGGGAAAGCCCCTTCCTGTTCCAACATGACTGCACACCAGTACACAAAGCAAGGTCCATAAAGACATGGATGAGCAAGTTTGGGGTGGAGAAACTTGACTGGCCTGCACAGAGTACTGGCCTCAACCCGATAGAACACCCTTTGGCTGAATTAGAGTAGAGACTGCAAGCCAGGCCTTCTCATCTACCATCAGTGCCTGGCCTCACAAATGCACTTCTGGAAGAATGATCAAAAATTCCCACAGGCAGACTAAACCTTGTGGACAGCCTTCCCAGAAGCTGTTCTAGCTGCAAAGGGTGGGCCAAATCAAATTTTAACCCTACGGACTAAGACTGGGCTGCCAATTAAAGTTCATGTGTGTGTAAAGGCAGGCGTCCCAATACTTTTGGCTATATAGTGTATCTGGAAAAGACTTACAATGGTGGTGGAACCCTCCTACACATAACTACTACATTTAGACATAATTATAGGACCTGGGAGATGAGACAACTTCTCTACATGAAGTAACATGGTTGGGATTTGAACCCAGACCCTCAGAGATACTAAGCAGAAATTCTAACCTCTAAGCCACAGAGCTGCCACGTGTGAGACCCTCCTACACATAACTACACATAAATACACATAAAAACACATTAATACTGCATTTCTGTGGACATACAAGTGATGGAATTACATTACTCAAGAGTTATTCTTCTTGATTTATTCTGTGATATTTGCTGTTTTTTTGTGGGTGAGAGTAGAATATTACCCTCAAATTGTTGGGAATTACATTTTGATTTCTGATGTTGGTACACATATCACATTTTTGGGGCTCAAATTATGAATATTTGGAAATAATAAAAAGCACAAAAAATTGTGATTCATTTTAAATTTTCATCAGCAATGGTATTGTTTGTGGATTATAAAGACACCTGTGTGAGTTTGGGGTAAAGATTGTTGTGAGATGAAGAATAACAAGTGAAAGTGACAGAGAAAAATATATTTTACCAAAACATCAAAACATTCCACATTGTAACATTCTTAAAATCAAAATATTTTAAGTAGAAGCAACAATGTTGCAAAGGAAAATTTATTTCACAGAAAGATACATTTCATCTCAACATTAAAAGGTTTTTTTGTGAAAGTTAGAATTGTTCCATTAGAATCAATGACAAACTTCATTTGGACTAAATTAGAGCAGATTTTAACTCCCAAAAAATGCTCTCTAATTAGCTCTCATTTTGGTATTTACTATACCTCCAGGTAAAAAAGACACTTGAGTTAAAATGAGAGTTATTTTCAGGTCTGAGCATGCTCAGTTGTGTTGGCACCTAGTTGTCCAAAACGGGGAATTTTTCACTTTTCAGACTTTTAAAGATATTTCAGTGTAGAAATCACTTTTTCACACAGTTTAAAAGCAGATAATCTTTAAATAATATACCGCATATTTCAGTACCATTTAGGCAATTATATCATGCTCTAAACATTATTTCCTGTCGCATCATGGCAGCATACACTTTGGGTTGTGACTCCGCCCCCACAACCTGATAGGACTACATAGCTATAAGTTGTAGAGATGGCCCCTGCCCAGTATTCTCTTATTTTTCCTCACCTGAAGGACTGAACATATCAGAAGCACCCCCTTACCGAATTCGCCCCAGCCAGGTTCTAGCCTCTCCTGGGTGGAAGTCCTTACCTGTACAGCCTCTAAACGAGCTAGATGGAAGGAGCCCCGCTCTGGTGATCTCGGGGGTATGTTGCGGTCTGGTATAAGCCTTAAACAGGCTTAGTTGTTGTGCAGCGGTCGCCATGCCTCTTTTTCTCACTTTTTGTCTTTTTCCCTCTATGCTGGGCTCTGTGGTCCCTCTGTGCCTCCCTACAGGCTTCCCGAGCGTCTCGGCACTTCCGCGCATGCGCAGTGCGCGCCGTCAGGGCGTCCTTTCGATTTTGCCAGTTTCCAAGATGGCGCCGGGCGCATCGCGCCGCTACTGCGCATGTGCGAGCGGGTCGTGACCTCGGCGGCCATGGCGGCAGATTTAAAAGCCCTGTTTTTCATTTCTGAACTCTCCTTGCTCCCTGGAAGACTTCTGACTGCTGCTGTTTTGAACTTCTGCATTCCTAAAGCTACCCTCTCCCTCTGGGTAAGTGTCTAATACTTATGCACTGTTTTTTGGGACCTGGCTGCATGCTCTTACCTTCCTATACCTTTCTCAGGTATTCACCTTCCTCTCCTATGGAGGCCGCTGCCCCAGCAGATCACCACCAGCCTAATAGGTAAGGGGGGGGGATTCCAGCGGTAAGTAGAGAAGATTGAAAAAGAGAGCAGGACCGTACTAATGCTACCTAATTGGTCAGCCCTGTCAGGTCCGCAAGATCATCTAAATCAGGACGAAGAGAATCTTCGCACAGGAGAAGCCGCTCCGGCCATAGACGCAGCCGCTCACGCGGAAGAAGCCGCTCAGGCCGCAAGGGGAGTCGCAGACGGAGTCGATCCCACTCAAGGCATAGCCGTTCCCACCGCAGAAGATCCCCTGCACGAGGACACCAATCCTCTACGCACCCTTCCCGTCCAGCCGGGAACGCTTGCTGGGTATGTGGGGCCACGGCCCTCCCAGACAAACTAGCCTGCCGCAAGTGCATAGATGAAGCCACCAGGGAGAAAGAGCCGGATTCCATAGAACCCACTGGAGTCTCTACTCCCCAGGTCTCAACTCCTGATGTGGAGTTTACGGCCTATAGCACCTCACCCACCATTCCCAGTGCATCAAGAGAGCAAGACCTACCATCGGATGATGAGGAGCCGGAAGCTTCAGCTGGCTTTGACTTCGCGCTCATAGAACCGTTCATCAGATCGGTTAAGGAAGCGATTAACTGGGAGGAGCTTGAGGAGACACAGCCTAAACAGAGAAAATATTTCCCAAACCTCAAGAAGGTTCCGGAGGCTTTCCCATTCATCGACGAGTTAGAAGAGCTCATTAAGGAGGAGTGGCAGAATCCGGAAAAGAAGTTCAGTCTGTCCAACAGACTCACCAAACTGTACCCTCTCAAGGAACCCAAAGTATCTCCTTTACTTTCTCCTCCAGTAGTGGATGCATCTTTGATGCGTCTAGCCAGGCACGTGACGCTCCCCATTGAAAATGCAGTAACGTTCAGAGACGTGCTTGACAGGAAGGTGGATACAGACCTTAAGAGAGCTTACCTGTTCGCAGGAGGCGCCTGCAGGCCAGCGGTGGCATTAGCGGCGGTTGGGAAAGCTATCTCCAGCTGGTCCTCAGCTACAGCGAGGCTCGTCACTGAGGGCGCAGATCAAGAACAGATCACTAAGGCCTTACAAGAACTTAGCCTTGCGGGAGATTTCGTGGCGGAGGCTTCCGTAGATACCATCAGATCCACATCAAGGTCCATGTTAGCCTCTGTAATGGCCAGAAGGGCGCTATGGCTTAAACCTTGGTCGGCTGACCCCGCCTCAAAGTCAAACTGGTGCAGGATTCCATATGATGGGGTGAACCTCTTTGGAGCAAAGCTGGATACCGCAATCTCTAAAGTAACAGGCGGGAAGTCGGGTCTCATACCATCGGACAGAAGGCCGAAGCAACAAAGGCCACCTCCCTTTAAACGTAACCTTCCGGAAAGATATAGGGATGCGAAATCCTATAGACCCGGGAAGGAATACAGAAGGAGCTGGAAGAACCCCCAGACGTCCTTCCTTAAGTTCCAGAAACCCAAGACCCCTGCCTCCAATGACCAGAAGTCCTTTTGAAGGTTCGCCCGCCCAACCAGCGGTAGTGGGGGCCAGACTCACAAAGTTCAAGTTGGTCTGGGCGGGAATGATAAAAGACCCATGGACGGTGTCCACCATTCATTTCGGACACAGGTGGGCATTCAGAGGTCGTCCTCCAAGAGACCAATTCTGCTCAACCAGACTTCCTCCCTCTCAAGAGAAAAGACTATCCCTAGTCCAGTATATCCAAGAGTTGCTCCAGAAACAAGCAATAGTGGAGGTACCGCCATCCCAAAGAGGCAAAGGTTTCTACTCCCCACTTTTCTTAGTGAAAAAGAAATCAGGGGACCTTCGTCCAGTCTTGGACCTAAAAAACCTCAACCGGTCGATACGATTGGAAACATTCAAGATGGAAAGCCTTCAATCAATCCTCCAAGCAATAAACTTGGGAGATTGGATGCTGTCAATCGACCTCCAGGACGCGTATTTGCATATCCCTATCCATTCCGAGTTCCAAAAATTCCTCCGGTTTACCCTAAATCATCGGCACTTCCAATTCCGAAGCCTTCCGTTCGGGATCTCTACCGCACCCAGGACGTTTACAAAAGTCCTATTACCTGTAATAGCCCACCTGAGAGAAAACGGGCTGAGGGTCCACCATTACCTGGACGACATCCTACTTCTCTCAGACAGCCAGGACTCTCTTGTCCTTCACAGGGAAATCCTGGTCTCCACATTACAGTCCCTAGGGTGGCTGATAAATTGGAAGAAGAGCAACATCCATCCCACACAGAGAATGGTCTTTCTGGGGGCCGAATTGGACACAAGGGAGAATACGGTGGAACTTCCGGGGGAAAAAATCCCTCCTCTAATTCAAAAGGTGAAAAGGGCAATCTCCGCTACAATGCTCCCGGCCAGGACCTGTCTCAGTATCCTGGGCTCCCTAGCTTCCACCATTCCAATGGTCCAATGGGCGCAATGGAATTCGAGGCCTCTCCAGATCTCCTTCCTACGTCAGTGGAAGGGCACATCAATGTCCCAACCAATCCTCATCTCTCAGGAGGTAAAGCAATCGTTGATGTGGTGGGTACGTCCTCACAACTTGGGAAGATGCAGGCAGATAATCACTCCCTATCAAGAAACCGTGACCTCAGATGCCAGTCTACAGGGATGGGGAGCCCACTATCAGGACCTTGCGGCTCAGGGTCGTTGGCCTTTCAGGGCACAGGATACAGTGTCGAACGTTCTGGAGATGAGAGCAGCGTTCCAGGCTCTCCTGGCCTTCAGTTCTCACTTGAGGAGGAAGCACGTCCTCCTAAGGATGGACAACAAGGTGGCCGTTGCCTACATCAACAGGCAGGGGGGCACCAGAAGCAGGTCCATGTTACAGGAGGTCCGTCCTGTTCTGGAATGGGCGCAGCTGAATCTACTGGACCTAAGGGCGGTTTATGTCCCGGGAGTCCAGAACACCTTAGCCGACTCACTAAGCAGAAATTTCCACTCCAACAACGAATGGTCTCTGAGTCCACAAGCCTATGCTCTCATATCCCGAACCTGGGGTCCTCCAGAGATAGACCTAGCAGCAACTCCGGAGAACACAAAGTGTCAGAGATTCCTATCAAGGACACCGTTTCCTTCGGCAGAGGGGACGGACTGCCTCCAACACCCCTGGAACTTTCACCTGGGGTACATTTTCCCCCCGACGCCTCTCATAGCGAGATTCCTCCTGAGGCTCAAGAAGTCAACAGCATTGGTGATAGCAGTGATCCCTTTCTGGCCGAGGAGGCCATGGTTTACTACCCTCATGCAGCTGAACACGGCAGAGCCTCTGCCTCTCCCATTGACGACAGACCTACTCTCCCAGGGACATCTTCTTCACCCGAACCCGGGAAAGCTACACTTGATGGCCTGGAGACTGAAAGGGCTAGGTACCTAGAGCAGGGCTGTTCCCAGAAGGTGGTGGATACCTTACTCCAGGCCAGAAAGCCTACTACCAACATCACGTACAGAAGAGTTTGGGAAAAATTTGTCTCCTTCTCCCACCAGCAAGGTTGGGACTCGTCCTCCCCGTCGGTGTCTCACATCTTGGAGTTCCTTCAATCAGGCCTAGAGAAAGGCCTTAGGTCAAGCACCCTGAAGGTCCAGGTATCGGCCCTGTCTGCCTTGACAGGAGTTAAATGGGCGCAAGAGCCTCTGGTGGTTCAGTTTCAGAGGGCCTGTCTAAAGCTGAGGCCCCCCAGAAAACCGTCATTCCCGGTCTGGGATCTCTCAATTGTTCTAGAGTCATTATCCAAGGAACCCTTTTTTCCAATGCAGAGCATATCCCTCTGGGATCTGACGCTGAAGGTCTCATTTTTAATAGCCATAACATCGGCAAAGCGAGTGTCAGAGATGCAAGCTCTAATGGTTAACGAACCATACTTGGTTGTTCTTCCAGACAGGCTAGTCCTAAGGCCTTCGGATCGATTCATCCCCAAGGTGTCCTCATCCTTCCATTTTAATCAGGAGATTAATCTTCCAGCACTCAGCACGGATCAGGGAGACCCTCATCCACTAGATGTTAAGGGTACCGTTATAGAATACCTCTCAGCAACAAAATCCATCAGAAAGTCGGAAAACCTCCTAATTATCCCACATGGTTTCAGGAGAGGTCAAGCGGCATCCTCACGCACCATTGCTTCATGGCTAGTAAAGACCATCAAGAGATCTTACTCACTGAGTAACCATCAAGTACCTGAGGGCTTAAGGGCACACTCCACCAGGGCAGTGGCAACCTCCTGGGCGGCATATTGTAGAGTCTCGGCGGAGACGATTTGCAGAGCGGCTACCTGGTCCTCCAGGAACACCTTCATGTCTCATTACAAGGTGGATTCCGCCTGCTTATCCACGGTGGATTTCGGAAGATCCGTTATCCAGGCCAATTCCTCTATTATTTGATTAATAAACTTAGTTTGAATTCCCACCCAGTCTTTGCGAGTTACTCCCCAAAGTGTATGCTGCCATGATGCGACAGGAAAACGGAAAATTGTATACTCACCTTTCCGTAATTTTCCTTTCCTGTCGTATCTTCATGGCAGCATACAATCTCCCACCCGTCTAAGGTGAGATATATATATACGGAGAATACTGGGCAGGGGCCATCTCTACAACTTATAGCTATGTAGTCCTATCAGGTTGTGGGGGCGGAGTCACAACCCAAAGTGTATGCTGCCATGAAGATACGACAGGAAAGGAAAATTACGGAAAGGTGAGTATACAATTTTCCGTTTTCCATGTGCAATTCTCTAGGTTTTAGCAGAGTAAGGGTTTGGGCTCTATTTAGTTTCAGGGAGCTATAGTAAATTCGATTTTGGGAGTATTTTCTCACCAGCGCTATAGTGAATACCGTTTTAGCGCGAATTAGCGCTATCAGCGCTAATTCGCGCTAAATTGCCGCGAATTAGCGCTAATTCGCGGCAATTTGCGCGAATTAGCGCTATAGCGCTATAGTAAATGACCCCCTATGTGGTTTGAGGTTTGGAAATTACATCCATTCCAAAATTAAATGTTAAAAGAAAACAACATTTTGAAGTTCTTCTAAACAACATTTGTCCAGTCATCAAATGTACATAGAATTTTCATACAAAAATCTTAGTGTATGGACAGCTTTACTCATTCTCTACTCTATCCAAAAAAGTAAAAAATAAAGTTTTGGCTTTAAATGTTCTCTGATCTACTATCCCAAATTGTAATGTGTCCCTCTCGCACAGGCTGTGTGTGTTTTGCTCTGTACGGTTGCACTAAGAGTTGTAGTACATAGCAAGAGTGCAAATGTTGCAGAAACTGAAAAAAAAAAAAATCAAATGGATAGTAGTTATGTCTTCTTATCTGATTTAGGAAAAAAATCTTCAAAACCACTTTAATTTCTACATCAACTGTGAGAATTTACCGATCATATAGGCAAGGTGTTTCTGGCACAAAAGTTCCTGAATGATCAGTAAAATTCTTGCCTTTAGATAGATTTTTTTTTTTTTAATGTGTACAATTGCAGTTGTATAGCCTCCTGATTTTTTTTTCAATAACAGAATGTACTTTTTGTATTTGGTATACGCATATACATGCCTTTACATGTGTTTACATTCATATGCGCATAAAATGCATGTAAATTTTGCAGTGCATGTTTACACATCAGTGTTCATGTCCCCATTGGAAACAATAAACCTGCATTCAGATCCATAAATAAAAAATACTTTGAAATGCATTTATTTGTTTTACACCCGTGTATATGAGGCCTTAGAAAAGTATAGAAAAATGTGTTAATATGCAATTGCAAGGGGAGCAAGTACAATGCATATGAGGGTATTCAATAAGTTTGCTCTGATTAGCTGGGGCCACTTGTACATTTTTATAGTTCAAATGGGAATGAAACTAATGCTGGCTATACACGGTCAAAAAAAAAATGTACCATATATGCAGCGCCAAAAATTTAAATATGTAAAAAATAATTACCTCTTCAAATTTCATCATGCCATATAAAAAATATATAACTAGTATAATGCAAAGCGTGAAAAATGTGTAAATAATAACACCAAATAAATAGAAACTGTGCATAAATAAATATATAAATAAATGAGGTTCATTCAAAGGTATAAAGATATAAAGAAATAAAACTTCCAAGAGTTCATCCAACAATTTGTCTGGTGAAGATTAGGAAGATTAGGAAACAAACTTCAGGCTGTGGACATTACCGAAGGACTACCATCAGAAAGATACGCTTCAAAGTAGTGAGCAGCACAAATCGCTTTAGTAAACAATATGGTTAGAGCCCATTCACACAGGGGCAACTTTGGATCCGACTTCAAGTCGCCCCTAGTCGCCTCAAGTCGCGCTACACGAAAAAATCAATGTAAGTGAATGGATCTGTCTTAATGCACACTACTGCAGTCGCTCCGACTTCAGAAAAGGTTCATGTACTACTTCAATCCGACTTGAAGGCAACTTGTACCCATTGATTTCAATGGAAGTTGCCTCCAAGTCTGATCACTGTTCATACTGAGGCAACTTTACAGGAAGCAGAAAAGAAACAGAAAGTAATTTCCTCCACTAAACAGCCAGCCCCCTCCTTCTCACACACAGCTGATAAGCTCTGATTGGCCACTTGTAAAGTTCCCTGTCCTGGAGGCGACTTCAAGTTGTGTTGTAAGTTGCCCCAAGTCGTGCTGTGATTCATACTCAAGTCGTGTCCAAGTTGCCTCCCAAAGTCGTGCTGGAAGTCGTGTTGCCCCTGTGTGAATGGGCTCTTAGGCTCCCCCTCTCAGGTCAGCTCCAGTCCCTTTAAACAGCACCCGGCTATGTTCCGCTTCTTCTCTGGGGGGCAGTATCAACCATTGTAGCTGTGTAAGCTAAAAGCTTCCTTCAGTTGAATTTGGTAGGGGCTTTATGACTTCTATTATAGATGCCACTACATTCTCAGCATCTATTCCATCACATAATGTGTTAAACAAATGGCCCCACTCCCTGTGTGCCTGAGCACTATAATGTGCCATGTAGTGGCATCTTCAGACCCAAGAACAGATATTGAGCTGTCATTTGGAGTAGTAGCAGCCTGTTCCCTTTGATGAATGTATATACAACAACCTTTAGGTCCAAATATCAGTAATGGTTGACCGGTTAGCTCTTGGGCTCGCTCCTTAATCTGACCATGCACCGGTATAGCCCGGACAATGGGTTGGCTGACATCAAGCCTCTAGCTCCCAATCAACAAAGGCCTTGCATTATGCATGATACTAGTTATATATGTTTACATGGCATGATGAAATTATAAGAGGTATTTATTTATGTATTAAAATTTTTGGCGCTGTACATACAGTATTGTAGGTCTATGGTAGAGGGTTTTGTATTTTTACCTTGTTTTTCTAGCTGCTGATTTCCTCTAAGCGCCGACTTTTCCTTTTGCTGAAAAAAATTCAAATAATAGTTTCCTCCATCCAACCACAACCTCTACACCCTGCTGACGTCACACGCCCAGAAGCGTCGCTCCCTGAGCTGATGATCTCCATCTCCTCCAGCCATCCACAAGGATCAGCCGGCTCCCGCAGCTGGATTCACTGCTCACCCAGGACATGCTATACATGTTGTAGACGATCCAAGGACAATTGATCACTCATGAGCACACCATTACTTACCTTGATGTAAGAGTTGGATATTTTATATTACTTCATATTAAACATTGCATTCAGGTGCTTTTCTGTTTCTTTCTATATCATTATGCTATAGGCCAGACAGAAAGTTGTTAAACAATCAACTTCTGTTGAATGGGGAGCCCACGTGCTGATTAAAATTTCAATCGAATTTCGATCAGTGTATTATTAGCTTAAGGCTAGCCATAGATGGATTCCTCCATCCACACAGCTAAGGTAGATAGAGGAATGCTCCCCACTGAGACATTGTATTCTGACAGGGAGGACTCTCCACTGTCATAAGACACTGATCAGCGTCTGCAGCCATTGATCGAGAGAAAATTTCAAACAAAACCCATTTGAAGGAATGCAGTGGAAAACAAGTACGATGAACACTGCAGTCGTAGTCCATTGGCCTTCCTCCAGCCTGTAAGGGGGGGCCCAGTTCTTTGCCACATAGTTGACACATGCAGTCAGGCTTTGCTTATACATACAGAGTTGGAGGGCATCACGCATGTGTTCCGCCCAAACCCACATACTATTACATGCACGGATGCCAGTCCTAGACCTCTTCTCCATGTTCTCCTGGTCACTGTCCACATTATCCCTTTACCCCTAAGTACTCTTATATAGACCTATGTTTTACACATGGTCCAGATAAAAGCTCCAAAAGCCCAACTGACTACCCTGGGCCCATGACCATGGGGGGCACAAGCCACCTGACACATGATATATGAGGCAATTCTATCTTATCATCAGGCAGGGGGCTTCTTTACCTCTATCAACACACACTCCAGATTCAACCAGGTTTGCTCCAGTAAAGCACAACCCCCCCCCCCCCTCCATCACTCATAGGCTCCTGGTTGCAAAGGTAGTTTCTTTAACTGGCAATAATGCAAACTTAACAGTCCAAATTCTGATCCCATAACTTCCATATTATAGTGAGTAAACTTGCTCCAAAACTCTATGACATGGTCCCTTTAGAGCAAAGAGGGAGCATAGTGGTATTGATACCCTCAGCCATAATTCTTCCTTGATTTTTATGGCAAATCTTGCTCTAAGATTTCCTTTTACATCTCCCCCTCTACAGCTCCCGCCTTGATGGTGCTAGACAGTCTCCCCGAATAAACCCCAAACTTCATACTCTTTCCACCCTATAAAGGGGCAAACCATATCACTAGGAGGAGCAACCCTTAAAGGGGAAATCTTCAACCTGCCTAAAAGTTCTTCAACTGAAAGTCTGTATCTAGGTTGGAGGAAGAGTCTGCATGAGCCTGGCGGTGCACCCATGACCCACTGATCACTGTTGCAATGCTTTTCAGATTTATTTGCAAAAAATACTCTCTCCTGGCACCGCTCTATCACCATAGATAGATTCATGCATTGCATGAATCTATCTATGGTCGCAGCTGACACCCCCTATTCAGGTGTCTGCCCCCTTTTCGGGCACCGGGCACCTGAATTACAGCGGTGGGGGTGTTTTTTGGAAGCACCTGATTAGAGCCGTAGGCTCTAATAGGCGCCCAAAAAGGTGAACAGCGGGCGTAATGCTGTGTGTTCGCTGTTCACTCAGCTGTGTGTTAGCAAAGCGAAGGAATTCGCTTTGCTAACACTGAACCGCCTCTCAGCAAATCAGGTGCTCGGGTCTGTTACCTGTCATCTGATTGGCTGAAACGTCAGGCGCTGTGATTTGACGCCTGATAGAGAGGACGGAAGAAGACATCGAGGGGCGTGCAGGACACCGCCGCTGACCCACTGCGAGACAGGTAAGTGCCGGCCGATGCACACTGGCAGCATTTGATGGGGCACAGTAGCGGCAATTGATGGGCACACTGGCAGCATTTGATGGGGCACAGTAGCGGCAATTGATGGGCACACTAGCAGCATTTGATGGGGTACAGTAGCATCAATTGATGGGCACACTGGCAGCATTCAATGGGACACAGTAGCGGCAATTGATGGGCACACTGGCAGAAACTGATGGTACAGTAGCTGCGTTTGATGGCACAGTGACTTCGCTTGCTGGGCACAGTGGATGCGTTTGATGGGCACAGTGGCTGCGTTTGATGACACAGTGGCTGCGTTTGATGACACAGTGGCAGCATTTGATGGGCACAGTGGCTGCATTTGATGGGTACAGTGGCTGCATTTGATGGGTACAGTGGCTGCGTTTGATGGCACAGTGGCTGCGTTTGATGGCACAGTGGCAGCCTTTGATGGGCACAGTGGCTGCGTTTGATGGTACAGTGGCAGCAATTGATGGGCACAGTAGCTGCGTGTGATGGCACAGTGGCTGCAATTGATGTTTTTTTTTTTTTCAGTTTGTTTGCGCCCCCCAAAAAAATTTTGAGCACCACCCGCCACTGTACATGTATTCTTTTTTGCAAAAGCATGAACTTAGGCTTTAAGCCATTTATTTTAAAGAACTGTTCCTCTTTCCGCTTCTTGCATTTTCTGAAAAGGAAAAATATCTAAATTATAAAGTAAAAAGTATCTTTAGTTGCAGCTACAATTTTCCTTCAGGAGCCCACCCCCAGGGAGAAGTTATCTTTGCCTTATTTCTGGCCTTTAAATAAATACTATACAAGTAATTATACTCCTCTCTTTTTAGCACTGTATGTATTATTAAACTTCACCTGTAGTGTCAAGGGATGAATGGATTACATCTTGAAAACAAGACTTTTAGTTAACCCTTAAAGGAGAAGTATAGCCAAAGCTCATTTGGCTGTACTTCTCCTGTGGATCAGAGGAGTGCAATTTGTTTTCAGTAGAGAGTGGGTTGAAGTCTGCTGTCTGCTGAAGTCACAGAAGTCGGTCCAGGCACCGCGTTATTGTGACAATGGAGTCTGGATCCGCCAGACACCCGGATCAACACCCGTCTCAGCGTCTCAGCGAGCCACTGAGAGCCTGAGCCGGCTGCCCCCGCCCCCTCCACAGCTCAGCGCTCCAATGAGTGAGGAGGGAGCAGAGCAGAGAGCTGTGATTGACAGTCTGCAGCTCTCTGCTTGGGGAGCTGTCAGAACCGAGTGATAGGCGATGTTCGATCGCTCAGTTCTCAGTGCAGAGGCGCTGGGGGACAGATGCAGCATCGGACCCATGCTGCATCCACCTAGGTAAGTATGAATAAAAAAAAAAGTCCAAACCCATACTTCTCTTTTAAGGGACTGCCCATGACACATTTTCTAAATATTGTATTTCATTGACTGCAAAATATGACGTAGTGACCAGCATCAGTCATAAAATTGCATTATTATCAGATCAAGTTTTTTTTCCCATCACATCACTGATAAATTTTCGTTTTCTGGATAGTGTGTTTAATTTCAGTCTCGGAGTTTCACATGTGATTGCTATTCAATTATGCTGGGCTGGATGGATGGATGGTGCAGATTCTGAATGGATGGTGCAGATTACTGCATATGACCCTTCTTTTTTAGGGACAGCCTAAATTACTGGAAACATGACTTTCCTGTAAGACTCCTTTCAAACTGAGCAGCGGTCGCGTTAGCGCCGCTTGTTTTAGTGGTAATTTACCGCTGTTTAAGCGGCGCCTTCGCGCCGCTTTTCTCCCGCTAGCGGGGCACTTTTAATCCCAAAGAAGGGGTTAAAAGCGCCCCTGTTGCAGCGCTTCCGAATCGCTTTTCAGGCACATTGGAGGCGCTGCTCATTCATTTCAAACTGCCCCAAAGATGCTGCTTGGAGGAATTTTCCTAATGTCCCACAAGCGCACCACCCCAGTTTGAAAAGTCACACTGAAATGAATGGGAGGCGGTTTTCAGGTGCTTTACAGGTGCTATTTCTAGTGCTAGAACGCCTGGAAACCGCCTCAGTGTGAAAGGGGTCTAATTGTCTGAACACAATTGCGCATTTAGATTTTTGTTATTATTGAGCTGCTGCTTTAGGCATCAGTTAGACAGGCATTGACACCCACTCTGTGTTCAGGTCATGTCTGTTATTGCACCTGCATCAACCCTGAGCCGTGCTCAGGCGGCCTGCAGAGGTGGATGTAGAAGCAGTGGCTGCATGGACAGGACTGGACACTGCCGCATGTCAAAATCTGACACCCATGCATAATGCGTGCATGGAACCTGAGTACCTGAAATCAGGCAGTGCTACAAAACTTGAAGACTGTCAGTTAATAGTGGATAGGGATTGTGGCACCTGTTGTAGCAAACTCACTTGCGTGCAATGGATGTATGCACAAAAATAAGTACAATATTGAATTAAAGAAAATGGATAGTTATTCTGTATATGCACATATGTTATGGTTAGGAATCAGGACTAAAACAAATGTAAAGAAATATTGTGTTTGTATTTTATAACCATCGGGTGCTGCTTTATGCTACTTTTCACATATTTTCCAGTTTCTTGGAAAACAACGCTAATTGTTTACACAGCTAAAAAGCTCAAGCTGAAATTTACACACACTTTTGAAAGTCAAAGCAGTGACTCATCATTTATTGGATGGCTTTGTCCTAGGTTTTAGTGAGAGACAGCCTGCCTGAACAAATATCAATATTGCAGCGCTGTATTTTTGGCTAACCCACAGAGCTCTGATAATACTTTTTCATGCATTACATATATTACATGTACAGGATAAGATGACAGTTGTATACAATTAAATTACACTGTTGTCCCTTTAAGTTAAGGTTTATGTATGAGACAATCGTCACATGTTAGCCACATGATCCCAGCCAGGGTTTTTTTCTCAAACAATAGGTGCCCCACAAAACCCCTCCCCCTACACACACCCTCCAAATCACATCAAATAGTGGGTGTGTTCAGTCCAATTTCACGAAAACAGTAGGAGGGGCATTAAATACCAGGATTGCAATTTATACAGAGTGCAGAGCTGTCACTTGTAAACACAGAAACCAGACTTCTGTGTTTACAAGTGATTGTGGTGAGCAGGCACCAAAGGGTCTGAGCCAGAGGTGGTGGAACTGAGTTCCACCAAGTTCCCCCTGAAAAAAAGCCCTGATCCCAGCTAACATTGTCTTAGTTTTAATACCAGCCAAACCTATTCCTAAAATTAAAAAAACACCAGATATCCAAGCTTAGGAAAAGAGAACTGCAGCCTCCCTAAGGCTCGATTCACACCTATGCATGTTGCTTTTGGGCGTTTTTGGAGGTTTTTTTTTCATGCTTGCCAAGTTTTTGAGCAGCGTTTTTGCGGCGTTTTTGCCGCGATTTTGCCGCGATTTGCGTTTTGCGTTTTTTTGGGTTTTTTTACAGTTTTTTTTACAGTCTAAAAAAAAATTTAAAAAAAATAAAAAAAAAAAAAAAAAAAAAACGGCAAAAACGCAGCAAAAACGCTGCAAAAACGCAGCAAAAACGCTGCAAAAACGGTGCACTTGCGTTTTTGATGCTTGTCCATTGAATTCTATTACATGCAAAACGCTGCATTTTGCATGAAAAAAAGTCCCTGACCCTTTCCAAAAATGCAGAGAAACAAAAAGGCATTGATGTGAACATGTTCCATAGGAACCCATGTTAAAAAATTCCCGTGCATTTCTGCAAAATGCAAAATGCATTAAAAAACGCGCTAGTGTGAATGGAGCCTAATAGGGAACACCACCTAAGGCTCGATTCACACCTATGCATGTTGCTTTTGGGCGTTTTTGGAGGTTTTTTTTTCATGCTTGCCACGTTTTTGAGCAGTGTTTTTGCCGTGTTTTTGCCGCGTTTTTGCCGCGATTTGCGTTTTTTTTTTTTTTTTTACAGTCTAAAAAAAAAAATGTAAAAAAAAAAAAAAAAAAGGCAAAAACGCATCAAAAACGCATCAAAAACGCTGCAAAAACGGTGCACATGCGTTTTGATGCTTGTCCATTGAATTGTATTACATGCAAAACGCTGCATTTTGCATGAAAAAAAGTCCCTGACCCTTTCCAAAAATGCAGAGAAACAAAAAGGCATTGATGTGAACATGTTCCATAGGAACCCATGTTAAAAAATTCCCGTGCATTTCTGCAAAATGCAAAATGCATTAAAAAACGCGCTAGTGTGAATGGAGCCTAATAGGGAACACCACCTAAGGCTCGATTCACACCTATGCATGTTGCTTTTGGGCGTTTTTGGAGGTTTTTTTTTCATGCTTGCCACGTTTTTGAGCAGTGTTTTTGCCGTGTTTTTGCCGCGTTTTTGCCGCGATTTGCGTTTTTTTTTTTTTTTTACAGTCTAAAAAAAAAATGTAAAAAAAAAAAAAAAAAACGGCAAAAACGCATCAAAAACGCATCAAAAACGGTGCACATGCGTTTTGATGCTTGTCCATTGAATTGTATTACATGCAAAACGCTGCATTTTGCATGAAAAAAAGTCCCTGACCCTTTCCAAAAATGCAGAGATACAAAAAGGCATTGATGTGAACATGTTCCATAGGAACCCATGTTAAAAAATTCCCATGCATTTCTGCAAAATGCATCAAAAAACGTGCTAGTGTGAATGGAGCCTAAGTGGGGTCCTAAAACAACAAAAAATCTACTTCAGAGAAAGTGGTGCTGTTCAAATAATTAATTATATGTGAATCCACTACACTACTTGAATATTACCAACTCTCCATATAAAGTGAATAGTGCTTCAAATAAATATGTATAAAACAGAAATTAAAGAAAAAAATATATAGATGTAGAGAAAAAATAGATACAAGAAAAATATGAATCTATATATACGACGGTGATAATACAGCACATCACAAATGATAAAGTGTTGCGTGCTTAATAATGCGTGACTCAGTTGCTGAGAAATTATGTATCTGCATGTGAGCTGAAATACACATCTTTAAAAAATCAATAATTCCAAAACACATTTCCTGCTTCTAAACACAATCAAAAAATAAATAAATAATGAAGTGACAGATGCTAATATGAAAGTGATAAGTCCCAACAAATGTATGTAATATATATGTGTATACGACCACCACTGCAGGGGTAACAGGCGTAATAGCTGTATTCCAATGGCGGTGTCCCCTTTTGACAGGTTGGCCTGGGAACCTCAGGCAACTTCTGTCTAGGAGAGCAAAAGGTGGACGCCCATCATTGGGGATTCCTAGAAATACCTTTGAGAGGTGGAATGCAGCTGTACTAAACTGAGGGATAACCTGTCAAAAGGGGACACCGCAATTAGAATACAGCTATTAGACCTGTTACACCTGCAGGGCTGAGGCGCTCTGGTGAGTGCAGGCACAAGTGGGTGATGCGGAGGAAAGCGGGGAGCTCTGGAGAGTCACCTTTGTTTTGAATTTGTGCACGAATCACCGCTCACAGACTGTTATTCAATAGTGTATAGTCGTATACACATATAGATTATATACATTTGTTGGGACTTATCACTTTGATATTAGCATCTGTCACTTTATTATTTATTTATTTTTTGCTATATAGATTCATATTTTTCATGTATTTATTTTTTCTCTACACCTATATATTTTTTTCTTTAATTTCTGTTTTATACATATTTGAAGCACTATTCACTGTATATGGAGAGTTGGTAATTTTCAAGTAGTGTAGTGGATTCTCAAATAATTAACTATTTGAACAGCGCCACTTTCCCTGAAGTAGACTATTCCTAAAATTATAACAGTTGTCAGTGACAATAATTTGTGCATATTTCTAAATAGTTACATAGTTACGTAGTAGGTGAGGTTGAAAAAAGACACAAGTCCATCAGGTCCAACCTATGTGTGATTATCTGTCAGTATTACATTGTATATCCCTGTATGTTGCGGTCATTCAGGTGCTTATCTAATAGTTTCTTGAAGCTATCGATGCTCCCCACTGAGACCACCGCCTGTGGATGGGAATTCCACATCCTTGCTGCTCTTACAGTAAAGAACCTTCTACGTAGTTTAAGGTTAAACCTCTTTTCTTCTAATTTTAATGCGTGGCCACGAGTCTTGTTAAACTCTCTTCTGCGAAAAAGTTTTATTCTTATTGTGGGGTCACCAGTACGGTATTTGTATATTAAAATCATATCCCCTCTCAAGCGTCTCTTCTCCAGAGAGAATAAGTTCAGTGCTCACAACCTTTCCTCATAACTAAGATCCTCCAGACCCTTTATTAGCTTTGTTGCCCTTCTTTGTACTCGCTCCATTTGCAGTACATCCTTCCTGAGGACTGGTGCCCAGAACTGGACAGCATACTCCAAGTGCGGCTGGACCAGAGTCTTGTAGAGCGGAAGAATTATCATTTTATCTCTGGAGTTGATCCCCTTTTTAATGCATGCCAATATTCTGTTTGCTTTGTTAGCAGCAGCTTGGCATTGCATGCCATTGCTGAGCCTATCATCTACTAGGACCCCCAGGTCCTTTTTCATCCTAGATCCCCTTGAGGTTCCCCCCCCCCCAGTGTATAGATTGCATTCATATTTTTGCCACCCAAATGCATTATTTTAAATTTTTCTACATTGAACCTCATTTGCCATGTAGTCGCCCACCCCATTAATTTGTTTAGATCTTTTTGCAAGGTTTCCACATCCTGCAGAGAAGTTATTGCCCTGCTTAGCTTAGTATCGTCTGCAAACACAGAGATTGAACTGTTTATCCCATCCTCCAGGTCGTTTATGAACAAATTAAATAGGATTGGTCCCAGCACAGAACCTTGGGGGACCCTACCACCCACCCCTGACCATTCCGAGTACTCCCCATTTATCACCACCCTCTGAACTCGCCCTTGTAGCCAGTTTTCAATCCATGTACTCACCCTATGGTCCATGCCAATGGACCTTATTTTGTACAGTAAACATTTATGGGGAACTGTGTCAAATGCTTTTGCAAAATCCAGATACACTATGTCTACGGTACTTCCTTTATCTAGCTGGCAACGCACCTCCTCATAGAAGGTTAGTAGATTGGTTTGGCAAGAACGAAAATCTTGTATATAGTCCCTTATCATCCCCTCCAAGAGTTTACATACTATTGATGTTAGGCTAACTGGTCTGTAATTCCCAGGGATGTATTTTGGGCTCTTTTTAAATTTTGGTGCTACATTGGCTTTTCTCCAATCAGCTGGTACCATTCCATTCAGTAGACTGTCTGTAAAAATTAGGAACAACGGTCTGGCAATCACTTGACTGAGTTCCCTAAGTACCCTCGGATGCAAGCCATCTGGTCCCGGTGATTTATTAATGTTAAGTTTCTCAAGTCTAATTTTAATTCTGTCCTCTGTTAACCATGGAAGTGTTTCCTGTGATGTGTCATGTGGATAAACACTGCAGTTTTGGTTACTGAAGCCTCCTGATTCCCTCCTGAAGACTGAGGAGAAGAATAAATTCAATACCTTCGCCATCTCCACATCCTTTGTAACCAGATGTCCTTCCTCATTCTTTATGGGCTCAATATGGTCTGTCCTCCCTTTTTTTACTGTTTACATACTTAAAGAATTTCTTGGGATTTTTTTTGCTCTCCTCCGCTACGTGTCTTTCATGTTCTATCTTAGCCATCCTAATTGCACCCTTACATTTCTTGTTGCATTCTTTATAAAGTCTGAATGCTGATGATGATCCCTCAACCTTGTATTTTTTGAAGGCCTTCTCCTTTGCTTTTATATGCATTTTTACATTGGAGTTAAGCCATCCAGGACTTGTGTTTGCTCTTTTAAATTTATTACCCAATGGGATGCATTGGCTAATGCCCTTATTTAAAATGCTCTTAAAGCAAACCCATCTCTCCTCCGTGTTCTTTGTTCCTAACATTTTATCCCAATTTATGCCTTTTAGCAAGGTTTGTAGTTTAGGGAAGCTGGCTCTTTTGAAATTCAGTGTCTTTGTATTCCCTTTATGTTTCCCATTTGTGTGATTTATACTGAAACTAATTGACCTGTGATCGCTGTTACTCAAATTGCCCCCTATTTCCACATCCTTGATCAGGTCTGTATTGTTGGTAATCAGTAGATCCAGTAATGCTTTATTTCTAGTTGGTGCGTCTACCATCTGACTCATAAAATTGCCCTGCAAGACATTAAGGAACTGGCGAGCCTTAAATGAATGCGCGTTTCCCTCCGCCCAGTCTATGTCTGGATAATTAAAATCCCCCATTATGATAACACTTCCCATCCTTGCTGCTAATCCAAATTGTCATAGGAGATCTGTCTCTACTTCCTCCCTCAGGTTAGGGGGCCTATAGCATACTCCCAGTATTATTTTCCCCTTAGCTTCATCCCTTTGGAGCTCTACTCATAAGGATTCCACCTCCTTCCTAGCTCCCTTAGTGATGTCATCTCTCACATTCACTTGTACATTATTCTTGATATATAGGCATACCCCTCCCCCTTTTTTACCCTCTCTATCCTTGCAGTAAAGGGTATACCCTTGAATGTTTGCCAGCCAATCATGAGAGCTGTTGAACCATGTCTCTGAAATTCCCACAAAATCCAAATCCTCCTCATACAACAGTATCTCTAGTTCACCCATCTTGTCCGCCATGCTCCTGGCATTGGTGAACATGCCACATAGTTTAGACCGGTCACATATTGTCCTCGTATTGGGTGTTCTGTGTTATATTATTCCCTAAAATGGTTATTAGCAGCCGCTACCAATAATTGCAGGTAAAACCCGGCATGTTGGTTGTACCCAAGTTGATTCATTGAGCAACTTGGTACATTCAGCCTGCCCATACATGGTCCGAATCTCGGCCGGTTCCTGCTGCACCATGTTTGGCCTTAATCATTGACCTTTAGTTAGGACAAACAGTGATTAAATCTAGTTTACAACTCATAATGTGACAAAAAAGAGAGAGAAGGTTTTCCCCACAACAGGGTTTTTAGGCAGCACAGTAATGGATGTAGTCAATATTGTATGAAAAAATATAACAATTTTATTAGAAACTATACCATAATAGTTAAAAACGATGAGCTCCAGTGGGGAGTGCTTAAAAACTAAATGGCTGAACATACATTGGCAGACATATATTCATAACACAATTCCTATCATGAACATAAGACCTGACGCGTTTCAACCCTTAATAGTTGGGGTCTTCTTCAGAGGTTCGGTCTGCTAGAGAGAACATATAAATAGCATTGGTATATACATACATAACTTTCATTGTATAACAGTAACTACATTCATGATGTAATGCACCAATTCAGTATAGTTACCAAATAATGTATGTCCAACAGGCGAAAGAGACTTCCCACATGGAGATCCCTTAAAAAGATATGCTGTATTTCCCTCCCAACCCGAGGGGGAGCTCCGGATGCCTCCACCGCCACCTCAACCCAGACCGGGGTAGTGAGAGGCAAAGTGACTTACGAGAGGCCACACACTTGGGCACCGCCCACCAAAGCAAACAGCCGGCCGACGGGCGCAACAACCACCTAGGATGAGAAATTAATGAGACTGACTAAGTATACACCCAAGGAATAATAATCAGATTTTTGTAGGCAGAAGCAACCACCAAGGGACCAGAGTCACCCATATGTAGTATCTATAGTACATGTGGTTCAAGCCAAGCCAAAAGGAGTTTCCAACCATATTTATATGGTATGTCTTTGGAGGCTAATAGGATAAATAGTATATAACTATGAAGATATTGGCAAAATACTCTTTTCAATTGAAAAAAAGGTGGGGAAGTGAGGGGTATGGGAAAAAAGGAAAAGATGTGAAAATAGTAGGAGCATGAAATCATCATGCAAAGAAAAAGTGAAGTGTGTGGGGAGGGAGTGTGCAGTGAAGAGTGAGCAAGGAGGTGATGGGGGGGGGAGGGGGGGGGAAGAAACAATTTGTGATGAGGTACACGCATATTTATTACCTCAACAAGTGCTAGCCATTGTATGTAACTGCATCAAGGTGCCCCATGAAGACTAGACTGACACCTGTTTACCAACCCGGGATTGGTCACAGGTCATGTGGGACTCAGAGGGTTGATATCCAAACCTAAGTCCACTAGTCTAGAAGCAAAACAAAAGGAAAGTGTTTTTGTATCTATGGAAAAGTATAAGCACACTATGATTATAAGTAGTCAGACAATAAAAAATCAATAGCAGATAACAGGGTCAACAGGCCCTGATTGCATGGGGTAAAACAATGATGCAGAGGCATAAGGCTAGAAAGGTGTACTTACTGGGTAGTGACCAAAGATGGTGGCAAAGAGTGATAGCAGACAACGAAGAGTGTGTATGATCCTCCAGGCAGGGAAGGAATTGTGAGTCTATTGCCAATAACATTTATATATCCTTGATTGATTAGGGGTGTGCATAGCCTGTCCCACCCCATCCCAGGTGTGTCCAGTCAGCCAGCAGCTGCGTGGGGGGCAGCATGGCCGCCATTCAGGCAGCCGTGTGTGGCCTCTCCGGCGTCCAGGAAGAGCGTCAGCCCCGAAGTCTCGTCATTCTCGCCGAAATCTCGCGATACCCATGACGTCACGTCGCACGCGCGGGGCCCCGCGCATGCGCAGCGGCGAAGGGTGTCCGAGAATGTTCAGGGACGCCGCCGGCAAGGAGGGATGGATCCCCAGTGCGGCGCTCGGTGGAAACCCGAGCGCCAAACGGGGAAAGAAGGGGGGGGGGGGGAGCCGTCTAATCGTGTGCGATACCCATGCGTGGGTACTTAGTTCGAATAAATTCATACTGGTCTCTGGTAATAACTCCCTTGTCCACAGCGGACTGGATTAGATCATAGAATTTAGTATACGATCTTTGTATCATTTTGTTTGTGGCAATTTTATACCATTCCTCATTATCTAAGATGTCTTGGCACATACGTACGTAGTCATGATTATCCATCAAAACTACGTTCCCTCCCTTGTCGGATGGTTTTATTGTGATTTCTACATTATTACACAAGGAATCAATAGCTGCCGATTCCTCAGCAGTTAGGTTCTGTGGTTGTATTTTTTTGTATGGGAGTTTGGAAAGATCTCTTAGTGTTTGTTTAATAAAAATCTCTATGTTAGGGTTTAAACTGAGGGGTGGAAATTTACCAGAAGGTTTTTTGAAGCTCATTGCAGATTTCTGGGTAGGTTCATTTGCGCTTTCCAATAAAGTTTCCAAGTCAATTTGATCTATGAGATCTAAAGTGTTGTTCTCTTGGAATAAAAGCGTCAAATCGCGCAGGGCTTTGAATTCTTTCATACTGAAAGTAGCCCACTCAGTCATGTCCGTATCGATGTCCGTTTTTGCATGAAGGCTCTTCAAAAGGAGCCGACGTGCAAATAATTGTAAATCGGTTACAACTTCAAATAAATCTAAGTTCTCTTGGGGACAAAAGGTCAATCCACGTGATAACACATCGATTTCGACTGCAGATAGTGAATAGGATGATAAGTTTATCACGCTGAGGGATTCTGTGGAATCCGCGTGATATACGCATCCAAATTCCCTACTCCCCTGTTTGTTTGGGATGGGGAGGATCCCTGTGTTTGGTTTAAAAGATTCTGTGATCCAAGTTTTGGACCTCCTAGTAATGGATTTGAATGTTTTTTTGTTGAGTTGAGGAGTTGAGGGTCAGATAATACAGCGGGACCAGATGCTTTCAATAGTGTGAAAGGCAGGTCAACCTTGTAAGAAAAATGCACACAGGTGTTAGGAGCTACACTTACCCCTACAGCATTAGTCAGTTGAAAAGCAGATGAATTGAGATGAAGGAGAACAATGTGGTGAAGATTATATGATATACAGAGGTTGAAACAAGCCAGGCGCCTATTGGGTTAACAATGAGAGCCCACCAGGGCTGGAGCCATTAATGTGTACTGAAGAAAGTGATCAACTGCAGCGGCTGTAATTAAAGTTAATGGAGATTAACATCCATGATAGCACAAGGAGGTAGCCTACAAATGAAAGAGATAACCCCCTGAAGTAAGCATTACCAGACCATAAAGGTAAATTGATAATGTGTCAAGCAATATCAAATTGAAGGATATTGATCCTGACTAAAAAGATTAAAATATCCAGTGACAGTAGATAGGTCTGAATTAGCACTATAGACAACCCTGCATGGGGAGGTAGCAATAAGCAAAACTGATATGGACCAGGGGAAAGGCATACAAGAAAAAAGAACACCACTGGGAGCAGGAGAAAGGAACCAGGAAGGGGAAGGGGGAGAGCAAAACTTACCCAGAATGGTGGGCTTCAACTGGCGCGGCATCTGGAGGCTGTAGGCTCACACAGCGGCCGCGTCCGGCCGCTATATGAGCACCCCAACCCGGAAGACAGGGACGGCGTAGCGGAGGCGGTCCCTGACGTAACCGGGTCTGCTCGCCCGCACTGCGCAGGTGCACAATGTGTGCTACTGCGCAAGCGCGCGCTCCTATCAAAGGGAATCGGATTCCCAAACAAGGAGACGCAAGCGGCCGGGAGGCTGCCAGGGCGAGCATGTGTCCGCCGAGTAGGAGAAGGACTGAGACGAACACAGCCCACAAAGTCTGAAAACGGGGGGAGGAGCCTAACCTTGAACAGCAATCTGAATAACAAGGCAATATAAAGTAAATTAAAAAGAAAAAAGAAAAACACATATAATGCATTAATAGTTAAAAGTGTAAAGATGTCAGTCAGCCACAACTCAGGGAATAAACCTCAGACAGACAGGTACTAATACTGAGACCTAAAGTGGCAGAATCAGGGAAAAGAGGGAAGGTGAAGAAGAGGGGGGGAGAAAGGGGGGGGAGGGGAAGGGGGGGGGGAAGGAAGGGGGTGAAGGAGGGGGGGAAAGAAAGATAAAAAAAAAAAAAAATTATAATAAAAAAATTAAATAATAAAATTAATATAAAAAATTAATATAAAAATAAATGAATGAAATAAATAAAAGGGAACAACTAAAATGAAAAGGGGGTGAAAGAGAGCAGGGGAGGGGGTGGTGGGGGAAAAAGGGGTTGTTCCCTTTTATTTATTTCATTCATTTATTTTTATATTAATTTTTTATATTAATTTTATTATTTAATTTTTTTATTATAATTTTTTTATTTTTTTTATCTTTCTTTCCCCCCCCTCCTTCACCCCCTTCCTTCCCCTCCCCCCCTTCCCCTCCCCCCCCTTTCTCCCCCCCTCTTCTTCACCTTCCCTCTTTTCCCTGATTCTGCCACTTTAGGTCTCAGTATTAGTACCTGTCTGTCTGAGGTTTATTCCCTGAGTTGTGGCTGACTGACATCTTTACACTTTTAACTATTAATGCATTATATGTGTTTTTCTTTTTTCTTTTTAATTTACTTTATATTGCCTTGTTATTCAGATTGCTGTTCAAGGTTAGGCTCCTCCCCCCGTTTTCAGACTTTGTGGGCTGTGTTCGTCTCAGTCCTTCTCCTACTCGGCGGACACATGCTCGCCCTGGCAGCCTCCCGGCCGCTTGCGTCTCCTTGTTTGGGAATCCGATTCCCTTTGATAGGAGCGCGCGCTTGCGCAGTAGCACACATTGTGCACCTGCGCAGTGCGGGCGAGCAGACCCGGTTACGTCAGGGACCGCCTCCGCTACGCCGTCCCTGTCTTCCGGGTTGGGGTGCTCATATAGCGGCCGGACGCGGCCGCTGTGTGAGCCTACAGCCTCCAGATGCCGCGCCAGTTGAAGCCCACCATTCTGGGTAAGTTTTGCTCTCCCCCTTCCCCTTCCTGGTTCCTTTCTCCTGCTCCCAGTGGTGTTCTTTTTTCTTGTATGCCTTTCCCCTGGTCCATATCAGTTTTGCTTATTGCTACCTCCCCATGCAGGGTTGTCTATAGTGCTAATTCAGACCTATCTACTGTCACTGGATATTTTAATCTTTTTAGTCAGGATCAATATCCTTCAATTTGATATTGCTTGACACATTATCAATTTACCTTTATGGTCTGGTAATGCTTACTTCAGGGGGTTATCTCTTTCATTTGTAGGCTACCTCCTTGTGCTATCATGGATGTTAATCTCCATTAACTTTAATTACAGCCACTGCAGTTGATCACTTTCTTCAGTACACATTAATGGCTCCAGCCCTGGTGGGCTCTCATTGTTAACCCAATAGGCGCCTGGCTTGTTTCAACCTCTGTATATCATATAATCTTCACCACATTGTTCTCCTTCATCTCAATTCATCTGCTTTTCAACTGACTAATGCTGTAGGGGTAAGTGTAGCTCCTAACACCTGTGTGCATTTTTCTTACAAGGTTGACCTGCCTTTCACACTATTGAAAGCATCTGGTCCCGCTGTATTATCTGACCCTCAACTCCTTCCCCCTCCCCCTTTCCCCCCTTTCCCTCCTTTCCCCCCCCTTTCCTTCCCCCCCCCCTTCCCCCCTCCCCCCCCCCCTTTTTTCCCCCCCCCTTTTTTTTCTCCCCCCCCCTCCCCCCCCTTTTTTCTCCCCCCCTCCCCTTTTTTTTTTTTTTCCCCCTTTCCCCCCCCTCCCCTTTTCCCCCCCTCCCCTTTTCCCCCCTCCCCTTTCCCCCCCCCCGAATTTCCTTCCCCCCAGTTCCTCTTCCCCCCCCTCCCTCCCCCCTTATCACTTTTGCTCCTGCACACTGGTTTTAATCCTAGAGCTATGTCACTGGTACCCCTTTAATGCACTTTTTTTCTTTTTTTTCTTTTTACCTTGTGGTTTATTGATTTCTATAAATCAATGATTCAATTGTTTTACTTACCAGAGGCTGTTCGCTATCCCCTGTGTTCGCCGCGGGGGGAATTATATGGGACTATACACTCCCACAGAGAATGT
Organism: Aquarana catesbeiana; assembly: GCF_042186555.1. Lineage (NCBI taxonomy): Eukaryota > Metazoa > Chordata > Amphibia > Anura > Ranidae > Aquarana > Aquarana catesbeiana. The sequence goes on from NC_133326.1 coordinate 109,056,812, forward strand.
CTGAACGGGTGAGCCTGCCCTTTTTGTATCCAATTTGTATGTAAATGTTTTATGCATTATGACTTTGCTGCAACTATATTAAGAAGCTATCATGTATTTGCAGACCTGTTTGTATTCATTATATGCTTTTCATGTTACTTTTTAGACTGTACTCTCCTGAGGAAGCGGTGAATACCGCAAAACCGGTTGAGAAACTAAGTCATATATGTACCCCCTGTTACTATTGGGTGCAATTCGTATGGTTGTATAGATTGCTCTTGCTATGAATTACGACTGTATGTGACACTGTAATAATTTTTAAACATTGTTTTTCATTAAAATATATAAATTTTATTATATTACTTTTTCATTTTCATTTTTCCTCTATCAAATTCTTGACTACCTTCAGTACCGCTATAGTCCCCCCTTGTTTCCCCTCGTGTGTGGAGGGTTGGGACATCCGCTGACAGAAGCAGCTAACTGCGGCTGTTCCCTACTCCCTGCCCTTTTCTTTGTACTAGACATTTGGGATGATGGTACTTTTACTTGGTAATTTATTTATTTCAATGTAGGTGCTCTTCTTTACTGTTACCAATCTCTGTGTCAAGTAGTAGCATTTGTTTATTGTATTCCCTAGTAAGGATGGCCATCATTTCCTGAGAACAGGCATTCAGATTGGCCTCCCATTCGCTTTTACATTCGGCGCTAATTTGATCTAAATTGGGAAATATTTGAATGCGTAGACCTAAAGGGTTAATTTTGTCCTCTTTATATCTATTCAAAGTTTTGATGTGCCAGAATAGTGCAGATTTTTTCTCAAGTGTTCTATTCAGCTTATGAAACAGAGATGAGATCTGAGTTTTAGCTCGATCCCCTTGTTCAAACTCTGTCTCATAACCTGACATCAAGTTTACCCATTCTGTACCCTGAAAGTGACTCATATTGATATCAATTCTCAACTAAAACCATATAGGTACCAACAACAAAAAGAGAAAAATTAATCCTATGTACTGAAGCTCATGTTTCCACTCTCGTGTGTCATAGGGGAAGGGGTGTTTAACCACCCAATTGACAGTCGAAGAAAAGGAAAAGACACTGGAGAGAAGGAAAGGAATTGCTGCTCACCCCTTAGATATTGAAACAAAAAAGAGAGAGAAGGTTTTCCCCACAACGGGGTTTTTAGGCAGCACAGTAATGGATGTAGTCAATATTGTATGAAAAAATATAACAATTTTATTAGAAACTATACCATAATAGTTAAAAAAGATGAGCTCCAGTGGGGAGTGCTTAAAAACTAAATGGCTGAACATACATTGGCAGACATATATTCATAACACAATTCCTATCATGAACATAAGACCTGACGCGTTTCAACCCTTAATAGTTGGGGTCTTCTTCAGAGGTTCGGTCTGCTAGAGAGAACATATAAATAGCATTGGTATATACATACATAACTTTCATTGTATAACAGTAACTACATTCATGATGTAATGCACCAATTCAGTATAGTTACCAAATAATGTATGTCCAACAGGCGAAAGAGACTTCCCACATGGAGATCCCTTAAAAAGATATGCTGTATTTCCCTCCCAACCCGAGGGGGAGCTCCGGATGCCTCCACCGCCACCTCAACCCAGACCGGGGTAGTGAGAGGCAAAGTGACTTATGAGAGGCCACACACTTGGGCACCGCCCACCAAAGCAAACAGCCGGCCGACGGGCGCAACAACCACCTAGGATGAGAAATTAATGAGACTGACTAAGTATACACCCAAGGAATAATAATCAGATTTTTGTAGGCAGAAGCAACCACCAAGGGACCAGAGTCACCCATATGTAGTATCTATAGTACATGTGGTTCAAGCCAAGCCAAAAGGAGTTTCCAACCATATTTATATGGTATGTCTTTGGAGGCTAATAGGATAAATAGTATATAACTATGAAGATATCGGCAAAATACTCTTTTCAATTGAAAAAAAGGTGGGGAAGTGAGGGGTATGGGAAAAAAGGAAAAGATGTGAAAATAGTAGGAGCATGAAATCATCATGCAAAGAAAAAGTGAAGTGTGTGGGGAGGGAGTGTGCAGTGAAGAGTGAGCAAGGAGGTGATGGGGGGGGGAGAGAGAAACAATTTGTGATGAGGTACACGCATATTTATTACCTCAACAAGTGCTAGCCATTGTATGTAACTGCATCAAGGTGCCCCATGAAGACTAGACTGACACCTGTTTACCAACCCGGGATTGGTCACAGGTCATGTGGGACTCAGAGGGTTGATATCCAAACCTAAGTCCACTAGTCTAGAAGCAAAACAAAAGGAAAGTGTTTTTGTATCTATGGAAAAGTATAAGCACACTATGATTATAAGTAGTCAGACAATAAAAAATCAATAGCAGATAACAGGGTCAACAGGCCCTGATTGCATGGGGTAAAACAATGATGCAGAGGCATAAGGCTAGAAAGGTGTACTTACTGGGTAGTGACCAAAGATGGTGGCAAAGAGTGATAGCAGACAACGAAGAGTGTGTATGATCCTCCAGGCAGGGAAGGAATTGTGAGTCTATTGCCAATAACATTTATATATCCTTGATTGATTAGGGGTGTGCATAGCCTGTCCCACCCCATCCCAGGTGTGTCCAGTCAGCCAGCAGCTGCGTGGGGGGCAGCATGGCCGCCATTCAGGCAGCCGTGTGTGGCCTCCCCGGCGTCCAGGAAGAGTGTCAGCCCCGAAGTCTCGTCATTCTCGCCGAAATCTCGCGATACCCATGACGTCACGTCGCACGCGCGGGGCCCCGCGCATGCGCAGCGGCGAAGGGTGTCCGAGAATGTTCAGGGACGCCGCCGGCAAGGAGGGATGGATCCCCAGTGCGGCGCTCGGTGGCCACCCGAGCGCCAAACGGGGAAAGAAGGGGGGGGAGGAGCCGTCTAATCGTGTCGGCCCATTCCCCCCCCCCTGCCGGGAAGGCACGTCACCAATCACCCCCGCACTAGGAGCGATGGCGGAGAGAGCACCAGCGCCCCCCCTGGCTGGAGGGAAACAGGCACACATACAGAGAACATTGTATTTTAGACTCATCATTGTTGGATTCATATTGCTGTTAATACATTACATACAAATAAGAAGAGCGTCAGTAAAAAAGGAGAAATTCAATCATATGCAATTGGTAACTTCATAGCATCAAATTGAAAGGTAGAAAATCAATAAGTCAAAAGAACAAAACAATATGAAATAAAAATAAAATATACAAAAGATATAAAAAATATACAAAGAATATATATAAAATATATCAAAAAATCAAATCGAAAATATAATAACACCAGAGGCAAAAAAAAGAAGAAAAAGAGAGGGGGGGGGGAAGGAGGGGGGGGGAGAGGGAAGGAGGAGGAGGGCAAGACTGGATCCTAGCAATGAGATACTGGACTGCTTTAGGTCATATTCCACTCCCAAACAGTCCAGAGAAAGGGAACATGCCTATTGTGTTTTACCGGAGACAAAGCCCTTTAGGAATGGAGCAAAAGAGATAGCATCGTTTAGTCCTGGGAGAGAGGTGGAATTTAGTTTAAATATCCACCTCTGTTCATGCTGCAATAGAATTTTGTTCCAGTCGCCGCCTCGCATCGGTATATGAACTCGATCGAGTGCGGCGAAAGATACTTTAGGCATTCTGTAGTTGTGGGTTGTAGTTTAGGGAAGCTGGCTCTTTTGAAATTCAGTGTCTTTGTATTCCCTTCATGTTTCCCATTTGTGTGATTTATACTGAAACTAATTGACCTGTGATCGCTGTTACTCAAATTGCCCCCTATTTCCACATCCTTGATCAGGTCTGTATTGTTGGTAATCAGTAGATCCAGTAATGCTTTATTTCTAGTTGGTGCGTCTTCCATCTGACTCATAAAATTGCCCTGCAAGACATTAAGGAACTGGCGAGCCTTAAATGAATGCGCGTTTCCCTCCGCCCAGTCTACGTCTGGATAATTAAAATCCCCCATTATGATAACACTTCCCATCCTTGCTGCTAATCCAAATTGTCATAGGAGATCTGTCTCTACTTCCTCCCTCAGGTTAGGGGGCCTATAGCATACTCCCAGTATTATTTTCCCCTTAGCTTCATCCCTTTGGAGCTCTACTCATAAGGATTCCACCTCCTCCCTAGCTCCCTTAGTGATGTCATCTCTCACATTCACTTGTACATTATTCTTGATATATAGGCATACCCCTCCCCCTTTTTTACCCTCTCTATCCTTGCAGTAAAGGGTATACCCTTGAATGTTTGCCAGCCAATCATGAGAGCTGTTGAACCAGGTCTCTGAAATTCCCACAAAATCCAAATCCTCCTCATACAACAGTATCTCTAGTTCACCCATCTTGTCCGCCATGCTCCTGGCATTGGTGAACATGCCACATAGTTTAGACCGGTCACATATTGTCCTCGTATTGGGTGTTCTGTGTTATATTATTCCCTAAAATGGTTATTAGCAGCCGCTACCAATAATTGCAGGTAAAACCCGGCATGTTGGTTGTACCCAAGTTGATTCATTGAGCAACTTGGTACATTCAGCCTGCCCATACATGGTCCGAATCTCGGCCGGTTCCTGCTGCACCATGTTTGGCCTTAATCATTGACCTTTAGTTAGGACAAACAGTGATTAAATCTAGTTTACAACTCATAATGTGTTCCACCAACAAAGTACAGACAGGTTTATTTTATGGCAAATACAACTCCTCACTCATAGCCAAAATTAGGTAAGTAGGATTTTTCAGCGATGGTGTAATCACTGAGCAGTTATGAAAATGTATTTCCAATCATAATTGTATCCGTCCTGTGTCATTGGAACAGCATAGGGAAGGGTTAACACCCTTGAAATGTTTGTTTTGCTGTCTGTGCCCCTGTTCAGATTTCACCTCACTCTGTCCCTGTGACAATTTTGATTTTGAAAATTTTGGGTCGTCGTGGAAACAAGGATTGGTGATAAACCTTCAGTGGAGATTTATTTTTCCAGGATAACTCTTACAGGAGTAAATTTCCCTCCCTAGGGATAGATTTCCTCTCACTTCCTATTGTTTCCCTCCATTTGTACACGAGTCGTATGTAAGTTGGATGTATGTAACTTGGGTACTGCCTGTATTGTACTTGTGCTAAATTTTTGCAACTGCATGTCAAATTGCAGAAGATCACCTGGAAACCTCTAAATATTCCTGTAGGTGTTAATGATGAAGAAAATGGTGCTATGGGTGGCAATAAGTGGGGACAGGTCTTGTTATATTACCCCCTTATTTTATCACCATTCACATTAAATTTGCCAAGCAATAGCATTATTTGGTACACTCACCATGTTTTGGAGCGATATATTTCAATTTTTTCATTAAATGCAAATAATGTAATAACATCTGAAAGAAAAAGACCATTCCTGATAAATGTTATCCACTGGCTTCCACTCACTCAATGAATTAAATTCAAAATACTAACAACAAATTTCAAAGCCATCCACAACTCTGCCCCAGCTACACTAACCTAGTCTCAAAATACCAACCTTATCATTCTCTTCATTCCCCCAAGACCTCCTGCTCTCTAGCAGCTCCCTTGTCCCCTCCTTCCATGCTCACCTCCAGGACTTCTCCCAGGCCACTCCCATCCTCTGGAAATCCCTAGCCCAATCTGTCCAAATATCTCCCACTCTGTCCATTTTTAAACGATCCCTGAAAACCCTTCTCTTTAGAGAGGCTTACCCTGCCCCCACCTAACATCTGTATTTCCACTTCCCCTATCAGCTCACCCCCCCCCCCCCCCGTTTAGATTTTGACCCTCCCTCTTAGATTGTGAGCTCTAAAGAGCAGGGCCCTCTGTTTCCTCCTGTATTAAATTGTATTATAACTGAACTGTCTGCCCTAATGTTGTAAATCGCTGCATAAACTGTTGGTGCTATATAAATCCTGTATAATAATAATAATGTTATAGAAAAGTAATGTAGGAACTCTAACATACTGGTCACAGCTGTGATTTACGCTTACTAAGGGAGGCAGTGGTCAGTGAGACAGTCTTATCTTCAAAGGCATTTCTTTTACCATGATATACTATGCCTGTCAGATTATAACAGCGGATTGGCCCACCTAACACAGATCCTTTTTAACACATTGATAGGAATGCCTCTCTCTATTATGTAAAGATCACTTTTCATTTCTCCTTTTAAAATTCCAGGTTGAACATCAGGAACCTGTTTTTTTTTCTGTATTTAGTGAAAATTACTTTCAGCTTCAGCCCCTGGCAACCCATGTGAAAGGAGCCTTATTCTGCTGTAAGTATGTTTAAAGTATCCACTGCTCTTTTGGTTAAATAATACTTGCCAACATTACCTTTGCACTAAACAATAAACAAATAGGATAAAGATGCCATGCTACCTCTTAAGTGATTACATAAAAGTAATAACATTACATTAAACAATGCATCACCATCAGCGTATACATGTACTAAACAATAAATAGTGAATAATAATGACCTAATAGTCTTCTCTTTAGTCAAATTGGTATTCCAAGGAAGTTTTTTCCCTGATGAAGTCACGTGACGCAACACGTAGGGCGGAGTCTGCAGGATAGAGGACAGGAAGTGATGTCATACCAGGAAGACCGGTATCCCTGATATGCCTGTGTAATTTTTTATTGATGTAAGTATCATTTTAGGCATGAATAAAGCATATTACACTATAGGGCTATCCTCTATGTCCCCACGTGGTATGTGAGTGCACCCCAGTATACGGACCATACGTTCTTAAAGGGACCACAACCCCATTGCTGAGGAGGAAGATCTAGATGAATAGGAGCACCCTGGTGAGTGGGAGACATTACTACAGAGTACCCTGGGATCGTAGATTACTAATCTGACCAGAGAGAAGTGAGCTGAATATTACCGTACATGCATGTATACTATATTATTGAGGTACTGAGAGCCCTGAGGTGATTGGGGAAGAGGCTTGAAGATTTTTGTAAAGATGAAGTCACATTTATTTCACGTTTTATGAACTGCAATACCATTGTTTCCATTATTGGATCATTATTATTCACTTTTTATTGTTTAGTACATGTATTCATGTATTCACTGATGGTGATACACTGTTAAATTTTATGTAATTATCTTTATGTAATTACTTAAAAGGTAGCACGACATTTTTATCCTATTTGTTTATTGTTTAGTGATTGGTTGAACACCATTTGATCCAAGCTGCAACCCATCATTAATATCACATTAATTTATATGTACATGTAATATTTTGTAAATTGTGGTACCGAAGGAGCTATACACCATTACACATTACACTTGCACTACCTACAGTACCTGCTAGTTCCATGTCATGCCCCCATGTTCTCTTGAGTTCCAGTTTTGGTCCTTGGGAGGAAACAAGGTATAAAATTATCATTTAGTTCTAGGATATTGAAGGGGCACTCCAGTGATTATCCTTTACAGTGCTAGACTAGAGGGTTAAAATGTTGAGCTCACCACTATGGTAACCTCATAAATGAAGAAATGTGAAAATGCAGGGTCCCTGTTATATTAATACCAATCCATCAGCTGTGGCGGCTATTAAAGAAAGAAACCCAAGAAAAACTGAATATTTTCCAAAATTCATATCTGGTGCTGAATACTGCATGCGCTCTTCGGCACCTTACAGGCATAGAGAAGGTACAAAGTCCTGGAGATCTGGGATTTCGGTACAACTTACTTGTCCTCATTCCTCAACTGTGTGTTAAAACTGGCCTCCAAGAGAATATAAACAATACCCTCCAAACCAGTTATTAAGTTAAAAAAAAGTAAAGCCCGAGAGACTACCAAGCCTTATTCCTGATTTGCAAGTAAGTGTGATAAGACCTATTCTTGCAGGGAAGTGCTTCTGACACATGAAGGAGTAATGCCTGAGGACATAAGACAAACAACCCAGGTGGAGATATCATTACTTATTTTTCAGAAATGCAAACACTAGTTTGTTTTTTTTTCGAACATTCATTGTCACTTGTCTGATAATAATTTGATTACATGTAACACTTTGAGGATAACCTTGCAATTTTTCTCTGCGAGAAGGAGCTGAACAAATGACACTGACTGTGGATACTAGGTTTTAATTCATTAACCACTTCCGGACCGCCGCACGCCGATATACGTCCTAACTTTGTATAACTTTGAAGAGGGATATCTTTGGCAGCAGCTAGCTACCATAACTCTGGTATCCTCTTCTTCAGAGGATGGTCCGGTTTTCGATAATAGTGGTCTCTGTGGTGGATTCACTGCAAGATCACTTTTATCGGCAGCGGGAGAGGGGGCCCCCCTCCCGCAGCCCTCCAGTGCCCTCCGCCGCTTACCGGAGTGCCGGAGACGATCGGATCCTTCTCCTTCATGGGTATGGAGACGAGTGAGGGGAAGATGGCCCCCACCCGTCTCCATACCATTGCAGGGCAAAACGTCACTTCCGCCCATAGCTCTTAAAGGGCCATTTTTTTTTTTTTTCAAATGACAAAATGTTTTATTTTTTTATTGCATTTTAGTGTAAATATGAGATCTGAGGTCTTTTTGACCCCAGATCTCATATTTAAGAGGTCCTGTCATGCTTTTTTTCTATTACAAAGGATGTTTACATTCCTTGTAATAGGAATAAAAGTGACACTATTTTTTTTAAAAGAACAGTGTAAATATAAAAAAATAAAAGGTAAAATGTTTTAAACGCACCCCGTTCCGCCGAGCTCGCGTGCAGAAGTCAACGCATACATGAGTAGTGCCCGCATATGAAAACGGTGTTCAAACTACACAGGTGAGGTATTGCCGCAATCGGTAGAGCGAGAGCGATAATTCTAACCCTACACCTCCCCTGTAACTCAAAACATACAAACTGTAGAATTTTTTAAATGTCACTTATGGAGATTTTTAAGGGTAAAAGTTTGTCGCCATTCCACGAGCCGGCGCAATTTTGATGCATGATATGTTGGGTATCAATTTACATGGCGTAACATTATTTTTCACAATATAAAAAAAATTGGGCTTACTTTACTGTTGTCTTATTTTTTAATTCAAAAAGGTGTATTTTTCCAAAAAAAGTACGCTTGGAAGACCGCTGCGCAAATACGGTGTGACAGAAAGTATTGCAACGACCGCCATTTTATTCTCTAGGGTGTTAGAAAAGAAATGTATAATGTTTGAGGGTTCTAAGTAATTTTCTAGCAAAAAAAATGTTTTTAACTTGTAAACAACAAATCTCAGAAAGAGGCTCGGTCCTTAAGTGGTTAAACAAAAAATCAGCAGAAACTGTATCTAAAATTCTTCTTTCTAGTATTACCCAATTTCATACATTATGAATTAACTTGTACAAATTTTGTTTGTTATTTCTTGTGACCTCTTACATGGTCCCTGAAGATTCTGGCAATTACATGTCCAGATCATGTCACCCTGAGACATAGGGTCATAACCTTGGTATGCTGAGTTTATCACAAGTTTACTTACTTCACTGTGTTTTGGTATTTTACACAAGTTTCCTCCTTTATTGCTATACCATCTCTGCTTGTTTACATTATTAGCCATTACAGATAGCCTTTTTGGCAGGAATGAAGATGGCATTTATAGATTAAAGGTCAAGGGTTATCATGCACTATAGAAAATTATCACCAGCCAATACCCCTGTGTTGCTTTTACCTTAGAATTTTAAACTGCACTAATCACCATTTACTTCGTAAAGTGGAAGTTTATGCTTAGGAGTGGACATCTTTAAGAAACAACACAATATAACCCAAGCAGAATTACGACTCTTCCTGTGGAAAATGTTTATTTGATCTTAATGCTTCCAACAGCCATGCATGTGCGGGGGGGGGGGGGGGGGGGGGGGGGAAATAGTATGTGGATATGGCTATAACCCATCATCAAATAGTTCCCAATGACTCCCAATGATCTCAGTGCATGATACAGTTTTCAATACCTAATTTTTATTTATATTTAGTAAATTAAGCTGTGTCTTTTAAAACAATAAAAAGGTTTTATTTAACTGGGGGTCTTTTGTACCATTATGTTCCCTACCTTAAGAATGCAATACCTAAGAATGCAATCTCTAAAATAATTAAATCCATGCATGCATGCCTTTTGTTTAATTTAAAAAATGCACGAATCAGCACCCCAAAAGGTGTTATTAAAATTTTAGCTTCAGTCTGGGGGTTTCAGGTCGGTTCTCTTAGATACTCTTGACAGCGAGATCTCCTGCCATAAGTTCTGCCTCTGTTCCTTCCCACCTTTGCATTTGCCATAATATAAAATTAATAGAAGAAATCCAGTAAGGAAAAGGTAACCCCCTCATAATGGTCACATCAATTCTGAAGACACAGAAACTTCTCAATACAGGCGCCCAAGATGTATGAAAAAAATGTCTCCAGCATCTACCAAAAACTGAACTATCGGTTTTGGGTAGATCAAACGTTTACATACAGTATGATTCATAAACTTTATCTCTATTCATCATTTTTTATCAACAGTTAAAGCGTTTCTAAACCCAAAAACAAAAGTTGTATAAATTGCAGCTTACCAGTCTCCTTAGACTAGGTGGCTGCATTTGTTTTCTTTTTTTTAAGGAAGGCAAACAGGTAAGTAACCTATGTACTTGCTGAAAATGTTCTTAGTCTGAAAATGAAAAATTATGGGGGGCAGGAGGCGGAGCCTAGTGGAGCAGACATGCATTGTTAGAGCTCCACACCGCTGAGGAGAGAAGAGAAGACAAAGCGGAGCCTGCAGGCTCAAAAGGTATCCATTTGAACCTTTTTGCCCCAGGGAACAAACTGTGAAAGTTTGGGCAGGAAATATGGTACTGGGAGGAAACCGTGGCAGAAATAAAAATCACCTCACAAAGAGCTCACAGGCACTCACTGCAGCTGAAGCAGCTCCAGTCACCTCACAAGATACAGCACCAGGGCGCTCTCACAGACAGAAAATGTCACAGCAAGACTCTCCATTTGAGTCAGATACAGAACAAATTCTCTCACAAACTTCTCCACAAGCCTCCTCAGTATCCCCAGTAATATTATTACAATTTGAAAAGATGCTTCATAAGACTTTAAAACAAACCTCAGACCAAATAACAAAAAGCCTAACCAAAGAAATAAGAGAGCTGGGAAACCGCACCGCAGCCTTAGAAATAAAAATGGATGAAATTGAAATTACAACCCAAGAAAATATAACAGAATTGGAACAATTAAAAAAAGAGAATTTAATACTTCAAACTAAGCTCGAAGATTACGAAAATAGAGCCAGACGTTCAAACTTGCGCATAAGGGGAATACCTGAAACTGTGACAGACCTGCAATCTATTATTACTGCTCTATTACAAGAACTAAAGCCAGATATCCCTATTGAACGTTTAGAACTGGACAGAGTACACAGAGCCCTCACAGCCAAAAAGAAAGATGGACCCCCACGTGATATAATCACAAAATTTCATTATTACAGAACGAAAGAACAAATACTAATTGCTGCAAGAGAAAAAAAGGAACTTAATTTTCAAGGACACAATTATCAAATTTTTGCTGACCTATCCCAACTTACTATTACTAAAAGACGATCCATGAAACCCCAACTAATGGAACTGCAACGCCACAACATTATGTATCAATGGGGCTTCCCCTTTTCAGTCAGATTTAACTACCAAGGTACAATTTACAGAAGCAGATCAGCAGATGAACTACAACAAACCCTTTTAAAATTAAATCTGACAGAACCCACAAGCAGCAACACTCCCACACGCAGAAGAATGGCGTCATTTTCACCTTCAGGCAGCACCCAGAAAATTTCAGAACAAAATGGGAATCATCATTCTCACAAAAGAGGCCGTTATGCCACATCATCCATGGACCAAGAAGATTCAATGGACTGACATCCCAATTCCTGATATCTCTTCATTTATTATACTAAGAGATGGTTCTCTATAAAAAACCTGTATTTATAACTGAATGTAACTGCATTCTGATAGTCACACACTGTGTGGGATCATGTTACATTCCAGTTATATTTCTTATTACTTCTGATTCATATAGCCTTAGAATATATAAGTGAAATAAGGAAATTCTTGTTCAGTTATATATTATCAGGTAATAACAATAGATTTATTACTTTTTAGGACAAATATGTTCAATAATCCAGTAGTAATGGAAGCTTTTTCTTTCTTTTCTTAAAACAAATATATTATTACCTAACTAGTTCCTAGAATTATGTTTTTGTTTATTCTAATCTGAAGCAATACAACCTCAATTTTATGAGTTAACATATCTAAACAGTTACATATGAATAAAATATGTAATTGTTTACTCTAAAAGGGTTAAAATCCCCAAATAATTCAAACTATCTTCATCAGTACGAAAGTTATTAACAGTACCTTTCTAACTGAATTATTTAGCCTAGGGCAAGACTAACCATATACAACCACCCTGGAATAAATAATTTCAACAAAAACTATATTCTGCACTCCAATTAATTAAACATCATTTTGATGTCTTTTGACATAGCACTTCTCTCCTGTAAGCGGAAGATCCGTGTACCCCCATTAGCCCTCCTCATTCTCCCAACCATATTATGTGGGAGTGTGACAAAGGCACTTATTCCCCTGAGAGAGATATTTATTCTCTTTCACGGGTAAATTGTGATTGCTTGCAAAAAATAATTTATACAATGTATCATCTAATCTCATATGTTTTTTGTTTACTCTTTACTCCAGAATTCACTGGTTTCTTTTCTATCTATTCATCTCTTCAGTCCACACAGGTTGATCTGCGCAGTCAGCTCTGCATAACAAAAAGTAAGTCAAAACTATTTGATCTATTGCCATGGCACCACTGAATATACTTTCCCTGAATGTTCAGGGAATAAATGTCCCTCAAAAAAGGACCAAAGCCTTCCGTACTTTCCATAACAAGAAGGCTCACATAGTATGCCTCCAAGAAACACACTTCACCAAAGATTCTACTCCAAAATATATTTCTCCTTTTTATCAACAAATTTACACGGCTTCTGCCTGTACCAAGCAAAGGGGAACTCTAATTGCATTTCACCGATCCACACCATTCACCTTATCATCAGAAATTAAAGACCCAGAAGGTAGATACCTGATACTCATGGGTTATATAATGGATACAGCAATCACGGTGATTTCCTACTACGCTCCTAACAAACAACCTACACCATTCCTCTCACATATATTACAAGTGATTAATACACACAAAATAGGAACAGTGATAATGTGTGGGGATTCAAACCAGGTCCTCCTCCCATTTCTAGATAAATCACCTTTTACACCATCCAAAATAACCTCTAGATTACCTTTTTCTCAACTTCTTTCCAAATACAATCTGGTAGATTCATGGAGAGAAAGTAACCCAATGAAAAAGAAATTCACTTATTACCCTCATCAAACCTTCACCAGAATAGATCATATTTTTCTAACAATAGGAATGATACCAGAAATTATTGCATCAGATATAATTCCGATTCCGTGGTCTGACCATAATGCAGTATACACTACTATAGCCTCAGCCATACCAAAAGCGCATGACCCAACGTGGTACTTACCGGACATAATGCTCAAACACCCACTACATCAGAAGGCCATTGAACAAGCTTTAAAGGAATACATATCAATTAATAATACAACAGACATCTCACTAATAACACTGTGGGAAGCTCATAAGCCTGTCTTGCGTGCTACAATACAAAGACAAATGGCACTATTTAAACGGGAACGCAAAAATCTAGCAAAAAAACTAGAACTCAATTTTAATGCAGCCTACATATCATTTCAAGATAATCCATCCCAGAGTACAAAATCTCATCTGGAAAAATCTAGATTGGAATACGATCTATTTCTCACTGAGTCAGTTGATAAATCCCTCAAACGCTCCAAACACAATTTCTACATGAATACAAACAAACCAGGTACATATTTGGCTCGGGCATTAAATTCAACTAACAAATCTTTCAAACCAATACGTTTGAAATTATCAAAAAATGTTTACACTTGTAATCCAGTTAAAATAGTCCATAAATTTCACTCACATCTCGCAACTTTATACAAGACAAACAATGAATTTAATCCTACAGAGGCTGAATCCTTCTTCTCAAAAATAACCTTACCTGAGTTATCTCAGAATCAAAAAAGCAGTTTGGATGAGCCTATAACTATAGATGAAGTTGCTAACGCCATAAAAGACCTAAAACTTAACAAAAGACCAGGCCCAGACGGCTACTCGACTTTATACTATAAAACATTCTCAGAAATACTCTCTCCCATTCTCACTGAAACTTTTAACAAACTTCTAGATGGACATTCTTTTCAGCAAGAAACACTAATGGCAATTGTTTGTATGATCCCAAAACCCCTTTCTGATGATACTTCCTGTGTGAATTATCGGCCTATCTCTCTGTTAAACCTCGATATTAAATTATTAGCAAAAATAATAGCAAAACGCCTCAATAGCATTATAGGAAAATTAATACATAGAGATCAAGTAGGCTTCATGCCAAATAGACAGGCAGGCAATAATATACGCAGGGCAGTGTTATTGGCACATATTGCTAAAAAACGGAAAATCCCTTTATGTTTTCTATCTCTCGATATTAAGAGGGCATTTGACACAGTATCCTGGCAATATATGCAATATTCATTACAAAAATGGGGTTTTGGACCCCACTTTTTAACATGGATCAAAGCATTATATAATAAACCCAAAGCCTATATAAAATATGCTGGATACAAATCTGAAGCCTTTAATATCGAAAGAGGTACCCGACAGGGTTGCCCATTATCTCCCTTATTATTTGCCCTTATACTCGAACCCATGGCCCAATACATCAGAACAAACCAAACTATAACTGGCATTGAAGTAGGAGGTATTACACACAAATTATGTATATTTGCAGACGATATATTACTTTTTCTATCATCACCACAGGTCTCTGGTCCTAACTTAATACCAGCTCTTGATGGATTTGCAGCCCTATCCGGCCTGATGATTAATCCTAAGAAATACAGAAAAAAGAGGGGAGGACACCTTAATTCATCCAAGAATAGGTTCAGGGGAAGACGGATAGGGGAAAGGGGGATTTACCACCCAATGAAACAATTAATCAAATTAATTATACCCCTAAGGTTACCCAAATCATTTGTCAATTAACTCAATGGTGTGTAGCTAACAAGCTATCAGATAGTTGTTCAATGGACCATAAAGATATATATGAGAAAAAAGAAAAGGGGGCAAGAGGAGGCCTCCTAAAAAAGATGGTCCGCTCAAGAACAAACTGTTGTGAACCTGAAAAAACTTTATTGTGTCAATTTACTAAATAGAAACATAATCCACTAACCATGTATATTTAAAAAATAGGGCAAAGAAAGTCCTATTGTGTGCTGGTGGCCACCACAGACATTACACATACATCAAAATTTCATGCACTCCCACTCATCAAATTAATGTCACTGAAGACCCGGGTCTGTACAATTTTCATGGGATTCCAGAGCAAGGAGATGGCTTCATGAATAATAGACATTCGGTCCTTCTAGGATAAAGTGCAAGTGCTGGTGAAAAACAAGGGTCCCATACAGATGTGAGCCAATAGCTGATTGAGCATATATGTGTGTCAACCGACAAGGAGAAAAGGGGGGAAGAGCGTCCTGATTGATTAGTGAACGACTGCAACTCCAAGGGGGGGAGGAGGAGGAATGGTGGAGAAGGAGCAGCCTCACATGTATAGCATTGAAGATAGACGGAGGATAGCCATAGATAAAGTGCCTCCTATATGTAAGGGTACATTTTTAGCTCACCGTCTGACGTCTTCAGTAAAGTCAAGGGCTGCTGATGACCGCACTCATGTGGGTAAAAGACACGTTCATGCGGCATATAAGTTTATTGTAGACGTGGGCTGTTACTTCCAGGTATCCTCCAGCAAGATGTGCGGTGAGTCACAAGGTTCAAACATACTGACATTTCATACCTAGTAGATTAAGCAGTCATAGGGAACCCTCAGAGTCAATGTTCACCACAAAGGCTCCGTCTGATGTCCAAGATCAGGTTGAGACAGTTAAAATGTTCACATCCAATTTCGGGAATATCCTTGTTGATGTGTGAAAGTCTGTGTGCCACCTGCACATAAGTCAGATGCTGAGCGCTTTCGCTTGTTTCCAAGCTTCCTCAGAGCTGGGCTCTGAGGAAGCTTGGAAACAAGCGAAAGCGCTCAGCATCTGACTTATGTGCAGGTGGCACACAGACTTTCACACATCAACAAGGATATTCCCGAAATTGGATGTGAACATTTTAACTGTCTCAACCTGATCTTGGACATCAGACGGAGCCTTTGTGGTGAACATTGACTCTGAGGGTTCCCTATGACTGCTTAATCTACTAGGTATGAAATGTCAGTATGTTTGAACCTTGTGACTCACCGCACATCTTGCTGGAGGATACCTGGAAGTAACAGCCCACGTCTACAATAAACTTATATGCCGCATGAACGTGTCTTTTACCCACATGAGTGCGGTCATCAGCAGCCCTTGACTTTACTGAAGACGTCAGACGGTGAGCTAAAAATGTACCCTTACATATAGGAGGCACTTTATCTATGGCTATCCTCCGTCTATCTTCAATGCTATACATGTGAGGCTGCTCCTTCTCCACCATTCCTCCTCCTCCCCCCCTTGGAGTTGCAGTCGTTCACTAATCAATCAGGACGCTCTTCCCCCCTTTTCTCCTTGTCGGTTGACACACATATATGCTCAATCAGCTATTGGCTCACATCTGTATGGGACCCTTGTTTTTCACCAGCACTTGCACTTTATCCTAGAAGGACCGAATGTCTATTATTCATGAAGCCATCTCCTTGCTCTGGAATCCCATGAAAATTGTACAGACCCGGGTCTTCAGTGACATTAATTTGATGAGTGGGAGTGCATGAAATTTTGATGTATGTGTAATGTCTGTGGTGGCCACCAGCACACAATAGGACTTTCTTTGCCCTATTTTTTAAATATACATGGTTAGTGGATTATGTTTCTATTTAGTAAATTGACACAATAAAGTTTTTTCAGGTTCACAACAGTTTGTTCTTGAGCGGACCATCTTTTTTAGGAGGCCTCCTCTTGCCCCCTTTTCTTTTTTCCCCTAATCCTAAGAAATGCCTAGTGCTTAATATTTCACTCACAAACATGGAATTGATCCGGGCTAGGGCTGCACTCCCATTCACATGGGCAGAAAAATCAATCCCATATCTTGGAATTAATTTAACAGCATCTCATTCTGACTTATTCTCAACCAATTATCCTCCTGTATTAAGACAGATCACAAATCTAATAAAACAATGGTCGCAACTTCCTTTATCCTGGATAGGGAAGATTAATGCAATCAAAATGACTATTCTACCCAAATTGCTTTATCTATTCAGAGTCCTCCCTATTCCAATTCCTTCCTATTTTTTGAGAATAGTACAAAAAAGAGCAACTTCGTTTATATTTGGCTCTTCTAAACCACGTATACCTATACACACACTACATCTTCCCAAAAATAAAGGAGGCCTGGGATACCCTAATTTTACTAACTACTACAGAGCAGCACATTTGGCCAGTCTGTCCAAATACCATGCAAAACAGGAAATCCCATTATGGGTATTTATAGAGGCTTCAGAAAATGACCCTCTATTAATATCAAATTTATTATGGCTTGATCCTAAAGACCGCTTTAAAATTCATAATCCCATAACTAAACACTTCTTATCTCTCTGGGATAAACTAAAAACCCAATATCAGTTACAATCTCCACACAATCCTCTCCTTTCTTTTATCAGAAATCCGGCCTTTTATCCGGCATGGATCTACCCAAATTCTTTTAAAGCTTGGACAACATCAGGCATTCAGAAACTAAATGACTTCATAGCATCTAAATCATTCCTTTCATTCCCATCTCTTAGAGAAAAATATGATCTACCAAACTCTGAGATATTTAGATATCTCCAAATCAAAAATTTCTATACACCATTCCTAAAGGGGGATACACCATTATCCCAATTATCCATTTTTGAATCAATCTGTACAAAAGATCCATTTGCTAAAGGTACAATTTCATCACTTTATAATCAATTATATGGAGTAGCAAATCTTAATAGACCCTCTTACGTTCAGAGGTGGGAGGAGGACCTGGGACAAACTTTAGAAGACACGGACTGGTCTAACATATGGCTCACATCTAAGTCATCTTCACCCAACATCTTAGCACTGGAGACAAATTATAAAGTCCTAACTCGCTGGTACCTTGTACCCGCTAAAGTGGCAAAATATTCACCTAATACCTCAGCTCTTTGTTTTCGAGGATGCCCAGAAATAGGCACATATTTACACATATGGTGGACGTGCCCAGTAATCCAAACCTTCTGGAAGGAAGTCTTCGTGATTGCATCTAAAATATTTAAAAAAATAATACAACCAGATCCATATTTAACTTTACTTAATCTAAAACCGGAATGGTTAACACTCTCTCAATTCAAACTTATGATCCAACTAATAACGGCTGCAAAACAAACAGTGGCCAAGGCATGGAAATCTCCTACATTGGTACTAGCAGAAACAATTCACAGAATGAATAATACAATGTCCCATGCTAAGATGGTAGCCATCGATCAAAATCAAATTCCAAAATTTGAAAAACTTTGGCATCCTTGGATAAAACAACAGTTCCTGTCAAACTTCAATGACTCTGTCCTGTTGCCATGGTAACAGATTAAATGACTTACAGTGACACCCATTCTAAGGCTTCAAAGAGAACTAAAAAGAATAATAAACTGACGAGCGGGACAACCTTGTGGACCATACCTCTACCTTTCAACCCTTTTTCTTCTTTCTCTTTCCTTTTCTCCACCTTACGATTAAAGCTCATTATCAGAATTTATTTGACCTATATACACTCTACTTGTAAAAAATATGTATAGTAGGTATAAATCATTTAAATACCTACAAAAGTAACTAAGGAAATGATATATATCTTTAATTTAGGTTTACGTGAACCCAATGTTTAATATTTGAAATTTCATGATATTTACCTATATAAACCCTACTGTAAAACAATGAGCTTACTTTATAGATCCTTGTAAACTTACTTTATGTATCTTTATAACATTGTATACTCAATAAACTTCTTTTGACAAGGAAAATGAAAAATTATAAAACCATCACATGTAATGTATGTTAAGCAGCGATAGATACAGATTTTATTTTTGGATTTAGATATGATTTAAGCAGAATCTATTGATGCTACGACAATGTAATAAAATAAAGTATTACAGATACAACGTAGTAAAATACAGTGGGGGTCATTTACTATAGCGCTATGGCGCTAATTCGCGCAAATTGCCGCGAATTAGCGCTAATTCGCGGCAATTTAGCGTGAATTAGCGCTAATAGCGCTAATTCCCGCTAAAACGGTATTCACTATAGCGCTGGTGAGAAAATACTCCCAAAATCGAATTTACTATAGCTCCCTGAAACTAAATAGAGCCCAAACCCTTACTCTGCTAAAACCTAGAGAATTGCACATGGAAATAATGTTTAGAGCATGATATAATTGCCTAAATGGTACTGAAATATGCGGTATATTATTTAAAGATTATCTGCTTTTAAACTGTGTGAAAAAGTGATTTCTACACTGAAATATCTTTAAAAGTCTGAAAAGTGAAAAATTCCCCCTTTTGGACAACTAGGTGCCAACACAACTGAGCATGCTCAGACCTGAAAATAACTCTCATTTTAACTCAAGTGTCTTTTTTACCTGGAGGTATAGTAAATACCAAAATGAGAGCTAATTAGAGAGCATTTTTTGGGAGTTAAAATCTGCTCTAATTTAGTCCAAATGAAGTTTCAGTCATTGATTCTAATGGAACAATTCTAACTTTCACAAAAAAACCTTTTAATGTTGAGATGAAATGTATCTTTCTGTGAAATAAATTTTCCTTTGCAACATTGTTGCTTCTACTTAAAATATTTTGATTTTAAGAATGCTACAATGTGGAATGTTTTGATGTTTGGGTAAAATATATTTTTTTCTGTCACTTTCACTTGTTACTCTCCATCTCACAATAATCTTTACCCCAAACTCACACAGGTGTCTTTATAATCCACAAACAATACCATTGCTGATGAAAATTTAAAATGAATCACAATTTTTTGTGCTTTTTATTATTTCCAAATATTCATAATTTGAGCCCAAAAAATGTGATATGTGTACCAACATCAGAAATCAAAATGTAATTCCGAAAAATTTGAGGGTAATATTCTACTCTCACCCACAAAAAAACACCAAATATCACAGAATAAATCAAGAAGAATAACTCTTGAGTAATGTAATTCCATCACCTGTATGACCATAGAAATGCAGTATTTATGTGTTTTTATGTGTATTTATGTGTAGTTATGTGTAGGAGGCTCTCACATGTGGCAGCTCCGTGGATTAGAGGTTAGAACTTCTGTTTAGTATCTCTCAGGGTCTGGGTTCAAATCCTCAACCATGTTACTTCATGTAGAGAAGTTGTCTCATCTCCCAGGTCCTATAACTATGTCTAATTGTAGTAGTTATGTGTAGGAGGGTTCCACCACCATTGTAAGTCTTTTCCAGATACACTATATAGCCAAAAGCATTGGGATGCCTGCCTTTACACACACATGAACTTTAATGGCAGCCCAGTCTTAGTCCGTAGGGTTAAAATTTGATTTGGTCCACCCTTTGCAGCTAGAACAGCTTCTGGGAAGGCTGTCCACAAGGTTTAGTCTGCCTATGGGAATGTTTGATCATTCTTCCAGAAGTGCATTTGTGAGGCCAGGCACTGATGTTGGATGAGAAGGCCTGGCTTGCAGTCTCTACTCTAATTCAGCCAAAGGGTGTTCTATCGGGTTGAGGCCAGGACTCTGTGCAGACCAGTCAAGTTTCTCCACCCCAAACTTGCTCATCCATGTCTTTATGGACCTTGCTTTGTGTACTGGTGTGCAGTCATGTTGGAACAGGAAGGGGCCATCCCCAAACTGTTCCCACAAAGTTGGGAACATTAAAAATTGTCCAAAATGTCTTGGTATGCTGACGCCTTAAGAGTTCCCTTATCTGAAACTAAGAGGCCAAGCCCAACCCCTGAAAAACAACCCCACACCATAATCCCCCTCCACAAAATCATTTGGACCAGTGCACAAAGCAAGGTCCATAAAGACATGGATGAGTGATTTTGGGGTGGAGGAACTTGACTGGCCTGCACAGAGCCCTGACCTCAACACAACAGAAAACCTTGGGGATAAATTAGAGAGGAGACTGTAGGTCAGGCCTTCTCGTCCAACATCAGTGCCTGACCTCACAAATGCACTTGGAAGAATGGTCAAACATTCCCATAGACACACTCCTAAACCTTGTGGACAAGAAGAGTTGAAGCTGTTATAGCTGCAAAGGGTGGGCCAAATGAGTTTTGAACCCAATACTAATACTGGGATGCCATTACAGTTCATGTGTGTTTAAAGGCAGGCGTCCCAATACTTACGCCAATATACTGTATATTGCTTGTGACACTGAGCATGGCTATGGACTTAGGGCTGGTTCACACCACAGAGATGCAGAGACCATGCTTGGGGCTGCCTGGTGGCTAAGTGGGTAGCAGTTCTGTCTAGCAGCACCTGGGATGTTGGTTCAATTCCCCAACATGCTAATGCTTGTGTTGAAGTTTATATGTTCTCCCTGTGTGGGTTTCTCACCACAATCCAAAGACATGCTGGCATTTTATTTGTCTCCTGTCAAATAGGTTCTAATGTAAGAAAGTTAATTTTGGACTTTATATTGGAAGCTCATTGCAGCCAGGGACTGATGTTAATGTTTATTAGCACTAATCATGCCCAGGGACTTGGACATTTCAAATTGTAGGGTTTACACTGCACGGGTACATATGCTTAGAAAACTGTTGATTTGTTTATGTGGATGCAAATGGACTTTGATCTTTGTCCTGTTATTGGAGATTTGATGCACATAGCCAAGACTAACACAGTTGTGAATACTATTATGTGTTCCTGCCCATCAGGTGCAATCACTTTAGACATACATGAAGAGATAGATTGAAAGATACTGGTGGGCGTGTACTTCTATTGGGTGTGTACTTCTATTGGGTGTGTCAGCGTGTTAACAATACAACCTCTCTTATATAAAGGCCTGCAGTAGGGGGTTTGTTTGGCCTGAGAAGGTCAGGTTTTTTGTTGTGATGGAGAAGGAATGAGATTGGGAGATTTGATGAAATTCTTGTGCATTTTTTCAATCAAAAGTGGGTTTATGTGGCCATGCTGTCAATGTTGTGTGTGTGTGTGTGTATTGTTCCTGTCTGATCATGCAAACATCGTTTGGAAGCATCTGCTGACCTACTATTTTTGATCTCATTTAATTGTGTACACCGAAATGCAGCTTCCAGCAGAACATGGTCACCAATGTATGTATGTGTGGATTGTGGGCTGGTGGTGGGTGTTTTGAATAAGTCTTTTGCAATATTATGTTGGAATGCTTTGTAAGAATGACTGTTAAGTATGTTTATATAATCTTGCAGATAATAATGTGATGTGTTGCCCGTTATACACTGAAATTAAAGCTGTGTCCACCCTAAGGTTTTGTCTAATTTTAGATTGTAAGCTCCTATGAGCAGGGCCCTTAAAATTCCGTTGCTAAATGTAGCACCATATATCCTGTCCAAATTTTTTTGAAGCTAGTAAATGTAAATTTATTTTTTTCTGCTGGTAAAATAAAAGTACATTGAGCTTTTGTTGCGGTGTGTGTGTGGTTTTTTTTTTTTTTTTTTTTTTTTGTTTTTTTTTTTTCCTTCTACTTTTTCTTTCTCTTTAGTTTTTGTGGGTGGTGGTTTTGGGAAAGTGCAATATCTCTTTTATATTTTATTTCAATATGTATTTGTGCACCAAAAAACTAATCTCTTTGCCCTGGTTCACATGCTACTTTGAAATTGCGTTACTTCACTTGAAGTAGCACGATTTAAAAGTAGCAAGGTCAGCGTGATTTCAGGTGGCTTCATACACAAATGTCTATTGATGTCGCACCTGAAATCGGCAAAAGTAGTGCAGGAACTACTTTAGCAAATTGATGCGGTGCCACAAAAAAAAATGTTGCATCGATTGGAACAGTGCCATTGCCAATAGTCATGTGATTTGATCTCTCAAATCGCATGACCAATCGCTCCAATGTAAACCTAGGCTTCTGCACAACTGCAAGTTATATATAAAGATTCCACCTTTATCATTAACAGCTGTGGAGAATTGCAGGTAATGAATTCAGCTGGTGGATAGGCAGTGTTTGAATGTGTCAGCGCTGGTTCACATTGGTGTGATTTGACATGTCAAATCTGTGGCAATTGCACTGTTCTAATTTGGTGCGATTTGTATTGATATTGGTGCAGAAACCTGCACTGATGTCTCTGATGTTGCCCCCCCCACCGTCGGGACTGACATGCAGGAATGAAATTGTGGGCGTTCAGCTGAACGCTTTCCTCCTGCTGTCAGTGTGAACCAGGGCTCAAACTGGGCCTTTTGTCTTTGTAATTCACCTGCTGCTAACCCAGGGACACCATTTCTTATCAAACTCCCTTAAGTTTACCTTCAAATATATGTAGAAATACAGATTTGCATATCTGAAAATAAAAAAAACTAATCATGGTTGAGATCAAATATTCGCAGCTGCAATCAAAAGCGTGGTTTCACTTTCTGACCTGGAAATTAGTCATTGTATGCACCTGGAAGTTCCTGTGCTGGTCAGGATCTCCATCTAGGTGGACATGGCGAGGTCTCTTTAGGAGAGATGAGGTGCTGCTCATTGGCCGGGTAAGTGTAGGATATGTACTTGTACTTAATCAATGCGGGGGTTGATGTCATAGTTAGATTTGGTGTGGGTGGGGTTCATTGATTTGTTTGGCATCACCACACATTTGCTTCCATCCCATGTGCACTCACTTCCTGCATTTGTTCTGCTGATGTAAATCAGTAAGGACTATGCAAGTATAAATGAGAGCTCCTTTTATTAAAATATATATGACTTGTTTCACAGCTGGGCGAAATTTCCAGCAAATTTGGACCTCTGAGTTGCATGACAAGTTGTACCCCATGATTCTCAATGACAACCAATCATATCTGTGCTACTTTAAGTCGCACCAACTTCAAAGTAGTCCCTGTACTACTTTGGTGTGACTTGAGGTATATCGGGTACAATATTACACCGGCATTCCCAGAAGTTGGGGCCAAGTTGCAGTGGCAAAGTGGCAGCAAAATAGTGTGACTTTCAGGTCGCAGCAGTGTGAATGAGATTCAAGGATGACACCTTTGAATTTGGCCCTATTGTCACTTGTGCATCCTGAAGGTGTAGCAAATTTGTCCCTGCACTACCTTGGTTTGACTTTGATGCAATTTGAGGTCCATACACCACAAGATTACACAGACATTGCTTCAAGTCATGACAAAGCTGTGCAATTTTAAGGTCGCACAAGTGCAAATGGGGCCTTATTCAAAGGTGTTATCAATTAATCGCATTAGGTTACTTTCACACTTGGGTGACTTTTCATGGAGCTTTGGACCTCAGAGTCACATGAAAAGTTGTCCCCCTTGATTTCCATGCATATTTATTAGAGCTGCACGATTAATCGTCATTGTGATTTTTTTCCCCTTTACGATCTTGAAAAAAGAGTTTCACGATTCTTGCTATGCAAAGAACTCTCTCTGCTCTTCTGAAGCCACAGCCGAAAAACCAGGAAGTCTGCCAAGAATTAGAACATTCTTTATCAGTGAACTTAACTAGAAACCTTGTAACAATTTGTCAATGAAATAGACTTCTGTGTAAGTGAGGAAAGTTTAACTACTTAAACATTAAACATTTTTCTGACATTTGTTGGTTTCAGGTTAAAATCATTTTTCCTGGTGCCTCCATGGCAGCATACTAGTGATAGAGCTCCGCCTCGACTCCTCCCTCTGGACCAGTGAATAGCATAAATTAAAGATGTAGTCCCTCCCCCAACATTCTCCTTTTTTTCCTCATACCTCTTGTGCTGGTGAAGAGTAGCAGTATGTCCATACCTCTGCAATCGGCAGCGTCCGCCGGGTTTAGCCTTTCCCGTGCGCAGTCCCTGTTCTTGGGCCGCTCACAGCGCTGATAAGACTGGGAACCCCTCTGTGGATCTGTTGGGGTCTTCGTGCAGAGTTTCCTCAGGAATGCAGTCTGCCACCATAGCCTATGATGAAGCCAAAAGGAGTCACATAAGGATCAGCTCCATTCTGCCAGCCTTGTGATTTTACATTCTTTTGTTTCCTTTTAAAAAAAAGAAGAGTTGCATTTGTATCTTTCCCCCTCTATTCTGTTCTGCATCATTTACTTTTTGTTTTCCTCCCTTGGAAATAAACATGAACGGCTGTAAGATGCTTGTTACCTTTAGGTGTGCAGACAAATGTTTCTTTTTAGAAAAGGCAGCCATTCCCCTGTTTCTGTGGGGGATCGTGTTGTATTGGTTTCGCTTTTCCTGAATGTAGCGTGGCTCGGCGTCCCCTTCACCCTACTGCGCAGGCGCGATCCGGGAAGCTAAAGCAGCCGTCGCTCGACGAGTGTTTTCTCGGCTTCCCGGCGTCGGCTCTACTGCGCATGCACGGGCGCATGCGCTGTCTCTCGACGCCGCGGCGGCCATCTTGCTTTCTGGAAAAAGGGTCAGTTTTTGCCCTTTTTCTTCCTAAAAAAAAAAAAAAAGAGACTGGGGGTTCATGGGACTGCCCCACCCACCCCCTAGGGTATTTAAGGTCAGCTTTGAGGGCTATCAGTCAGAGTCTCCTCGGCTGTGCCCTGCTAGG
Source organism: Aquarana catesbeiana (assembly GCF_042186555.1). Taxonomy (NCBI): domain Eukaryota; kingdom Metazoa; phylum Chordata; class Amphibia; order Anura; family Ranidae; genus Aquarana; species Aquarana catesbeiana. The sequence goes on from NC_133326.1 coordinate 109,082,667, forward strand.
TTTCTCTAAAGCTGCCCTGTGGTAAGTATTTAAAAAAAAAAAAAAAAAGGGGAAAGAACAAAATGGGAAATGTGTCTCTAAAAAAAAAAAAAAAAAAAAAAAACTTCTTTTTCTTTCCTTACCTGCTATTTTCCGCAGCTGATCCTTTTGCCCAACTCCGCAATGAGCCATTCATCCCGCAAAAAAGATCCTCACACTTCCGTTAGGTATGGGACCATCTATACGTGAGTATAAAAAAAAAAAAGTGCGCTCGCTGGCCTGACATGATTTTTTTCTTAAAATCATAGCCCTGCCCACTCCAAGAGGACCGAAAAATCCTCAAGGCACCACGATGACAACAGCCCAAGTCGCAGATCTCGTTCTTCACGCCACCGGTCCCGCTCGTCAAGACGTGAGTCCCATTCTTCGCGACAGAGGTCAAGATCCAGAAGACGGGACCGGTCCCCCTCTCCTAGATCCTACAAGAAGAAGAAGTGCTGGACCTGTGGGGCTAGTCCGCTGCCGAATAAAGTAGTCTGCAAGGACTGTTTTGCGGACTATGCGTCCAGCCGCGAGTTAGAAAATCAGCAGGTGGTGGACCTGCTCAAAAGGACTATGAAGGACTCCTTCTCTGGGCTTGCGGCCTTGGTTCCTGCCCAGACAGTCCCGTAGACGTCACAGGCACAGGATGTTGAGCTTGTTCTTCCTGGTCCTTCCGTGGCCAGTACGCCTCTACCTCCATCAGGCCGAATGGCCAGAGATTCCCCACCCGAAGACCTCTCGGGCGATTCGTCAGATGAGTCGGATCCTTCCGGCTTCAGCCATTCATTGGTAAAGCCATTCATCCAGGCAGTAAGAGCCGCAATAGCTTGGGAGGATACTGAAGAACCTCCCCAGGAAGCAAAAAGCTACTTCCCATTCCTTAAAAGGAAACAGGCTTTCTTCCCTTTGATGGGGGAAATTACGCAAATCATTCAAAATGAATGGTCTAGGACTGATAAAAAGCTGTCATTGGGCCGTTTCAATAAGTTGTATCCCTTGCCGGAGGCGGGAACAAAGTCACTAAACTCCATACCTGTGGTAGATGCATCAGTGGTGCGACTCGCAAAGAATATTACCCTGCCTATGGAAGATTCCGCTTCTTTCAAGGATCCTCTTGACAGAAGAATCGATCTGGATCTCAAGAGGAGCTATTTAGCTGCAGGAGCGGCATGTAAGCCAGCGATCGCCCTCACCTCCGTATCTAATGCCATTAGAGCTTGGACGGATAACATTGAAACAGCTCTACGCCAGGATGTCCCCAAGGAAGACATAATTAAAGCCTTGGAAGAAATTAGATTGTCAGCAGACTTCATTGGAGTAGCAGCTATAGACACGATTAGGTGTTCAGCAAGATCTATGCTGCACTCAGTAATGGCGAAAAGGGCCTTATGGTTAAAACCCTGGACGGCGGACTTGGCTTCCAAGCAAAATTGGTGCAAAATCCCGTTTGACGGGAAGGCATTATTTGGAGACAAAATGGATAAAGCCATATCTAGGCTGTCAGGGGGAAAGTCAGGTATGCTTCCCCAAGACAGAAGGATGCGAAGATCTAGAGGGGGTTCTTCCAGGTTCCACCAGTCAAACCCTAGAGATTTCAGACAATCAAGGCAGTTTAGAGACGGCAGAAGACCCTGGAGGGGCACTCAGGCATCCTTCTTGGGCAGAAAGTCGAAGGCCCCTCAGACTCCACATGAGCAGAAGCAGTCCTTTTGACGCCAGATTAGCCCAGACACTCCCGGTGGGAGCCAGACTAAAATTCTTTCTTCCAGTCTGGGCCAGCAAATGCCAGGATCCCTGGGTTCTCTCAACAATCCAATGGGGACACTTTTGGAGTTTCTCTCATCCTCCACCTCAAAATTCGTTCACACGAACGGAAATTCCATCCTCTCTGCTGAAGGCTCAAGCCCTAAGACAATTCGTATCGTCACTCCAACTTCAGGGAGCAGCTGTGCCGGTTCCTTTGGCGGAGCGCTTCGCAGGCTTCTATTCCACTCTATTTCTGGTTCCAAAGAGAACGGGTGGATGGAGGCCTGTGATCGATCTAAAAAGACTCAACAGGCACATACACCCAGAAAGCTTCAAGATGGAGTCTCTACAAACAATTATTCAGGCAGTACAGCCAACAGATTGGATGATATCAATCGATCTGCAGGATGCGTACTTACACGTGCCAATTCTACCTGCCTTTCAGAAGTATCTCAGATTTGCAGTAGGTCGGATCCACCTGCAGTTCCAAGCCCTGCCCTTCGGTCTGTGCACCTCCCCCAGGGTGTTCACCAAAATTCTAATATCCGCTTTGGTTCCCCTGCGGGAGAGGGGTTTGAGGATATACCACTATTTGGACGACATCCTCCTCCTAGCAAGCAGTCCGGGTCAGTTGGTGTATCACCGAGACATTCTTCTCCAGTCCCTGAGAGAACTAGGTTGGTTGATAAACTCAGAGAAGAGTCAGCTGGCACCTACACAGCGGATGATCTATCTAGCTGCGATGTTCAACACCCGGGAGGGGACAGTGTCATTACCATCCCTGAAGATGAGGATTATTATCCAGAAGATGGTCAAAACCATTGCGAGCCGGTATCTAACGGCATCGCAATGCCTGAGTCTCATTGGCACAATGTCTGCCTGTATACCGATGATTCCTTGGGCACATTGGCATTTGAGGTATTTTCAGACGGGTTTCTTGGCGCAGTGGAAGAAACAGCAACTCTCTCAGACAATTCTGCTGACGGGAGTAATGCGCAGGAGCCTTCATTGGTGGACTCTGCCGGAAAACCTCTCAAAACCTCGCTATCTAGGTTCCCTCTTCTGGATCACAGTTACGTCCGACGCAAGTGGACAGGGCTGGGGAGCCCATTGCGGGGAAACCAGGATACAGGGGAGATGGTCCTGCTCCACCCAGGGAGTAGTATCCAACATACTGGAGATGAGAGCAGCATTCTTGGCACTAACTTCATTGGCTTCTCAGGTCAGGGGCCAGAGAGTATTTCTACGCCTGGACAACAGGGCAGCTGTCGCATACCTGCAGAGGCAGGGGGGCACTCGCAGCACATCACTCCTCAGGGAAGTGGAGCCGATTATGCTCTGGGCAGAGAAAAACGTCCTAGACCTCAGGGCGATGTATCTCCCGGGAAGGTTGAACACGGAAGCAGACACGTTGTCGAGGAAATTCTTGGACAACAACGAGTGGGCTCTTCATCCCCAGGTCTTCCATCAGATTGCCAGCCTCTGGGATCCCCCTCAAGTAGACCTATTTGCCACCCCGGGGAATGCCAAACTGACCAGGTTCTTCTCTCGCCTTCCGTATACGCAAGCGGAGGAAGTAGATGCCCTGTCATGCCCCTGGAGGTTCACCACCGCATATGCCTTTCCCCCCCGGCCATTAATATTCAAGTTCCTCCTGAGGCTTCTCAGAGAAACAGTCCAGGTACTGGCAGTACTCCCATATTGGCCGAAGAGACCTTGGTTTCCTCTAGCTATGCGTCTCAGTGTGAGCTCTTCAATCAGGATCTATCCTTTCCCTCAACTTCTGACGCAGGGCAGTTTAGTTCATCCAGACCCTCAGAAGCTGAACCTTCGAATCTGGAGGTTGAGAGGCGAAGGTTCGAGTCCCTAGGATGCTCCCCAGGGGTCATAACAACCCTCCTAGGAGCCAGGAAACCAGCAACCAATGCTATATATTCAAAAATATGGGACAAGTTCTTGTCATTTGCTGCCTCAAATGAGTTTAATCCAATCTCTCCTTCTACATCAGGTGTTCTCGGCTTCCTCCAATCAGGACTTGATCTGGGTCTTGGCCTAAATTCTCTCAAAGTGCAAGTAGCAGCAATTTCTGCCGCAACAAATAAAAGATGGGCGGAAGAGCCCTTAGTAGTCACTTTCCTCAGAGGAGTGCTGAAGATCCGGCCACCTGCCAGACGGTCTTTTCCCAAGTGGGATTTATCCCTGGTCCTTGAAGTCCTCTCTGACCATCCATTTACCCCAGTAGAACAACTGACAATATGGAACATAACACTGAAAACGTTTTTTCTGTTAGCCATTACATCTGGTAGAAGGATCTCAGAACTCCACTCGTTGGGAATAGGTGATGACCACATCTCTTTCTTTCACGATAGAGTAGAACTTCGTCCCCTTCGGGGATTCACACCTAAGGTCACTACTCCAAGCCACCTTTTGGAGCCCTGGGCACTACCAGTATTTGCTGAAGCAGATTCAGGAGCATGTCACCAGCTGGACATATCCAGAGTGCTCAGAGCCTACCTAGAGGCCACTAGATCCTTCAGGAACTCGGAAAGACTCTTGATTGTTCCATTCGGTAAATACAGGGGCAAAGAAGCTTCCATCAGAACTCTGGCATCTTGGGTGGTAAAGCTAATCCAGAAGGCCTACAGGATAAAGAATATGGAACCTCCATCCTGAGTGAGTGCTCATTCTACAAGGGCAGTCTCAACCTCCTGGGCAGCAAGGGCTAACGTGTCATTAGAGACGGTGTGCAGGGCCGCCACCTGGTCTTCTCACAATACGTTCCTCAGACACTACCGTATCGACCCAGGAGCTCTCACAACGGTTGAGTTCGGGAGAAGGGCAGTTCAGGCTGCAATGTCCCATTCTAATTAAACATTTATTGTTAAGCATTATCCCACCCGTGTCAGCTAGTTATTTATCACTAGTATGCTGCCATGGAGGCACCAGGAAAACGGAAAATTGTATCATACTTACCGTAATTTTCCTTTCCTGGTGCCTATCCATGGCAGCATACGCTCCCACCCTCGGTATTCTATTTTACGGAGAATGTTGGGGGAGGGACTACGTCTTTAATTTATGCTATTCACTGGTCCTGAGGGAGGAGTCGAGGCGGAGCTCTATCACTAGTATGCTGCCATGGATAGGCACCAGGAAAGGAAAATTACGGTAAGTATGATACAATTTTCCATTTTTTTGCTAGAAAATTACTTAAAACCCCCCAACATTATATATATTTTTTTTGTAGAGACCCTAGAGAATAAAATGGTGGTTGTTACAATATTTTATGTCACACTGTATTTGCGCCTTTCAAATGCAGTTTTTTTTGGAAAAAAGTACTTTAATGAATTAAAAAAAAAAAAAAGAAAAGTTAGCCCAATTTTTTGTGGGATAATGTGAAAGATTTTACGTCGCGAGAATCGTGATCTTTTTATTCTAAGCAAAAAAATTGTGATTCTCATTTTGGCCAGAACCGTGCAGCTCTAATATCTATGCAACTTCACCCATGTTCACATAGGTCTGAATTGACATGTCAAATTGTAGGCCAAATCGGCGCCTATTGATGGCAATGGAACTGTCCGAATTGGTGCGACGCCACAACGATTCCCAAAAGTAGTTCCTGCACTACTTTGGGTGACTTCAGGGGGCGATTTCTTACCTCCCAACTTTTTGAGATGGGTATAAGGGACACCTATTAGCAAAAGTAGGTAGGCATAGGACACCTTCTTAAAGGAGAACAGTTGGGACCTATGTGATTTCACTAGACATCTGTGCAGGAAAGTGCACTGATGTCTCTGAAATCGCTGACAAAGTCGGGCTGAGTCACACTTGTGTGACTTTGGACATCAGAGTCGTATGACAAGTCATACCCCATGATTTTTAATGTGTACCATTCATATCTGTGCGACTTCAAGTAACACTGACTTCAACGTAGTCCCTGTACTACTTTGGTCTGACTTTGATGCGAGTTGAGGTCCATAGACTTCAAGTTTACACAGGCATTCCCCGGAATTGCGGCAAAATTGCTGATGCAAAATCATGGGAAAGTTGTGTGTCTTTCCCTGCGACTCCTGCGTCCATAGACCTCAAGATTACACAGGCATTGCTTAAAGTCGCATTAAAATCTCGCAACTTTCAGGTCGCACAAGTATGAAAGGTGCCTAAGTCACTGTGCTGAGTACTATTTTATACCTAGAATATAAAGTAGTCCCACCATCAAACACTAGTAAACATATGTTCTCAATATAATTGTGCTCAAATGGCTGAAAATCACACAGATGGTATCACCTACTGAAAGCTTGCATTGTACTCAGCAGCATATGCTGAAAAGAGGCAAATGCCTATTAGCCAATGCCACATCGGCATGAGCATGGTTGTTACTATAATATTAAAATGCAAAAAATACTGAAATGCAAAACATTATTGTATTGAATTAAACATTAGTAAATGTATTTTCTCTGTAGGTAAGTGCTCAGCTCTGTAGCATAGCGGTATACCCTGCTGCCCCCAAAAGTTCAAACCATGAATTCAGAAGCATAATTAGCCAAAGCACATCAGCTTGCTTTATTCCATATTTTAACTCTTCAAATGCATGCAATGGTATGTACTTATTCAATAATATGGTATGGAATTCCAAAATTCAAGGAAAAAAATGTCGTAGGGTCCCCCCAGTACACACCAGGCCCTTTGGTATGGACTTTAAGGGGAACCCCACACCAAAATGTAAAATAAATTTGATGTGGGGCCCCCAAAATCCATACCAGACCCTTATCCAAGCATGCAGCCTGGAGGTCAGGATAGAGGGGGACGAGTGAGCACCCTCCCCTTCTGAACCTTACCAGGCCACATGCCCCAAAGCACCTTTTCCCCATGTTGATGGGGACAAGGGCCTCTTCCCGACAACACTGGTCGGTGGTTGTCGGTCTGCAGGCAGGGGGTTTATCAGAATCTGGAAGCCCCCTTTAACAAGGGGGCTCCCAGATCCTGCCCCCTATGTGAATAGGTATGGGGTACATTTTACCCTTACCCATTCACCAAAAAAAGCAGTGAAATGTAAAAAAATGAATAGCCGGTTTTTGACAAGTCCTTTATTGTAGAATAGCTCCGAGCTGTCTTCTTCCCTGAGCCATCTTCTCCAGACGCTGTCTCTCCCTCCTCCATCTTCTTCCCGAGCTGTATTCTCCCAGAGCCGTCTCTCCTGCCGCCGCCATCTGCTGTGTTCTTCCACACCGCTGGTTACCCGCTAATAAAAAAAAGCTGCTCTTCTTCCATGGCGGTCTTCCTCCGCTGTGTTGTCACCCGCTGTGTGGCATCTCTTACATAGCCATGGAGCGGACTCTCCGGGTGACATTATCGGATGGCCACAGAAGGCCGCCACAAGAAGAGCGGCTTTTTTTTTATTAGTGGGTAACCGGCTGCGCTGAAGAACACATCAGCAGGAGAAGATGGTGGCAGCAGGAGAGACAGCTCAGGGAGAAGAAACATCAAACACTAGTGAATGTATTTTCTATGTATGACTGTGCTACACCCAATAGGCTAGCGGTCAGCACTTCTACCTTGAAGAACTCATGGGTTCAAATCCCACAGAGAAATACTAAAAGATTGAATTGGTGAAAAAAAGCAAATGACTATTAGCCAATTAGCCAAAGCAGCATATGCTGAAAATAGGTGAATGCCAATTAGCCAATGCACTTTAAATTTGGCTGATTCTATTATATTAACTCTTCAAATGCATGCAATGATATGTAAGTATTCAATACTATTATGGTGTGAAATTCCAAACACCACACACTAGCTAAAGGGCAGTTTACATTTCTTTGTTTGTTCATTTTAATTCGCTTGTGCACTGAAAAAATAAACACAGCTGGGGGATGGTAGGTTGGCTGGTATTTGAACTTGTACCATTAGTGCTGTGGAGACATCTGAGCAGACTACTAAGCCATTGTGCTAAGTATGAGACCTGCATAATAGTGTAGTATGATTAAAGAATGAATATAAATAATTACCGCTTTATAGTCACCTAAATTAAAAAATAAAAAACAACATACAACAAATAGGTAACCTAAATGTTTAATACATGTAACTTTACAGAATAGCAGACATTACTATGTAATAATCATTCATAACTGCATTAGTTAGCAAAAGAAGGAAAAAACTAGGAATACTAATTGCAACATACATCAATAGATGCACACGAGGTAGAGCACATCTCACATAAAAATGTTTCTTTCACATACATGGATCATGATTACAGTGCAGTACTATATAACAACTTGGTAGGAATTGGCATTTGCATATACGCGGAAGCGCTAATTAGCGTCAGCTTAGAATTTACTAACATGTGTTTCTCACTAATAGCGCTAGTTTTTCATTTGCACATTCGCCTGTTGAAATTTTATTTGGCTAAAATGGGAGCTATTATTTGCCATAGTGCCCAGTACTTCCTGGCGCTATAGTAAATGACCCCCATAGACTTTAACGGTGTTCGCGTGCTCGAACAAACTTTTTTCCTTTTCACATGTTCTGGTGCGAACCAAACAGGGGGGGGGGGGTCTGCTCATCCCTACCTAGCAGTAAAAAGGGTCGCTGGTTCGTATTCCCAATCACACCACAAGACTACCTGCCTGGAGTTTGCATGTTCTCCCTGTGCCTACGTGGGTTTCCTCCGGGTACTCCGGTTTCCTCCAACACTCCAAAGACATGCTGGTAGGTTAATTGGCTTCTGTCTAAATTGGCCCTAGTATATGAATGTGATTTAGGGACCTTAGATTGTAAGCTCCTTGAGGGTAGGGGCCCATATTAGTGTATAATGTATATGTAAAGCACTGCGTAAATTGACGGCACTATAGAAGTACCTTAAATAAAAATAAATAAGTCTTCACTAATATTATGGTGTGAATCTCCAAAACACCATACACTAGCTAACAAGCAGTTTACATTTGATAAACTTTATTGTATGGTATATAAACCATCAAACACTAGTAAAAGTATTTTGTATATATAATCGTGCTCAGCCCAATAGGCTAGCAGTTAGCACCTCTACCTTCAAAAATTCAGGTATTGAAAGACTCATGGGTTCGAATCCCACAGAAGAATCCTAAAAGATTACTATTGGTGGAGAAAAGGAGAATTACTGTTAGCCAGTTAGCCAATTAGCCAAAGCAGCATACAGTGAATGCCAAGTAGCCAATACACTTTAATGTGGTTGATATTATTGTATTAACTCTTCAAATGCTTGCAATGGTATGTAAGTATTCACTAATATTATGGTGTGAATCTCCAAACACCACACACTAGCTAACAAGCAGTTTACATTTGATAAACTTTATTGTATAGTATATAACACATCAAACACTAGTAAAAGTATTTTGTATGTATAATTGTGCTCAGCCCTATAGGCTAGCAGTTAGCACCTCTAACTTCAAATATTCAGGTATTGGAAGACTCATGGGTTCAAATCCCACAGAAAAATCCTAAAAGATTGCATTGGTGGGAAAAGGAGAATGCCAGTTAGCCAATTAGCCAAAGCAACACAAATATACATGTATATATATTTACCGAAAATAGGTGATTGCCAAGTAGCCAATGCAGTTTAATGTGAAAGTTTTTATTGTATTAACTCTTTAAATGCATGCAATGGTATGTAAGTATTCAATTATATTATGATGTGACATTCCAAACACCACACACTAGCTAAAGGGCAGTTTACATTTCTTTGTTTGTTTATTTTAATTCACTTGTGCACTGAAAAAATAAACACAGCTGGTGGATGGTAGGTTGGCTGTTGTTTGAACTCATACCAGGAGTGGTGTGGAGATATCCAAGCAGACCACTAAGCCATTGTGCTAAGTACAAGACCTGCATAATAGCGTAGTATTATTAAAGAATGAACATAAATAATTACTGCTTTATAGTCAACTAAATTAATAAATAATAAATCAAAAACATGAAAAAAACAACATACAACAAATAGGTAACCTAAATGATTAATACATGTATGTAATATGTAATAATCATGCAGAACTGCATTTCTTACCAAAAGAAGGAAAAAAAAACTAGGAATACTAATTGCAATATAAATCAACAGATGCACGGGAACTAGAGCACATCTCTGATAAAAAATGTTTCTTTCACATACATGGATCATGGCTACAGTACAGTGCTATATAACAACTTGATAAGAATTGGCATTTGTATATACGCGGAAGCGCTAATTAGCAGCAATTTAGAATTTACAACCGTTTGTTCTCCGCTTATATCGCTGATTTTTCATGCGCAAATTCGCCGTTTTGTTTCCATTTGGCTAAAATGGGCTCTATTATTTGCCATAGTGCCCAGTACTTGGAGTTATAGTAAATGACCCCCAGTATTACAGATACTACTTGTCATTATGTTGTAATCACTTTGTCCTACCTGGAGAATTCATATATTTAACCACCTGAGCAAATTAAATTTCTAAAAAAAAAATCACACAAATAGAGCTTTTTTGGTGGTAGTTGTCACCACTGGTTTTTCTTATTTTTTGCTATATATAGATGAAAAAAGACTGAACATTTTGAAAAAAAAAATATTTCTACTTTCCTTTATAAAACATATCTAATAAAATCTAATTTCTTCATAAATTTGGGCCAAAATGTATTCTGCTACATGGTAAAAAAAAAATCTCAATAAGTGTACATTATTTGGCTTGTGTGAAAGTTATAGCGTCTACAAACTATGAAATGTATATTTGAAAATTGATAAATCCTGATGTACTGATGGCCTATCTCATTCCTAGAGGCCCTTTAAATGCCAGGGCACTGGGCAGTATAAATTATCCCCAAGTGAACCCTCTTGATATTTAATAAGAGGCATGCCAAGTTTTTTTATGTTTTTGTCAAAAATTTTTGGAATTTTTTTTTATTTACATACTGTCACCAATGCAGTACAGCGTCATCATATGACTGGTGTGGCAGGGATACTGACTGGTGACAGTATGTTAAAAAATATATATTTTTTTTATTTAATTTTTTTAAACTTCCTTTTAATTTATTTTCTTTTTTTAATTTTTTTTTTACATACTCTCATCAGAGTAGTTCAGTGTCACCATAGTAACATTGTAAGAGCAATGTTTTGAATGGTCATTTAAAAAGGGCCCAAAAAACATCCCTGGGAATTACAGACCAGTTAGCCTAACATCAATAGTATGTAAACTCTTGGAGGGGATGATAAGGGACTATATACAAGATTTTAGTAATAAGAATGATATCATTAGCAGTAATCAGCATGGATTCATGAAGAATCGTTCTTGCCAAACCAATCTATTAACCTTCTATGAGGAGGTGAGTTGCCATCTAGATAAAGGAAGGCCCGTAGACGTGGTGTATCTGGATTTTGCAAAAGCATTTGACACAGTTCCCCATAAACGTTTACTGTACAAAATAAGGTGCGTTGGCATGGACCATAGGGTGAGTACATGGATTGAAAACTGGCTACAAGGGCGTGTTCAGAGGGTGGTGATAAATGGGGAGTACTCAGAATGGTCAGGGGTGGGTAGTGGGGTCCCCCAGGGTTCTGTGCTGGGACCAATCCTATTTAATTTGTTCATAAATGACCTGGAGGATGGGATAAACAGTTCCATCTCTGTATTTGCAGACGATACTAAGCTAAGCAGGGCAATAACTTCTCCGCAGGATGTGGAAATCTTGCAAAAAGACCTGAACAAATTAATGGGGTGGGCGACTACATGGCAAATGAGGTTCAATGTAGAAAAATGTAAAATAATGCATTTGGGTGTCAAAAATATGAATGCAATCTATACACTGGGGGGAGAACCTCTGGGGGAATCTAGGATGGAAAAGGACTTGGGGGTCCTAGTGGATGATAGGCTCAGCAACGGCATGCAATGCCAAGCTGCTGCTAATAAAGCAAACAGAATATTGGCATGCATTAAAAGGGGGATCAACTGCAGAGATAAAACGATAATTCTCCCGCTCTACAAGACTCTGGTCCGCCCGCACCTGGAGTATGCTGTCCAGTTCTGGGCACCAGTCCTCAGGAGGGACGTACTGGAAATGGAGCGAGTACAAAGAAGGGCAACAAAGCTAATAAAGGGTCTGGAGGATCTTAGTTATGAGGAAAGGTTGCGAGCACTGAACTTATTCTCTCTGGAGAAGAGACGCTTGAGAGGGGATATGATTTCAATTTACAAATACTGTACTGGTGACCCCACAATAGGGATAAAACTTTTTCGCAGAAGAGAGTTTAATAAGACTCGTGGCCACTCATTGCAATTAGAGGAAAAGAGGTTTAACCTTAAACTACGTAGAGGGTTCTTTACTGTAAGAGCGGCAAGGATGTGGAATTCCCTTCCACAGGCGGTGGTCTCAGCGGGGAGCATTGATAGCTTCAAGAAACTATTAGATAATCACCTGAATGACCGCAATATACAGGGATATGTAATGTAATACTGACACATAATCACACACATAGGTTGGACTTGATGGACTTGTGTCTTTTTTCAACCTCACCTACTATGTAACTATGTAACTATGAATGGGTTAATATCATTTTTATTATTATACAAGATTTATATAGTGCCAACAGTTTGTAGACAGTACAGTTACAATACAATTCAATACAGGAGGAATCAGAGGGTCCTGCTCGTTAGAGCTTTAAATCTAAGAGGGAGGGTCATGTGATACAAAAGGTAATAACTGTGGGGGATGAGATAATGAAGAAAATCAAAGTAAATTTGTTAGGAGGAGGCAGGATAGGATTCTCAGAAGAGGATGATTTTTAGGGATCGTCTAAAAGCAAACAGAGTAGAAGATAATCAGACAGATCGTGGTAAGGAGTTCCATATGATGGGATGGGCTCTGGAAAAGTCCTGGAAGTGAGCATGGGAGGTGGTGACAAGGGAGCTAGAGAGCAGGAGGTCTTGGGAGGAATGAAGAGAACGATTAGGTTGCTATTTTGAGACTAGGCTAGTGATGTAGCTGGAGGCTGAATTATCGATGACTTTGTAAGTTGTTAGTATTTTGAATTTAATTTGTTGGGTGAGCGGGAGCCAATAGAGGGATTGACAGAGAGGGGTAGCAAGCACGGAGCGTTTGGTAAGGTGGATGAGCCTGGCAGCAGCATTCATGATGGACTGAAGGGGGGATATCCTATGTAAAGGTAAGCCAATAAGGAGCCAATAAGCAGGGAGTTAAAGTAGATCAAGGGAAGGGGCACGTGGAGGAGGAAATATAATGAGTTTGGTTTTCAATAAATTGAGTTTGCTGGAGTAGTGTGACATCAAGACTGATATGTCTGTTAGTAAATTAGTAATACGTGAGGAGACTGAAGGAGTGAGCTGAGGGGTAGAGAGATAAATGTGGGTGTCGTCAGCATAGAGATGGTATTGGAAGCCATTGGAGGCAATCAGCTGACCCAGGGAGGAGGTGTGGATTGAGAATAGGAGAGGTCCAAGAACAGAACCTTGGGGGACCCCAACAGAGAAAGGAAGAGGAGAGGAGAAACTAAAATTGTAAGAAACGCTAAAGGTGCGGTTGGATAAGCAGAAAGAGAACCAGCGAAGAGTACAGTCGCGGAAACCAAAAGCATGGAGTCTTTTGAGGAGGAGGGGGTGGTTAACCGTATCAAAATCAGCAGAGAGCTCCAGGAGGAGTAGTACAGAATAATGTCCATTGGTTTTGGCCATTAGTAAATCGTTTGTTACTTTTAGGAGAGCAGTTCTGTGGAGTGTTGAGGGCGAAATCCAAACTGAAGGGGATCAAGAAGGTTATTCTTGGTGAGGTGGTCGCTCAATCGGTTGTAGACCAGATGTTCAAGGAGTTTGGATAAAAAGGGGAGCAGGGAGATGGGGCGTAGGTTGTTAAGATTGGTGGGGTCCAGTGCAGGCTTTTTAAGTATGGGGGTGACTAGAGCATGTTTAAGAGAGTTGGGGAAGATGCTATAAGAGAGGGATAGATTGAAGATGTGAATTAGAGAGTGTAGAATAGAGGGTTACATTCATAACAGCTGTGATTACTAGTGATCTGTGATTGGCTACAGCTAATCACATGGCACAGGTTGCTGTGATTGGCTCAGGAACCATGTGATAGTTGTGGTCCAATCATAGCATCACTCTATAGGAAACACAGCTGTTATGAATGAAATTAATTTATAATAGCTTTGCTGACATTGTGATCACATAGTGATCACATGATACCTCGGCTGCCAAAAGTGGCCAGGTACCAGGATCCATAATCCGCTGTGTCCAATGGACACAGCAGTCTCAAGAGCGGCGTGCTGCATACTCCTAACCTGAAACAGGCTGGATGATGTACATGTACGTGATACAGCCTACCCGTGGTGGCCACCTGCAGTAAATGTACTGTGGGCGGTTGGCAAGTGGTTAAATTGTTAGCAGCTGGGTGAGCAGAGGTTGACAGAAGTTCAGACAATATCTTCCAACTAGCGTTGTACGAATCCACTGGGTTCTGCAAATTCAGTTTAAAATCTGCAAACCCTGAACTAAGCACCAAGTGCCACTGAAGTGTATGTGGGGGGAGGGGCAGTCTTTTTTACTGGCAATTTTCAAGAATAGAATGCAAGCTATTTTTGAAAAAAGGGTGCAGGGAGCTGGGCAACAAACAACAGGGAGGTCTTTTCATGTAATTTAGAGGGTAACATTGACAACACACAAATCCTTTAAATAACATTTTTGGGGATCCCTAAAAACTGCATGTGGTAATACAGAACAGTATGATTTTCACAGACAGCATTCATGAGAAAAAAAAACAGCGTGGGGTTCCTTGTAGACCCTTATCCAGGCATGCAGCCAGGGTGGCCAGAAAAAGCAGGGCAGTGAGTGTGTGAACCCCCTTCTTTGACCAGATCAGGTCATATGCTTTTCCATGTTGGGGGGGAGGGGGGTGCAAGGGGGGCAGGGAAGGAAAGCCTCCCCTGCCCTGCAAAGCACCCTTGTCACAATGTTGTGGGACAATGACTTCTTCCCCATTTCTGATGCTCCAAGAAGGAGGTGGGTGTAAAATGGGGGCAGGGCTGAATACAGGGGTACACCCTTACCCATTTCCACAAACAGTTAAAAGTAAATAAACACACGCTCACAAAAAATCCTTAGATTGAAATAAAACACATAAAAAGAAATGTTATTATTGTCCCTTGATGCAATCAAGCTTCATTAAAGTAAACTATTGATCAGGCGGCTATAGATCAGCTAAAATAATAAATATATTAATAATCAAGTAATAATAAATATTAAAATAATAAGGAAAACGCATCAAGAAGGCTGATTGCCCACAGAGCTAGCAATCAGAAATAATGTAGTTTCCTAACTGACCTCAATCTCTTCCTATGCAGTTTGACAGCTTTCTCTGTCCTTTCCCTGCAACAGTTTTCAATACAGTGACAATATAGTAAACTGCTGTTCGGCTGGGTTCACCTCAAACCCAACATTGTCCTGAACACCTCACTAATCTCACTTCAAACCTATCATATCTTTTGCCACACAGATGTTGGTTTCCCAGCGTGATTATTTGTAACACTGGTGGTTAGATTGTAACATGATCATTTGTATTGCGTGATAATTTCCTTTTGTGCTTGGCTTTCTTTTATCTGGAAATTTTAGTTCATTACATAGATCAGAACGTGTCTGGGAACCAGAGTAAATACTGATAAAATGCATGGGAAAAACATGATGTTAAAGGATGGTGTAGTCTTTATTTGTAGATCCATAATCCGTTTTCTTCATAATTGACCTGGAAATGTGCTATGCAATTTTAAAAATGTAAATGTTATATGGTTCATTTTTACAAACAGTATAATTTTGATTTTAAAGTAAACCTGTCATGAATGAAATACAATGTACATGATATTCCATTTTTGATCTCCATCTAAAAATGCTAATTGGTTGGCTGTTATATGAACCTACGGCTTTCACTTCCTTCTAATTTACTGCCCCAGAACAGATATGCAGAACGGTACTATTATATATATATTTATTAAATTGGTAAAGTCTTACTTCTTGGGAACAACCATTTTTTTCATCCTAGACTGTAAGCTCTAATGAGCAGGGCCCTCTGATTGCTCCCTAATGAATTGTATTGTAACTGTACTGCCCAAATGTTGTAAAGCGCTGCGCAAACTGTTGGTACTATATAAATCTTGTATGATGTAGCACCCTGATGTTTAGGCAGGGTTGCTCATAAATTTACCTGCCAGGTGTAGTTACCTTGGCTCATTGTTAGGGATAATTGAGTTCACCCTAAGTCTGGAATTGCTGCACTTCTCTCTTCTGCCACTAGGTGGCTGGGTACCTGGTGACATTAAATAAGACAAGGGCAAAGCAAGGACAGATTAGGAGTATATCAGGGGCGGATCCAGGGGGGGGGGAAACAGGGCAATTGCCCCCTCCGAGATTGTGGGTGAGTGGGTGGGCAGGGCAGGCATCGCTGTGGGTGAGAGAGCCGGCGGGCGGCTCCACAGCTGAGAGCACGGGCGGCTCCGTTAAGTGAACAGCTGTGTGCGGCTCAGTGACAGTTAGTTTGTGAGCGGCTGCAGTGCTGGCCAATCAGGGAGCCGGCGGGCGGCTCCACAGCTGAGAGCACGGGCGGCTACGTAAACAGCGGTGTGCGGCTCAGTGACAGTGTGAGCGGCTGCTGGCCAATCAGGGAGCCTGCGGGTGGGGGAGCAGAGAGATAACATCATCTCTCACCGCCCAGCGCCGCCCTGCATCCCTGCAGTTCCGCCCACACTGTTGAAAGTACAGGCAGCCGCGGCAGCAGAGAGATTACATCATCTCTCTGCTGCCCCCCCTGGGGCGGGATGGAGCGCTGACACATCCGCTCAGGATGAGCCCTGTGTTCGCTCTGCTCCCATCGCTCTCCCAGTGGCAGCAGCCAGCCCATTCCTCCCTGCCCAGCACTGATGACAGGGGGTCACCAGTTAAATAAGCCTGACTCTGACTGGGACACAGCAGACAATTATAGCAGGCAAGTGACAATCCGCAACCTGTGGCATGGGACGTGGCAAGTGACAATCTGCAACGTGTGGCATGGGACGTGGCAAGTGACAATCTGCAACGTGTGGCAAGTGACAATCTGCAACGTGTGGCATGGGACGTGGCATGTGACAATCCGCAACCTGTGGCATGGGACGTGGCAAGTGACAATCTGCAACGTGTGGCATGGGACGTGGCAAGTGACAATCTGCAACGTGTGGCATGGGACGTGGCAAGTGACAATCCGCAACGTGTGGCATGGGACGTGGCAAGTGACAATCTGCAACGTGTGGCATGGGACATGGCAAGTGACAATCTGCAATGTGTGGCATGGGACGTGGCAAGTGACAATCCGCAACGTGTGGCATGGGACGTGGCAAGTGACAATCCGCAACCTGTGGCATGGGACGTGGCAAGTGACAATCTGCAACATGTGGCATGGGACGTGGCAAGTGACAATCTGCAACGTGTGGCATGGGACGTGGCAAGTGACAATCTGCAACGTGTGGCATGGGACGTGGCAAGTGACAATCTGCAACGTGTGGCATGGGACGTGGCAAGTGACAATCTGCAACGTGTGGCATGGGACGTGGCAAGTGACAATCCGCAACGTGTGGCATGGGACGTGGCATGTGACAATCTGCAACGTGTGGCAAGTGACAATCCGCAATGTGTGGCATGGGACGTGGCAAGTGACAATCCGCATCTAGTGACAGGTGACGTGGCAAGTGACAATCCCCAACATGTGGCAGATAACAGTGGCAAGTGACACGCTCGGGGCTCCCACTGATTCTATGGTGAGTTGAACCATTTCATTTTTTATAACCATGTAATAATAGTAATAATGCGCTTCAATCATCCTGACACCATAACAACCATGGTGCCGTGATGATTGAAGCGCTAACACCAGCCATTTCCCCGTTAAATTTACCCCCAAAAAAACGTATTTTCTGGCAGTGCCCCTCCCGAGACTAGGCTCTGGATCCGCCCCTGGAGTATATGGGGTATCTCAGCCAATGGGTAGGGTTTTTCTTAGATCCCTTGGCCTGCTGGGAGAACCAGGTGGAGTCAGGTGATCGGGGTTCTGTGCCACCTGGACAGCTGTCTGGGTGGACATGTATTGTACTGCCCGGGCTGCTAAGCCGGAGTTTGGGCCTATCCCGGGCACATCTTCCTGCTAGGCTGTCTGAGGGCCTATCCAGAAGAAAGAGAGCAGCTTAGGGTTGGGTATTGTGGCTTGCAGTCCAACCAGAAGTGACGGTTCTTCCGGCCGGAGAACCTGTCATGGTCGGAGGTAGAGGGGAAGCTGTCACTACTAAGGGACCGACCAGCTTATTACCAGGGACCACAGTGAGTAACACCACAGGCCGTGTGATCTTGTTTGTAAATGGCAGCTTTGGTCTTGGAACGGCCCCTTCTGTCAGAGACCAAAGCAGTCACTCACAAATCTGTCTCCTTTCTAGCAGCGTTTTCGGATGGTGGAGAAACTTATCTGACCATGCTGCTTAGAAACAAAGGGATGAATTTGAACAAGTCCCTTATGGATTTTAACAACAATTACAAAAAATTGTATAGATAGATCTTCTAGAAAAACTGCAGACAAGATAATCAACATTAAATCAAATGTGGTCTTGTCTTGATAAGACTTCTCCATCTAGCGTAGCAACTTTGTCTAACATTATGAACTTTATTTCACCCCAATCTACATGTTAAAGAAGAAGTAAACTGGCAGGGTTATTTTCTTTTTTTTCTGACCTGCAAATAAAGCCATAATGTGCTAGTATGCATTTCATACTAGCACATTATGTGAAACGTACCTGCAAACGAAGCCCTCCACCGATGCGCTGTCACCACTGGAGGCTGCATACATCTTCACCCGTCTTCCTTGCGCCCTTTACGGCACATGAATCTGAAGGAACGGCACAGGTCACATCATCGGCTGCATATACAGTAAAACCTCGCACACACGATCATATTTTCAGACGACCGTTCGTCCGTTTTTTTTGTTGCATGCTAGTCTCATGTCGAAAGTGAAGAGGTTATTCACCATACGAAAATTTTCGTACAACAGAATACAACTTCAGAAGTTACATAATGGGGGCAAATCCACTTTGCACTACAAGTGCACTTTCAAGCGCACTTGAAAGTGCACTTGGAAGTGCAGTCTCTCTAAATCTAAGGGGTAGATCTGAAATGAGGGGAAGCTCTGCTGATTTTATCATCCAATCATGTGCAAGCTAAAATGCTGTTTTTTATTTTCCTTGCATGTCCCCTTCAGATCTACAGCGACTGCACTTCCAAGTGCACTTTCAGTGCGCTATCAAGTGCACTTGCAGTGCACTTGCACTGCAAAGTGGATTTGCCTTTAGTAAATAACCTCCAATGTGTTGACTACTTTTGTATGTATTCTTTCGTTTCTGAACATGTGCAGTCTTGCTCTTATGATTTTTTTCGGACGAAAACCGTACTAATTAAACGAAAATCGGATTGTGTTGTCGGAAATTCCGATCGTGTGTGAGCTCCATCGGACTTTTTCCGTCGGAATTTCCGACACACAAAGTTTGAGAGCAGGATATAAAATTTTCTGACAACAAAATCCGATCCTTTAAATTCCGATCGTGTGGAGACAAATCCGACGCACAAAGTGCCATGCATGCTCAGAATAAGTTAAGAGACGAAAGCTATTGGCTATTGCCCCATTTATAGTCTCGACGTACGTGTTTTACATCACCGCGTTCAGAACGATCGGATTTTCCGACAACTTTGTGTATGCAAGACAAGCTTGAGCCAGCATTCGTAGGAAAAAATCCGCTGGATTTTGTTGTCGGAATGTCTGTTCAATGTCCGATCGTGTGTACAGGGCAATACTCTACCCACTACAGGCATAGACCGTAAACAGCTTTAATCCATTTCTGTAAAAGACATTTTCAACTAAAAAATACTTTACTTGATCTTAGAAAAATAAATGTCATCAAGAGTTCAAGCAAAGTTTAGCTTTTAAAAGAGAAGTATGGCTTTAAAAAAACAAAACAAACCTACATACTCATAGTTTCCAGCTGTAGCTGTTCCCCGTCGCCTCTAAGACCGAGAACTGAGCAATCAAACAACCGATAATCGATCAGTTCTCTGTCTTTAGCCTGCAGAGAAACAATACCTGTCAGTCATCGGCTCTCTGCTTTGCCTCTCCAGTGCTCACTGGAGCGCAAGGCTGTGCAGGAGGGGGGATCAGCTGACCCAGGCTCTCAGTGGCTTGCTGAGAGGCTGAGCCAGCTGCCAGTCCAGACATCTGGGTGGATCCCTACCACATGGGCATGATCTTTTCAAAGCCTAAACTGGCTCTGTGATGTCTGAAAACGGGTCACAGAAGTGCAGAATTAACTGCACTCCTGTGGTCCATAGGAGGAGTATAGCCAAAATAGCTTTGGCTGTCCGTATTCTATATTATGAGATACTCTGTAAGTTTTAAGGACTAACAACTTAAAGTGATTGTAAAGTCTCGTTTTTTATTCTATAAAAATAATAAAAATGTTATACATACCTGCTCTGTGTAGTGGATTTGCACAGAGCAGCCCAGATCCTCCTCTTCTCGGGTGCCTCTTCTGTGCTCCTGGCCCCTCCCTCCTGTTGAGTGCCCCTGTTCTGATAAAATGTCAAACCTGGCAGAATGAGCAACCCAAGTCACTTCCCTTTTCTTTAAACTATCATGAATTGCAGATTTTGACTAATTGCTGTTTTTTTTTTCACAAATTGCTGTTTGGACACACCGGCAACCGAATAGAGTCCGGTGCACAATATTATAAGCATAGATTGTTACTCCGCTCCAAAACGAACCGAGAAAAAGGCCGCCTCCGAGGCTGCGACAACTTTGTCCTCAATAGCCGATGTGCTGTTAAAACAGCAAAATCTTCCTGTACCAGACTGTATTCGGTAGCCGGTGTTGTGCCCAAACAGCAATAACTGATGGTAGAAAGCGGAAGTGACCTGGTTTGATTTCCTGCCAAGTTTGACATTTTGTCAGAATATCGGATCGAGATGGGATTTAAGTTAGTATTTGGGGGGGGGGCTGCACATACTTTAAAGGGGCTGCAAAGGCAGAAGGTTTTTTTTATCTTAATGCATTCTATTCATTAAGATATAAAGCCTTCTGTGTGCAGCAGCCCCCCTAATACTTACCTGAGCCCTACCTCTGTCCAGTGATGTTGACGAATGTCTCAGCCATCCGGGACTCTCCCTCCTGTTTGGCTGAGACACAGCAGTGGCGCTATTGGCTCTCGCTGCTGTCAATTAAAGTCAGTTAGCCAATCAGGAGAGAGGAGGTGGGCCAAACTGCAGCTCCATGTCTGAATGGACAAAAGGAGCTGCAGCTCGGCTCGGGTGCACCCATAGCAAGCTGCTTTGCTGTGGGGGTGTTCTGACAAAATGTTGAACTCGGCAGGAAATCGAACCACGTCACTTCTGCTTTCTTTAAACCAACATGGGACTGTAGACGGCAAATGGAGCACAGAATAAAGACAAGACCTAAATGGTGGGGGTAAAATGGCCACAGCCTTTTATTATTGGTATATATTTAAAACATAACAATTCAATAATAATTAATGCTGTTATAATCAAATAATAATAATCTTACTCATAACAGACCAGTGAAAGAACAACCAAGCCACTACGGCTCGGGTTGCTATACATCAAAACCATTTTTATATTAACTGTCCCCCTTTCTAGTAAATGAAATGTGACCAAAAAACATAATAGTTAGGCCGCGACAGAGAGGGAGGGAGGGGAGCTCACAAGCAGGAGATCTAGCAGAGTGGGACCCTGGGAGCTGCCTTATATGGGGGGGGGCTTCTAAAAGATTCCAAAAGGTCATATGACCTGACCTTCCAGAAAGTTCCTAAAGATCAGCTGACCTACAAAGTCAGCTGACCTGAACAGGTAGGCTGACCCTGTTTGACTTTTCCTGACAGGTGATTAGCTGATTCAAAAAACCTAACTCCACCCCCCTGCCTAGAGAAAAGGGGAGCCAGAAACTGCTTAGCTGTCACAGCCCTATGAGTTTGGGGGTCTTAAAACCAACACCCCATACTTTCATGGGACTGTATACAGCAAATGGAGCACAGAATAAAGACAAGAACTAAATGGTGGAGGTAAAATGGCCACGGCCTTTTATTATTGGTCTATATTTAAAACATAACAATTCAAAAATAAATAATGCTGTTATAATCAAATAATAATAATCTTACTCATAACAGACCAGTGAAAGAACAACCAAGCCACTATGGCTCGGGTTGCCATATATCAAAACCATTTTTATATTAACTGTCCCCCACAAGCTAGGGTTTGTTTAAAAAACAAACATGGCCCAACCCCCCCCCCCCAGCTCCACCATGTTTTGCAGGTTATTATTGAAAATGTCGAGACCAATGTCCGACAAATGGATACCATTCTCTCTATAGAGAATCTCTCTATAAAGTCCCACAACTCCTCCCTCTAAGTCTACATGCCGGAAGGAAAACCCACCCAACGCAACGTAGGTAAAACTTTTTCAATTGCCCTATTTATTCTTCTCCTGACTTTCTCAAAAGGGGATTTGGATCAAACCAAGCGGGGCACAATTTCGGAAAAAACAAAAAAGTATTAGGAAATGACATTCGCAAGCATTGCAAATTTCTAATTTGATAGATAATATCTAGCATCTTTACCTTCCCAATGTAATTTCCTCTCAGATGAAGAATTAGAACAAGGTGCAAGAAAGGATTGAAACATTTTACCCAGCTAGAAAAATAAATCATTCCACCGCATACCCCGTATCCCATGCCAGCAAATATTCACAATAGATATTTCTGGAGATATTTCCCCAAATCCTGGACCGCCATCATTTACCTTCGGCCAACATACCCAGCACCCCCCATCCTCTGATAGCAGCCGCAATCCACACAATCTCATTTCTATTCCTCTTCAGCCTAAAACCAGCCTCCCCTTCTCCTGTGCCCTTTGGAATGCCTGCTCTGTTTGTAACAAACTCACCACCGTCCATGACCTATTTATCACAAACTCCCTGGACCCACTTGCAATTACTGAGACCTGGATTCAAGAATCTGACCTTCCTTTCCCTGCTTTTCTCTCCTATGGTGGCCTCCTGTGGACTCACTCTCCCAGGCCTAGTCGACGGAAAGGAGGTGGTGTTGGAATCCTCCTATCCCCTCAAAGCACTTTTCAGGTTCTTCATTCACCCCCCTCTCTGTCCCTCTCCTCATTTGAAATTCACTGTATTTGTCTATTTTCTTCAGTTTCATTGAGAATTGCTGTGATCGGCCCCCTGGACCGGTATCAAACTTCCTTGACGACTTCTCTGCCTGGCTACCCTACTTTCTCTCTTCTGAAATTCCAACAATCATTCTTGGTGACTTCAACATCCCTGGTAATCTTAACACTCCCACTACTTCTAAGCTGCTGAGCCAAACCTCCTCTTTTGACTTAAAACAATGGACAAGCGCTTCTACTCACTTTGTTGGCAACTGCCTTGACCTCATATTCTCCTACCTATGCACTCCACACAACCTCTCCAATATTCCTTTTCCTCTCTCTGATCACCACCTTATGAGTTTCACCCTCTCCTTGTCTGCCTCCTCCTTGCCTTCCAACTACCAAACTATTACCCATAGAAACCTTCACCATCTTAACCTGTCTCTTCTTTTTTCTGCTACAGATTGTCTCTACGACAAAATCTCATCCTTGTCCTGCCCCAACTTGGCCACTTCTGTCTACAACAGTTCACCGTCATCCACCCTGGATACCTTCGCCCCCCTCACTATGCACAGAATCAATGCCCGACCGCTACAACCCTGGCAGACAGACAATACCAGAAGCCTCAAAAAACGTAAAACTAAGTCACAGCAAGATTTCAGCCAATATAAATCTGCCCTCCAAAAATACCATTCCGGCCTGCACACTGCCAAACAGACCTACTTTATCACTCTCATTAACACCCTCTCGTGCAGTCCCTGTCAACTCTTTTTTACCTTTACCACTCTACTTCATCCTCCATTACCCCCACAAACTAACTTACTCACTGCCCAGGAGATTGCTAATCACTTCAAAAATAAGATTGAGACAATTCATCTCGAGATCTCCGCTCTACAGATATCTGCCTCACTTTACACTCCTTGTCCTCCTGCACAATCAATACTTCCCTCTTTTAACCCAGCTACTATAGAGGAAGTCACTAAACTTTTTTCTAATGCCCACCTAACCTCTTGCCCCCTGGACCCTGTTCCTTCTCAAATACTACGGTCACCATCTGACTCAATCCTACACTCCTTAACTCATATTTTCAACCTCTCACTCTCTACTGGCATCTTCCCCAACCCTCTAAAACATGCGCTAGTCACTCCCATACCAAAAAAGGCCTCAGACCCCACCAATCTTAACAACCTAAGACCCATCTCTTTACTCCATTTTGCCTCCAAACTCCTTGAACGTTTAGTCTACAACCGACTGAGGGACCACCTCATTGAGAATAACCTTCTTGATCCCCTTCAGTCTGGATTTCGCTCACAGCACGCCACAGAAACTACCCTCCTAAAACTCACAAACGACTTACTAACAGCCAAAACCAACGGTCATTATTCCGTACTCTTATGCCCCATACACACTACACACGGTCGGATTTTCCGTCGGAAAATGTGTGATAGGACCTTGTTGTCGGAAATTCCGACCGTGTGTAGGCTCCATCACACATTTTACATTGGATTTTCCGACACACAAAGTTTGAGAGCAGGATATAAAATTTTCCGACAACAAAATCCGTTGTGATCGTGTGTACACAAATCCGACGGACAAAGTGCCACGCATGCTCAGAATAAATAAAGAGATGAAAGCTATTGGCCACTGCCCCGTTTATAGTCCCGACATACGTGTTTTACGTCACCGCGTTTAGAACGATCGGATTTTCCGACAACTTTGTGTGACCGTGTGTATGCAAGACAAGTTTGAGCCAACATCCGTCGGAAAAAATCCTAGGATTTTGTTGTCGGAATGTCCGAACAAAGTCCGACCGTGTGTACGGGGCATTACTCTTGGACCTTTCCGCTGCCTTTGATACAGTTGACCCCCCCCCCTCAATTTGCATGGTCTCCATGGCTGCACTCTTCGTTGGTTCGAATCTTACCTATCTCATTGCACAGTGTCATTTACAACTCCACTTCCTCTTCTCCAACTCCTCTTACCGTTGGGGTCCCCCAAGGTTCTGTCTTTGGACCTCTACAGACATATCAGCCTGGATGTCAAACCACCAATCTAAAACTGAGCTCTTAATATTTCCTCCCCCATGTGCCAGGGTGCTAGGGGTAACCTTAGACTCTGAACTGTCTTTTCAGGCCCACATACAATCCCTGTCCAAATTATGCCGCCTTAGCCTCCGCAACATTTCCAGAATATGCCCCTTTTTAACTAATGACAGCACCAAGCTTCTAATTCACTCCCTGTTTATCTCTCGCCTCGACTACTCCCTCCTCATTGGATTACCTTTACATAGACTATCCCCCCTTCAGTACATAATGAATGCCGCTGCAAGACTCATCCACCTTACCGACCATTCAGTGTCCTCCACCCCTCTCTGCCAATCCCTCCACTGGCTTCCACTCACCCAACGAATAAAATTCAAAGTACTAACAATAATTTACAAAGCCATCCATAACTTTGCCCTCAGCTACATCACTAACCTAGTCCCAAAATACCAACCAGGCCGCTGGTCATCCCAAGACCTCCTGCTCTCTAGCTCCCTTGTCACCTCCTCCCATGCTCGCCTCCAGGATTTCTCCAGAGCTTCGCCCATTCTTTGGAACTCCCTACCCCAATCTTTCCCTAATCTATCCACCTTTAGGTGATCCCTGAAAACCCTTCTCTTCAAAGAAGCTTATCCTGCATCTAACTAACACTGTTTTACTTCCTCCATCAGCTCATCCCCCCACAGCTAATACCTTTTGTATCAATTGACCCTTCCTTTATAGATTGTAAGGCTCTAACGAGCAGTGCCCTCTGATTCCTCTTGTACTAAATTGTAATGTAACTGTAATGTCTACCCTCATGTTGTAAAGCGCTGCACAAACTGTTGGCGCTATATAAAAACCTGTATAATAATAATAATAATAATAATAACAAGAGAAGGGTTCAAATTCAAGCTTTTGGAATAACTGCATAGCAAAGCTCTTCTTTCAGCCCAAAAAAGGAAAGTGTCCAACCAACCAAATGGACAAAAATTGACCTGAAATCAGAAAGGATAGTTAGGGTGCATATACAATTTATATGCATCAGACTGCCAAATCCCAATTTTTAAAATAATACTGACATCCAAACCTAATCTGGCGGCTTCTGTGGCCGCCCCAATATGGAAAGAGTGTTAAGATAGTCGCATATTGTCCAATTTCAGAATAGACAGGCATTTCTGCAGAACAGCATTAAATTGGAACCTAGTTAAAGGTGCCCCATCACTATGAATAAACAATAAATCATTCATAGAGGGTATGTACTGCAGAAAACCAACCAGTAAAGCAACCTGACAAATTGGGGAACCTGGATAGGAATTTAAATGTAACCAAGAGCCCCTAGCGGCTTGGTCTGTTTTAGATTTAGAGATAAAAATTCTAAGGATGCCCTGTTGTAAAAGAACATGCCTAAATAAGATGCCCAATTTTTGATATCTATTAGGGGGTACCACTTCAGAAATTCTCCAAGCCCCAAAAAATAGAATAGAAAAAAACGCCCAAAATAAACTTGCCTTATAAGGGGAAAAACAAACTGAATTGGCTGCCCTACAAAGATGACTAAGAATAGAAGGCGTGATAGCTGATCTAGTATGTGGGTGGAAGAATCCCTTTTTGTAACCCTTCAATGCCTGCTTTACCGGAAAAAACATATGGCAAGCAGGATGATTATGTAATTTCAAGAAAAAAGAAAGCCCTGCCAAAGTTTTATTAATATGGGCCCAGGACAAAGATTGGGACATCAAACTTTTTAAGAAAGATAAAAGGAAATATTTGGAGAAAGCTGATGGAAGTTTGCCAATTGAGGTTAGGTAAGAGAGCCACTGCAACCAAGCTGTTGAATAAGCTGCAAAGGTAGAAGGAGCGACAGATCCCTTAATGTTTGCGCAAACCGATTCTAAATTAGGTCCCAAAGGTATGAAGGACACTGGATTCCTATTCCGTCCGCAGTTGGTGAAAGAAGACTGAATCTGTCCATCTGCAAACGAGAAAGAGAGTCTGCAATTATTATTATTATACAGGATTTATATAGCACCAACAGTTTGCACAGCTCTTTACAACATGAGGGCAGACAGTACATGTACAATACAAATCAATACAGGAGGGATCAGAGGGCCCTGCTCGTTAGAGCTTACAATCTAGAAGGGAGGGTCAATTGGAACAAAAGGTAATAACTGTGAGGGTGAGCTGATGGAGAAAATGAAAATACAGTTGTTAGGTGTGGGTAGGGTAGGCTTCTCTGAAGAGAAGGGTTTTCAGGGATCGTTTAAAGCTAAAAGAGTAGGAGATAAATGGGCAGATTGGGGTAAGGCATTCTATAGGATTGGAGAGGCTTTGGAAAAGTCCTAGAGGTGAGCATGGGAGGAAGTGACGAATGAGCTAGAGAGCAGAAGGTCTTGAGAGGAACGAAGAGAACAAGTAGGTTGGTATTTAGAGACTAGGCTAGTGATGTAGCTGGGGTCTAAATTGTGGATGGTTTTGTAAGTAGTTGTTAGTATTTTGAATATAATTCTTTGGGTGAGCGGAAGCCAGTGGAGGGATTGACAGAGAGGGGTAGCAGACACAGAGCAATTGGTAAGGTGGATGAGTTTGGCAGCAGCATTCATGATGGTTTGAAAAGGTGATAGACTATGTAGAGGTAAGCCAATGAGAAGAGAGTTACAGTAGTCGAGGCGAGAGATGACCAGGGAGTGAATTAAGAGCTTTGTGTCATTGGTTAGAAAGGGGCGTATTTTGGAGATGTTACGGAGGTTGAGGCGGCTGAGGCGGCAAGATTTGGACAGTGATTGGACGTGGTGCTTAAAGGAGAGTTCAGAGTCCAGGACTACACCTAGAATCTTGGCATGCGGGGATGGGTTTATAGTGGCATCGATTTTGACAGAGAGATCAGGGGAAGGCAAAATGGAATAGGGGGGAGGAAAAAGTATAAGTTTGGTTTTGGATAAATTGAGTTTGAGGAAGTGGTGTGACATCCAGACTGATATATCTGATAGTAAATTAGTGAAACGTGAGGAGACAGAGGGGGTGAGCTGAGTGGTAGAGAAATAGATTTGGGTGTCGTGAGCGTAGAGGTGGTATTGGAAGCCATGGGAGGCTATCAGCTGACCCAGGGAGGAGGTGTAGATTGAAAATAGGAGAGGTCCAAGAACAGAACCTTGGGGGACCCCAACAGAGAAAGGAAGAGGAGGAAGTAGAGTTGTACTGCCGTGTACACACGGGCGGACTTTCCAACCGGACTGGTCCGACGGACCGAATCCGGCGGACAATCCTACCGTGTGTGGTCTGCATCGGACTTCCGACGGACCGTTTCGGTTGGAAATCCGACGGACTTTAGATTTGAAGCCTGCTTCAAATCTTTACGTTGTAACTCCGCCGGACTCCGCCGGATGGAAAGCCCGTTCGTCTGTATGCTGGTCCGACGGACCAGATACGACGCAAGGGCAGGGTACTGCATCTTGCACTCGCTGCAATACGAAAAACAAATTTTCCTATTGCGGCGAGTGCGAGGGGGAGGTGACGATGTCCCTTAGGTCTGGTATGGATTTTAAGGGGAACCCCCTACACCGAAAAAACGGCATGGGGTCCCCCCAATATCCATACCAGACCCCTATCCAAGCACGCAGCCTGGCTGGTCAGGAAAGGGGGTGGGGACAAGCAAGCGCCCCCCCTCCTGAACCGTACCAGGCCGCATGCCCTCAACATGGGGCGACAGGAGCTTTTGGGGAGGGGGGCGCCCTGTTCGGCCTCTTCTCCCACTCTCTGGTTCTTCTGCCGGGCTCCTCCGCTATCTTCTGCTCTTTTGCCGCTCTTTTGCTAGCGGTGGCCCGGTCTTCTTCCCTCTTCTCTTCTCCCGAAGTTGACATGACGCTCTCTCCCGCTGTAATGCTGTGTGAGCGGTGCATGATGACTTATATAGGCGGTGACCCCGCCCCCTTATAACGTCACAGTCCCTGGGCATGCTGGGACTGTAACGTCATAAGGGGGTGTGGTCAACATCAGCTGGTGACCACGCCCCCTTATGACCTTACAGTCCCAGCATGCCCTGGGACTGTGACATTATAAGGGGGCGGGGTCACCGCCTATATATGTCATCGCGCACCGCTCACACACCATTACAGTGGGAGAGAGCGTCGTGTCAACATTGGAAAAAGAGAAGAGGAGAAGACGACGAAGAAGACCAGGCCACCGCTATCAAAAGAGCGGCAAAAGAGCAGAAGATAGCAGAGGAGCCCGGCAGAAGAACCGGAGAGCGGGCGAAGAGGCCGAACACCGGGAGAAGAACCAAACATCGGGAGAAGAGGCCTGAGTGAGCAGAGAAGAACCGGACATCGGGAGAAGAGGCCAGAGAGACCCTCGAAGTCGGAAGAAGACCCCCGGAGCTGTCTAATAAATGACTTTAAAAACCTGTCTAGTGTGTTTTTTTTATTGACACTTTTTCCCTAGGTGAATGGGTAGGGGTACGATGTACCCCATACTCATTCACATAGGGTGGGGGGCCGGGATCTGGGGGCCCCCTTATTAAAGGGGGCTCCCGGATTCCGATAAGCCCCCCGCCCACAGACCCCGACAACCAACGGCCTGGGTTGTCGGGAAGAGGCCCTTGTCCTCATCAACATGGGGACAAGGTGCTTTGGGGTGGGAGGGTCCGCAGGGCGCCCCCCCTCCCCCAAAGCACCCATCCCCCCATGTTGAGGGCATGCGGCCTGGTACGGTTCAGGAGGGGGGGTGTTCGTTCGTCCACACCCCCTTTCCTGACCGGCCGGGCTGCGTGCTCGGATAGGGGTCTGGTATGGATTCGGAGGGGACCCCACGTCGTTTTTTTGGCGTGGGGGGTTCCCCTTAAGATCCATACCAGGTCTAAGAGCCTGGTATGCCCTGCGACGGGGCTCGCAAGGTGTCAATCTCGCCGATAAAAGCGGCGAGATTGACTTCCTTTTCTAGTCCCGTCGTACCCGAGTCATGTTCAAAGTGAACGGACTTGTTCATGTTTGGGCAAGTCCGTTCATTTGGGAAGTCCGCCGTAACCCTATCGGGAAATAGGTCCGCCGGAAAGTCCGGTTGTGTGTAGGCAAGGCCTTCCATAGTCCGTTTGTGTGTAGGCAAGTCCGTTCGTAAAAAAGTCTGGCGGAAGTCTGTCAAAAGACCGTCGGAAAGTCCGTCGGATCAGTCCGGTCGAAAAGTCCGACCGCGTGTACGTTGCATAAGAAACGCTAAAGGTGCAGTTGGATAAGTAGGAAGAGAACCAGCGAAGAGTACAGACATGGAGACCAAAGGCATGGAGTTTTTTTGAGGAGGAGGGGGTGGTCAACTGTATCAAAGGCAGCATAGAGGTCCAGGAGTAGGAGTACAGAATAGTGTCAATTGGTTTTGGCCATTAGTAGATCGTTTGTTAGTTTTAGGAGAGCAGTTTCTGTGGGGTGTTGAGGAAGAAATCCAGACTGAAGGGGATCAAGAAGGCTATTATCAGCAAGGTGGACGCTCAGTTGATTGTAGACCAGACGTTCAAGGAGTTTGGATAAGAAGGGGAGCAAGGAGATGGGGCGTAGGTTAAGATTGGATGGGTCCAGTGAGGGCTTCTTAAGTATGGGTCTGACAAGTGCATGTTTTAGAGAGTTGGGGAAGATGCCAGAAGAGAGGGAGAGATTGAAGATGCGGGTTAGAGAGTGTAGCATAATGAACAGGATACAGAGGGCAGGTGGTAAGGTGGACGTTAGCAAGTAGTTTAGCAACCTCATCTATAGTGGTGAGGTTGAAAGAGGGAAGTAATGATTGTACCTGTGGGCATGAAGTGTAAAGCGTGGAGGGTATCTGAACAGTAGAGATCTCCTCACAAATTCTATCAATCTTCTGTTTGAAGTGATTGGCGATCTCCTGGGCAGTGAGTGAGTTGACGGGTGGAGGCAGTGGAGGACGAAGTAGAGAGTTGAAGGTAGAGAAGAGTTGACGGGGACGCGATGATAAGTTGCTAATGAGAGTGATAAAATAGGTCTGCTTGGCAGTGAGGAGGCTGGAATTGTATTTTTGGAGGGCAGATTTGTATTGGTTGAAATCTTTCTGAGACTTAATCTTACGCCACAGGCACTCATGAGCACGACTATGTATTTTCAGACCTCTAGTATCATCTGTTTTCCAAGGTTGAAGGGGTCAGGGCCCGATTCTGTGTGTAGTGAGTCCAGTGAGGCTAGAAGTGAAGCGTTGTAGACAGAAGTGGATAGGATGTTGCAGGACTGGGGTGAGATTTTGTCGGTAGCAGAGTAGAGAGGAGAAGGGTTGAGATTACGTAGGTTTCTGTGGGTAATTTTTAGGCGGTTGGAGGGAGAGGAGATGGAGGAGAGGGAGAAACTAATATAGTGATCAGAGAGAGGGAATAGATAGTTAGAGAGGTGAGAGAAAACGAGGTCAAGACAAGGGAGATAATAAAGCATTGTAATGTGGACAGGTCTACAGACGGTTAAAGCGGAGGGCCAACCGTAAAAAAAAAAATGCCACCAAAATTCCTAAAAAAATTTAAAAAAAAACATTTGGAAAAAAAAAAAAAAATGTTATACTTACCTAAACCCTTGTTGCTAGGCAGTCTTCCTAATCTGCCTCTTCCTATTCCGCGGCGTGTTCTTCTCCTCGGTGAGCGGCCCTGTTCCCAGAACACCACGGGGCCATTCACAGATCGCTCGCGCGTGCGCAGTAGGAAACTAGCCGTGAAGCCACATGGCTCCACTGCCTGTTTCCCTTACATAGGCTGGTGGTGCCGGGACCCGAGAGCCGAGGGACGGTTCGGCCTCGGGCGGCCGACATTGCGGGCACCCAGGACAGGTAAGCCTACTTATTTAAAGTCAACAGCTACAGTGTTTGTAGCTGCTGACTTTAAATTTTTTTTTTAGCTGGCCGGAATCCCGCTTTAAGCAAAAAATAACATACCAGCATTATTAAACAGACATAAGCAAAAGCAGATAGCAGTGTTTCAGTTTTTGGGTGGAGATGTTTCAAGAACACGTACCAGCATTATTAAACAGACATGAGCAAAAGAAGAGCAGTGTTTCAGTTTTTAGGTGGAGATGTTTCAACAACACGTACCAGCATTATTAAACAGACATAAGCAAAAGCAGATAGCAGTGTTTCAGTTTTTGGGTGGAGATGTTTCAACAACACGTACCTGTGGAATGATAGAATACATTTTCAGATGAGACATTCAGATGAGACATTCAGATGAGGAGTGCAGAGTCAGAAGTGCTCCCACTTATAGAAATAGCCCCACTTTGAGAAAGAGCCCCAGTTGCAAATGTGCCCCCTGCAAAATCTCATTTTGCTTACCTGGTAAATAGCAAGCCTTCAGCCATATGTTAAGATCCGGTCATTTGAAGTCCATATGCCTAATTAAAACGATGACTGGAGGGGATTTGTAGGATAAGCAATTCAAAGCAAAAAGGACCCCTTTGTTATTAGTGCTAAAAAGAATCCTTTTGTTTCTGAAATACTCACCCCAAATTTCAAACGCAATCAGAATAGGAAATAACACCAACAGCACCACATTCCTTAAAGTGGTTGTAAACCCTTTACAACCACTTTTTGCTACAGGTAAGCCTATAACAAGGCTTACTTGTAGCCACCCTGGATATCTCCTAAACCTGCACGGTATCTCCTAAACCTGCTATGCATACCAGCTCACTATGCCTTTGCCTTGCTTTTTTTTTTTTTTGTTTGTTTTGTTCGTGGGTTTACAACCACTTTAACCACTTGCCGACCGGGCCATAGCCAAAAGATGGCTACAGCGCGGTCGGCTAGTTCTGGGTGGACGCCCGTGGGGCGTCATTCCAGAATGTTGCTCCCGCACGCCCCAAAAACTACTGGGGTGCGCACCCGGGAACATCCGTGACCGCTGATCGCAGCCGTTTACCACGTGATCACTCCGTCAAATGACGGAGCGATCACTTGTAAACAAACCGGCGTCACGTCATGACACCAGTTCCTCCCTCCCCTCTGTGTACCGATCGGTACAGTGCGAGGGGAGAGGGGGAGAGATGGCAGCAGCGTTGTGGGCTGGATGTTTAGTGCCCACAGCGCTGCTCAATGTAAATAATCTGCAATACTCTGCAAAACTGCAATACTCTGCAAAACTGCAATACTCTGCAACACTGTGCAATACTGTGCAATACTCTGCAATACTCTGCAATACTCAACAACACTGTGCAATACTCTGCCAATACTCTGCAACACTGCAAAACTCTGCCAATACTTGCCAATACTCGCCAATACTCTGCAATAAATTTTAACAGAAACAAAGAATTTTTTTTTTTTTTATCGAATTTTCAGTCTTTTTTGATTTATAGCGCAAAAAAAAAAAAAAAAACAAACAGCGGTGATTAAATACCACCAAAAGAAAGCTCTATTTGTGTGAAAAAAGGACAAAAATTTCATATTGGTACAATGTTGCATGACTGAGTAATTGTCATTCAAAGTGTGAGAGCACCGAAAGCTGAAAATTGGTCTGGTTAGGAAGGGGGTTTAAGTGCCCAGTGGTCAAGTGATTAAATAGCCTCTAGCTCGCCAAGAAGGATGCCATAAGGAAGCTCACCAGTGGGTCTTCTAAATAGGTGCAAAACCCACTGATCCCACTGCATTGGTGAAGAGACAAAAATAGTCATCTAATACAAATTCTTACAAATTCTTACAAATAGCCCTCCCATTGAATTTGTCTAAAAATTTAGCCTAAACCAGAAGATCCTCTCTTAAATCAGTAGTGATCCTGATATGGGACATATGAGATTTAAAACATGAGATTGCCAAATAAAAACGCCTAGAGAATATCCTACCGATAGATAATACTCTAGAGGCAAAGGCAAGAAGGCCAAGAAGCTTTTGCATGTCTTTCAAAAGGATTTGCTTTTTTCTAATTACCATAGTTATGATATTCTTTAATGTGGCAATTTTATCATCCGGCAATCTGAATTCCATGGCCACAGTATTAATGGTGATACCCCAAAAAATTATGCAAGTGGACGGCAGAATAGTTTTTTCGTGAGCCAAAGGGATATTAAATTCAGCACAAACTGTTAAAAAAGAGTGTAAAATCTTTTTGCTTAATTACCAATTGTGCTTAGGGCTCATGCACACAGGACATTTTTACAGCTGCTGTTAGGGGCGTCTGACTTTTTTTTTTTACTCTCTCTAAACGCCCCTCTATGTTAGCCTATCTGTCCATGCACATAAACTTTCAGAGGCGTTAAGTGTTTTGGGGCAGTAGAAAAAAAACGACAGCCTGTGCATCCAGGAGCAGAGGTTGTTGAGCTGTAAAAACGCAAAACGCCAAAAAAAAAACGCTGCTAAACGCTGTAACAAGCTTTTAGCTCCTTTTAGACCTTTTTACATTATATTGAGTGTTTTTACTGTAAAAACACCTAAAAACGCTAACGGCAAAAAACCCACATAAACACTAGTCAAAAACGCGGCTAAAAGCGCGTTTATACAGCTGCTTTTTCCTGGCAGCTTTATTATTTATTTTATTTTTTTTTTTATTTTATTATTTTATTTATTTATGATTTAGAGAAAATATATTACATAGTTACATAGTTGGTAAGGTTGAAAAATGACACATGTCCATTGAGTCCAACCTGTATGTGTGTGCTTTTATGTCAATATTACATTGTATATCCCTGTATGTTGTGGTCGTTTAGGTACCTACCTAATAGTTTTTTGAATATATCTATGCTCCCCGCTGAAACTACTGCTTGTGGAAGAGAATTCCACATCCTTACCCCTCTTACCATAAAGAACCCTCTACGCAGTTTTCGGTTAAATCGCTTTTCCTCTAATTTTAGTGAATGGCCGCAAGTCTTTTTAAATGCCCTTTTGTGGAAAAATTTTATCCCTATTGTGGGGTCACCAGTACGGTATTTGTACATTGAAATCATATCCCCTCTCAAGCGTCTCTTCTCCAGAGAGAATAAGTTCAGTGCTTGCAGTCTTTCCTCATAACTAAGATCCTCCAGTCTATTAGCTTTGTTGCCCTTCTCTTTACTCTCTCCATTTCCAGCACATCCTTCCTGAGGACTGGTGCCCAGAACTGGACGGCATACTCCAAGTGCGGCCGGACCAAAGTCTTGTAGAGTGGGAGAATTATCGTTTTATCTCTGGAGTTAATTCCCTTTTTAATGAATGCCAATATTCTTTTGGCTTTGCTTGCAGCAGCTTGGCATTGTGTGCTGTTGCTGAGCTGAGCCTGTCATCTACTAGGACCCCCAGGTCCTTTTCCATCCTAGATTCCCCCAGAGGTTCTCCCCCTAGTGAGTAGATTGCATTCATGTTTTTGCCACCTAAATTAATTATTTTTAAATTGTTGTCCACCCCATTAATTTGTTCAGATCTTCTCGCAAGGTATCCAGATCCTGTGGAGAAGCTATTGCCCTGCTTAGCTTAGTATTGTCCGCAAATACTGAGATTGAGCTGTTTATCCCATCCTCAAGGTCATTTATGAATACATTAAATAGGATTGGTCCCAGGACAGAACCCTGAGGGACCCCACTTTCCACATTGGACCATTCCGAGTACTCCCCATTTATCACTACCCTCTGAACTCACCCTTGTAGCCAGTTTTCAATCCAGGTATTCAGGTACTCACCCTTTGGTCCATGCCGACAGACCTTAGCTTGTATAGTAAACGTTTGTGGGAACTGTATCAAATGTTTGCAGAATCCAGATACACTACATCTACCGGCCTTCATCTAGATGGCAGCTCACCTCCTCAAAGAAGCTTAATAGATTTGTTTGGCAAGAACGATTTTTATCGAATTCAGGCTGATTACTGCTAGTGATACCGTTTTCATTACTAAAATCTTGTATATAGTCCCTTATCATCCCTTCCAAGAGCTTGCATACTATTGACGTTAGGCTACCTGAGTTCCCAGGGATATATCTTGGTCCTTTTTTAAAGATTGGTGCTACATTGTCTTTTCTCCAATCAGCTGGTACCATACCAGTCAGTAGACTGTTCATAAAAATTAGGAACAACGGTCTGGCAATTACTTGACTGAGCTCCTTAAACCCTTACAGACCACTTTGACCTACAGGAAAGCCTGGTTGTAAATCCTTACAGACCACTTTGATCTACAGGTAAGCCTAGATTAAGGCTCACCTGTAGGTCCAAGAGATATCTCCTAAACCTACACTGTTTAGGAGATATTTGCAAAAAGACAGGCACCGCTGTCTACGGGAATATTGTCATTTTAAATAAAACTTTTAAAACGGTAATACACTATCCAGTTTCTAAGGATCCAGTTTTCAAACCATCCAAGGATCTAAATGCTGACCATAAACCTAGAGGTGGTTTAAAAGCGTGTTTTGACCGAGCTTAGGTGCAAGGTCATGTGCTCTAAGGTGAGCGCATACACCAAAGGGGAGCACAAGAGTGGACACGAGCACTTTACTGTTATATCATCTGTTTTATCATCTGCAATGAGCACCAGAAGAATGGAGTAGTTATGAATGGACTTTATGCTGCGATTTTATGGACACAGATTAATGCATGAATTAGTTTGGCACAAGAGCACTTAATATAGCTACAATTATCGCAGTATTGCATTTATCGCACAGGGTTGGAAATTTCTCTATTGCATATGAATGCTACATGTGTATATAGAGGTGTGTATGCTACACAGGTTGTCATTGGGAGGATCGCATAGGATTGCAATTTTTATTGTTCATGATCGCAACTTATAATCGCATAAGATTGCATTAATATATTCACTAGATTTTTTATATAGGAATAGAATATCTCACCACCACTGTTTAACTGCAGCCAGTAATATTATGATTTAGTACAGTTACCGTATGATTACATTTGGATAGCGCAGCATTATATTGGTACAAAACTTTTTGGCACGAGCATACGGGACATAATCAATGCTAGCAGCTGTCCTTTAATCATTTTATTTTTTGAAGGCCTTCTCCTTTGCTTTTATGTGAAGTTTTACATTGGCGGTAAGCCACCCATGGCTTTTATTAGCTCTTTTAAATGTATTACCCTTTGGGATATTACCAGACTCCTGGCATTAGTGAACATGCCTTGTAGTTTTGTCGATGTTCATTCATTGTTCATTCATTGTCTCAAACACTTATCTCATTTGAAGTAACATGCTATAGTCATGAGTTTAGATTCACCGCAATCTAAAGTTCTTAGATACTTATCAGATCAGTCTGGTACATCCTAATTTGCTACACGAATTATCACTTTTTTTGTAACAAACATATCGCTATATGTCTGTGATTTTTGTTATGATAATGTAAATCATATAAAAACAGAACAAAGCATGTCAGACTAGACGCCCATTTTCTACAGATTACTGTGTGCTATTTTCTGTATACTAGTTGTAGAAAAAAAAATCTACTACTGCAGCAAACACATCCTTGGTGCCTAGTGGGAAGGTTTGCCTACTATAGTTACATGACTAGTTCCAGTGTTGTAATAGGAGGAAACCAGTCGGGAACACCAGGAAGCCAATCATGTTGGCAGGAAATTCAATTTTTGGGGGTACTAGCAGTGAACACAAAACATATGAGGTCAAGGGTTATATGCAACTGCCTTCAGGTGATTGAAAATGCACAAAAAAAAAGAGTGAGGGGAGATGCATTCTGTACTCTGAGATAAAGAATTTACAGGCAAGTCAAAATGCCTAATATCATAACCATGTTATACAGGACACAAGACTTATATTCATGGACCATGGGACGTAAGCAAACTTGAAGCACCCTACCGCTGAAGCTTACATCAGCCGAGGCCTGAACATCCACTTGTTAAAACTTGGGGGAACGTGCAAACAGAGCAGCAGGTGGCAGCGTAGCAAATCTGGGAAGCAGCTTGACACTGGAAAGCCGAAAAGACACCAACAGCCATGGTGGAATGAACTCTAATAGGAAAAGGAGGAACCCTTTCCTTCAGGGTGTATGGCCTGGAAAAAAGTTGCCTGATCTACCTAGCAATGGTGGAATGAGAAGGAAGGAAGAAAAATGTCCCGATTGAGGTGGAAAGTAGAGACCCTCTTGGCTAGGAAGGAAGCTTTTGGTCTCAAAACCACCTTTTCCATGTGCAAAATATGAAAAGGCTCTTTACAAGAAAGAGTTACCATTTCAGAAACATACCTAACTGATGTATTGACTATCAGAAAGGAAGCGTTATAAGTGAGATCTTTCAGCTGAATATCGCTAATTGGTTCAAAGGGAGGTAGCTGAAGAACAGAAAGCACCAGGTTGAGATCCCAAGGTGACAAAGCAGGTCAAGACTGCAGACTTCAAGGCAAGAGGTTTCTGGAAGAGAATGAATAAAGTGGAAAACTGTCCCTTAACCACTTCAAGACCGCCCACAGTACATTTACGCCATTACTTTGACATTAAATACCGTTGTTATGGCAGCAGCTAGCTATTTTTTTTGTACTGTGGGTGATTCTGCGTCTGATAAAAGTGATCTCAGAGGTGAATTCAGCACAGGATCACTTTTAGAGGCGGCGGGAGAGGTGCCCCCTTCCCCCCTGCCGCTTCCCGGACGTCTCAGGGCTTACTGGACCTGTTGGCTAGCCCAGAACTGGTCAGAGCTGTTGGGGTCCACCAATACAGTAAATAATACATCTTTTAGACGAGAGACAGGATACAGGTTGCATTGAGCAGGTATCTAAGTGGGATCAGTCCAAGGCTTCCACATTCTCGTGAACTTCTGTGGGCACCCTCTACATGTATAGGTTAGTTTGTACATGGGTAAAACAGCATTAACTGAGTTCTCCCATGCCCTTGCCGTGGGGGGCACATGAGAATTCCATTTAAATAAGATCTCTTTTTTTGCATATAAGAGCAACAGCGATACAAGTAACTTAGTATATCTAGGCCTCTGGTCATCGTCCTGTATACCTAACAGAGCTAATTCAGGTGACAGGGGTATGTCTAGTTGCAGACGGACATTAATAACCTCCATTACAGCAGACCAGAAACTGGAAAGTCTAGGACAGGCCCAAAACATGTGAATGTAGGTGCTATCAGTAGACTGACAGCGTGGACAATTCGGGGCCCTCTGCGGGTATATTCTATGCAGTCTCTGAGGCGTGAGGTATACTCTGTGAAGGAATTTTGCTTGTATTAGTTTATCCCTAGAAGATATCACTAGTCTAGAGCTATCCTCGAAACACTCCTCCCATGTTTCCCTATCCAGGATTGAAATCTCAGCCCTCCAATTGGTCCATAGTGCTTCCATCTTTGGTGAACCCTTCCTAAGGAGGGTTAAATATAACGCAGACAGAGGTTTAGCTAAGGATTCCTGGGCCAGTAAGTCCTCAACCACATCCGAGACAAGATCAGGCGGTGTTGGGAACTGTGCTCGAAATGCATGGCGCAGTTGATGGTAAAGGAATAACATCCATGCAGGAAGATCGTGTCTACCAGCCATCTCCTGAAAGGATCTAAGAGATCCTGCCGACACAATATCCTTCAGTAGTTTAATGTCATATCTGGCCCAAACTTGTGGGTCAGGGATTGACCGAAAGTGTGGGAGTGATGGGTTTCTCCATAACGGGCAGAAAGGGGACCACCGGTTGGGGGAGAGAAACCACCTCCTAGCCAGACTCCACACCCTAAGGGTGACTTTGGTAAGGATTGGTAAAGAAGGGTACGCCAAGGCCCCCCTATATATCAGGTTACCTAATTCCCGGAGAGATCCCACGATAGCCGCCACAAGGCAGACTGCAGCATTTGTCCTAGACTGCTCCAACCACCACCTAACCGTGACCAACATGGCTGCTCAATAGTACAGTAGCAACCCTCCACAGTCAGGGAGCTGAAGGGTCAATTTAGCTATACGAGGGGTGGATCCCCGCCACAGAAAGGATCCAATGCAGCTATCGAGATCTTTGAAAAAAAGTCTGGGGTATCCACACAGGGCAGTTCCTGAAAATATAGTTACATTTAGGAAGATAGATCATCTTCAGGATATTAATACGCCCAAGGAGGTTAAGGGGTAAATTAGCCCACCGAGCGCAGTGGTCCTTGAGGCATGTCACTATGGGTTGGAGATTAAGGCATTGAAAGGACTGGGGATCCCGCGTAACCCTAATTCCTAAGTACGTAAATTCGTCCACCCATCATAACGCGGTCTGGGCTGCAGATTGTCTAGATTGCGCATCGAGAGGGAACAAGACAGATTTGCTCCAGTTGATACGGATTCCAGAAAACCTTCCAAACACATCAAAGGTCTCCAAGGCAGCCTGCAGAGAAGCACCAGCGTCCCGCAAATATAACAAAGTGTCGTCCACATATAGCGATATCTTCTCCTCCAGAGGGCCAACCCGGAGACCCACGATTTTGTCAGATTCTCTGACCAAAACTGCCAAGGGCTCCAAGGCCAGCGCAAACAGGCTGGGGGATAGAGGACAACTCTGCTGGGTCCCCTTCTGGAGGAGAAAATAATCTGAGAGGGTATTATTTACCTGAATTCTCGCCTTAGGGGTTTTATACAGCAATCTCAACCAGTGTAGAAATGTGGGTCCCACTCCAAACTTCCTTAACATCGCCCATAAATACTCCCATTCAACAGAGTCAAAAGCCTTCTCCGCATCCAGAGAGGCTATGACTCTAGTGCCCCCGTTGCTATGGGAGGTGGCTAAATTTAGGAACAGACGATGGATATTGATATCCGTGCCCTTACCCGGCATGAAACCAGTCTGATCTACATGGATGAGGTCCTCTATTACCTTACCGAGCCTACGGGCTAAAATTTTTGCTAAAAGCTTAGCATCGGCGTTAATTAGAGAAATAGGCAGGTAGGAGGCACACTCTTCAGGGTCTTTACTAGGTTTGGGCACCAAAACCACTATTGCCTCAGACCATGATTCCGGCAAGGAGTCTAGATCAATGGATTGTTTTAAAAGGGTAGTAAACTTAGGGGCTAAAAATTCCTGGTAAACCAAATAAAATTCAATGGGAATTCCATCGGGACCTGGGGCTTTGCTGGATTGCATAGACCCCAGTGCCTCCTGCACTTCCTCAAGGGAGATGTCACATCTGGTCAAGGTAATGGAGTAGCTCGGAATTGTGAAAAGTTGCCTTGGATGAGTAAAGGGTCTGGTAGAAGTCTAGGAATCTTGCACTAATGTCCGCTAGAGCTGTCAGAGGACAACCATCCAGATCCCTCAGCCTACCAATATGTGTCGTGGTATGCTGACCCCTGGCCAACCAGGCCAGCAGTTTACCATTTTTAACTCCAAATTCAAACACCCTCTGGGCACTGTCAAGCATAGACTTCCTAGTGAGCTCCATTCTAAGTAAGGACAACTCCCTCAAGGTGTCTTGCCAGGGCACATAGTGGCCCTGAGTAGGAGACCGAACGTATTCAGCCTCTTTCAACCTCGTCTGTTCCTCTAGGTGCCTCAGAGACTGCGCAGACCACCGCTTCTTCACAGCAATAAGATTTATATATACTCCCCTGAGCCGTGACTTAAGGGTATCCCACACCACCAGAGGTCCAGCAGAACCCGCATTATCAATCCAAAAGTCACATAGTGTCTCCGGCATCTCCTCCTGTATATCCGGATCCATAATCCAGTATTTGGATAGCCTCCATACTCCCACACCCTCCACATCAGAGAGCCGAAGCATAACAGATACCGGAGCATGATCCGAAATTCCCCGTGAGAGGATCTCTGCGGACTCTACTCTACGCATCAGAGCAGGGGAGGCAAATGCCAAGTCAATGCGGAACA
This sequence comes from Aquarana catesbeiana, assembly GCF_042186555.1. Lineage (NCBI taxonomy): Eukaryota > Metazoa > Chordata > Amphibia > Anura > Ranidae > Aquarana > Aquarana catesbeiana. Next base: position 109,124,402 of record NC_133326.1, read on the forward strand.
AGGTCCGGTATGTGGTGGAAAGGCAAGTATATTCCCTATCAGAGGGATGAAAGTGTCGCCAAACATCTGTCATGTGGAAGGTGGAGGCCCAATGGGATATACCCGACTGCTGAGGACCAGAAGCATGTAGTCTATCCATTCCCGGAGAGGGAGCCATATTCAAGTCACCAATGAAGAGAACATTGTCAGCATTATAAGTGTAACCTGCTGCATCAGCACATGAAGCATATCTATATCGGTCGGGGGGGGGGTAAACGCCCACGATCACAAATGGGATCTCCGAAATCAAGGCATGCAGGAGCACATACCTGCCTCCCGGGTCAAGTTTAACATTCAAGAGCTGGAAGGGCAGGGATTTTTGCACTAAAATACTTACACCTCTAGCATAGTTAGAGTAAGGTGCATGGTAGTGAGCACCTACACAGGCACGCTTTAGGCTTGAAACCCGGGATCCCATAGGATGTGTCTCCAAAAGAATACACACCTGTGCGCGGAGCTTCCGTAAATAGTTAAGTACCAGAGAACACTTTATGGCAGAATTTAAACCCCGCACATTCCATGACACTATTAAGCACTTAGTCATAGCATGGGCATGGTGATATAATGATGCAGGCGCCTGGGTATTGTCATCCAGAGCCACCTCTGCAAGGGGAAGCAGCACCAGACCACAAACACACCGTACCCCTGCAGCAGAACATTCTGGCAAGCAGTACCACACTTAACAGTTAGGTATATGACAAACATTTCCAATAAAAGACCAACAGTAATCTCGAAACATAGGTAACACCCAAACACCCAAAACAGGTCAGCAAGTGCCAACCCCCCCCCTCCCCCCACCCTGTGCACCTCAAAACAGTGAGGCGCACTTAAAACCCAAACAACCCTGTTAAGTTGGGGACGTGTGTCCGGAACAGGGTCTACTTCATCCCAATGATAGGGATTCTAAGCGTGAATATTCATAGGAAGACTCGACCCTGAGTAGTGGAGTAATATGATCCGGAGAATAAGTACTGAGATTCACCTGACTAAGCAGGGGCACATACTTAGAGAACAGTTGCCACTATAACAAGCAGTACATGGAAAAACAGAAAAATAATAAAAATAAAATACCAGGTTATGAGATAATCAGGGAGAACAGTCTGGCATATGTTTAGGATCTCCAGCGCCGTTGTGTATCCAACAATGGCAGCCAGGGCAGTGCCTCCCAAAAAAACGTCATGTTGGGTATATGCATTAACCAAACAAGGAGCAGGGTAATTATGCCCATCCTGTGCAGCCCCACAGTATGAAAACATTCAGAACCAGTAACAGCCTGTGGAGTGCAGAAAGAGGGGCCTGGGCATAGTAGGAGAAACATGACAAAGCTCACCCTACACCAGCGATATACAAAGACTGAACTCAGGAACAACAACCAGACATCAACAGTTGGTCGGCCCAGGCCTCTTATGAAGGTAAAGTGTAAAAATGAAAAGTAAAATAGATAAGAAATGTGAGGTATTTGAGTGAGAGTTGAGTGAGCGCAAGAATTCTAGCACTAGACCTCCTCTGTAACTCTAAACTAGTAACCTGTAAAAAATGTTAAAGTATTGCCTAAGGACATTTTTAAGTACCGTAGTTTGTCACCATTCTACAGGCGTGTGCAATTTTAAAGCATGACATGTTAGGTATCTATTTACTTGGCGTAATATCCTTCACATTATACAAAAAATTGGGCTAACTTTACTGTTTTTTTTATTAAAAAAAGTAATTTTTTTCCAAACAAATTGCGTTTAAAAGACTGCTGTGCCAATACGGTGTAACATAAAATATTTCAACGATCGCTATTTTATTATATATATACATATATATATAAATAAAACGACAAAGGGACACGTTCTCAAAATGCAAATACTTTACTGTAATCTTCAAGTCATGTAATAAGCAGCAGCTACCAGCTACCTTCCTCAGGCTGTCTAGCTTTGTGTAACATTCTACCAAAAAACTTCCTATTTTTATCCCAACACTGGGGGGGTGTAGCCTCACAGGTGTGTCCCATGCTTCCAATTAAAAGAATTGATTAACCCTACACAGGTTCAAGATAAATTCCTACCCAAAAACCACTAAAACTAATTCCAATGTGATACAGTTGGAATATTCACCAAAAAGCACTTTTTTGAATAAAAATATAAGACAACAGTAAAGTTAGCCCAGTTTTTTTATAATGTGAAAGATAATGTTACGCCAAGTAAATTGATACCCAACATGTCACACTTCAAAATTGCGCCCGCTCGTGGAATGGCGACAAAATTTTACCTTTAAAAATCTCCATAGGCAACATTTAAAAAAATCCTACAGGTTGCATGTTTTGCGCTACAGAGGTCTAGGATTATTGCTCTCACTTTACCGATCACGGTGGTACCTCACGTGTGTGGTTTGAACACCGTTTTCATATGCCGGCACTACTCATATATGCGTTAGCTTCTGCATGCGAGCTCGACGGGACGGGGCGTGTTTAAAAATTTTTTTTTTCTTATTTATTTTACCTTTTATTTTTTATTTATACACTGTTCTTTTAAAAAAAAATGTGTCACTTTTATTCCTGTTACAAGGAATGTAAACATCCCTTGTAATAGAAAAAAAGCATTACAGGACCTCTTAAATATGATATTTGGGGTCAAAAAGACCTCAGATCTCATATTTACACTAAAATGCAATAAAAAAATTGTCATTTGAAAAAATAAATAAAATAAAAATGGCCCTTTAAGAGCTATGGGCGGAAGTGACGTTTTGATGTCGCTTCCGTCCTGCAATGGTGTGGAGACGGGTGGGGGCCATCTTCCCCTCACCTGTCTCCATACCCAGGCATCCAATCGCCTCTACCACTACCGATGGCTCCTGTAAGCGGCGGAAGGGGGGGGCCCTCTCCCGCCGCCGATAAAAGTGATCTTGCAGTGAATCCGCCGCAGAGACCACTATTATCGGAAACCAACAATATTCTTCTTCAAGGATAGGATGTATATTGGCGTGCCGTGCGGCGGTCTGGAACTGGTTAATCATTGATTTACATCATACATTAATATACAATAAACAACTATGTCATGGAATGATCAAAAATCTGCTTGTGACTTCATCCTAATTTTCATTCATCGTTCTATTACATGACTTGAAGATTACAGTAAAGTATTTGCATTTGGAGAACGTGTCCCTTTTGTCGTTTTTTATCGGATATCGGTGGAAGACAGGGAGCCCACCTTGACATTGCTCCAGTTAAACCAAGATAAGAAAGGGAAGTAACCCACCCAAAGTTTTTATATATAAATATGTTTGGTGGCTCTAAGTAATTTTCTAGCAAAAAATACTAATTTAAAGGGCTGACCAGACAGCAGAGAGGACAAAATACAAGTTATAGATTATTCCCTGGGACTGAGCTTCCTGTCCACCAGGCAAAGTAAGCCATGTGTGATGGTAAATCTTGAAGGAGTTGGATTTTCTTATTCTGAGTATGTTGGGCCAGAAATACCCCTATCCTTTGGGACTTGGGTTTCAACCTCCATGCCCTAAATCCTTTGATTAAAGCGGTGTTCCACATATTTTTTAGTTTATAAAAAGTCAGCAGCTACAAAAAGTGTACCTGCTGACTTTTAATAAACAGACACTCATCTGTCCCACGGTCCAGTGATGCGGCCGCCCGGAGCCTCGCTCCTCTCCCCCTCCTCTCCACCGGCGCCATCATAGCCACTGTGGGCACCCAGCTGTGACAGCTTTCGCCTTCACGGCCAGGTGCACAGGGACAGGAAGTCCCACTCTAAACTAAGTACCCACTCCCCCCCCAAAAAAATGACATGCCAAATGTCAAATGTCAGGGGGTGAGGAGTGCTTAAAGCGTAAGTTCCACTTTTGGGTGGAACTCCGCTTTAAGAAGCAAGTTGGAATAGGGGTCCTTGGGCCAGGTCTGATCAAGGCTTGTCTACCAGAAACCTCAGTGTCTGTGTAACACGTCCTTCTGGGTCAATATAGTGCAATGAAAATCATTGGAACCCTTTCCTCCTCTATCTTGCATAGCAGCTGAGGGAAGATATTCATTGGAGGGAAGGCACCCGCACCTTTTCTTTTGAGCCTTCGATGCACAAGACACAAAGGGTTCATATCTTTGCAGTGCAGTGTACTCAAACTTAGGTCCATTGTGGTGCACTAGGATGGCATTTAAAATTAAAACTGTTACTGCAATGCAAACATGTGAACCAGGCCTCATTGATTCATTGACAGCATCAGTAGATCAGAGATTGCTTTCACTTGTTGCTCTTTAAAGCGTATGTTAACCTCCAAAAAAATGAAAAAGAAACGGATCCTGCTCCTTTAAAGCATGTTATATGACACAGTGCTTGTGCTGTGTCATTTGGCCCCCTGTAACACCTAAAAAAACCTGGCTGATCCTGCCAGTTTCTACCCTCCCCTATGTAAACTGACCACGGTGTATCACGGCTGCTGAGCCCTGGCGCTGTGGTCAGTTTACGTGCCTCCGTCATCCGCAGCCCTGCTCTCTGCTCTCCTGTGTCCTCTTCCCCCCTCCCTCCCTGCCTGTCAGCTCGTGACAGTGCCCCCCCTCCGCTCCTGCTGCTTGAATAACTGTAACATGTATGCACCATTCACGCTGTCTCCTATTGTGTCCCCTTCTGTGTGCGATTTATAAAAATAAATGCTGTAAATACCTAATTTTAGAGATGAGATCTGCTATCACATGACCAGCCGTCTCTCTCTTCCTCCCCTCCTCCTCCCCTCCTGACTGAGGACAGCGGGGGAACCTCGGCCTCTCCTGCTTCATCTGTCAGACGGGGAAAGGAGAGAGCTGGCCGGTCATGTGATCGCGGATCTCGGCTCTGAAATTAGGTATTTACAGCATTTATTTTTAGCAATCACACACAGAGGGGGACACTGCAATAGGAGACAGCGCTGATGGTGCATGCATATTAAAGTGGCTTTACAACCACTTTAAGTGTAAAAATTGCACTATTTACCATTCAGTGGGTCCTGAACTAGATAGCGATATTGTTATTGGATACTACCGTTGGAACTTTTTTGCACTTTGTGGTTCATGCACTTGTACCTTTCTGTTGCCTGTGGAATGATAGTGCATCATTATGCATATGTATGTCTTTAATGCATTTTGTTGTTATATGAATGCTGGATACTTTAAATAGAGAATTTGCAAAAAAACTTTTCTTTACCTACTGTCTTGGTAACCTCTTAAAAAACAGCAGTGCACCCGAGATATGCGATGGTGCCCAAGTACGCTTTTGCCTACAGACCTATAGATGTATATCTGCTGTGCAAGAGGGATTGCTACCTCTGACTGCTAGTTTTTTTTTAATTTGGTGATGGCATTTCTGTAATGTTGCTGAACAGTCATATACAGTGCAAGGATCCTCTTGCTTCTGCTTAATTCACCAAAGATCACCAGTCATCACAGGGTCAGCTCTGACATGAGTATGCAAAGCCCAACTCTCAGAAGATTGTCTACCAGTATCGAACAAGGCACGATAAGTCACCAGCAGGGAAACTACAGACATTATTGGTGACTGGTCCTGTGCACTACACTTGCCTTTTTAAGCACAGCTTCAACTGTTCCAGCCCTCTAACTACACAAAAAATGTATCATGGGGTATCCTGCCTGGATCTAAAGACTTACTGAACAGAAGGGCAAATCTTTTGTCAGGTGACATAGTTCAGATATATTTTCCGTATGCCAACATTCTGTTTAGCTGTTCTGATTTATGCTTTTAAATTGTGGCTCCACTTTTGCAGACAGAAAAAAGGAAAAACACAACCACCCTGCCTGGTTAGTTGCATACATTTTAAGGACATTACCAATTTGGACTTCACACATGGAGCCATGGTAGACATTTTTGCATAATTATTTAAAAATAAAATATTCTTGCGCTTAGTGTCTAGTGGGGTGCAGCACACTACCTTTATGGAGTACAATACTCTATAAATATTTGAAAATGAATAGGTGCTCTTCCCCTTTAAGATTCCTAAACAATGAATTGATATCCAAAAAGTGCCAGTGCATATGTAAACACATATACACAATCAATATAAACGTGCAAATCAATAGGGCAAAAAGATCATTTTTCTAGTGCAAAGTCCATGCAATATTTATCAAGTGTAAAGTCCATGCATTATTTTCCAGGTGCAAAATATAAACGGCAGGTGAATGTTACATCACATAACTCTTCCACCCAGCAAACAGTTTAGCCTCTTACCAGATAAAGTTGATCCCCTATAAAAAGCAAAGATCAATATGCGCTGTATATATGGCTGGAGGAGGATGTTACAAGGAGCTTTTTTTATATAGAGAGCATTTTGATCTTCCTTTTAATAGGGAATCAACTTCATCTGGTAAGAGGCTAAACTGTTTGCTGGGTGGAGTCACGTGAAGTAAAGTTCGTCTGCCATTTATATTTTGCACTTGAAAAATATTGCATGGATGTTGCACAAAAAATATTAAATAATCTTTTGCACTATTATATATGGTTTATATTGATTGTATATATGTTTACATAAGCACTGGCACTTTTTGGATAACCATTCATTGTTTAGGAATCTTAAAGGGGAAGTACACCTATTAATTTTCAAAAATTTTTGAATAATTAATTGTGCTTAAAGTGTTACTAAACCCACAACAGTAAAATCGGTCTGTATATGTAGAATAGCATGTTTGTTATACTCACTGGGGAACTTAAGGGGTAATCCTCTGTATTGTGTAAAAAGGCTCCTTGGCACTATATGGACAGATCCTTCCCTCCTGCACTGTTTATCTTGGCAAGGCCATATAATACAGTGTGGGTAGCCATCCTGCACATGCTCAGTTTAGTCTCTATTGCTGGAGAGAACATTTCCTGTTTCAGTTGAACTGTTCAGGTCATATGATATTAACATGTGGGCGTGTATACAGGCTGTAGTGGAAATCTCCTCCTACCTGAAAACTCAGCACTGGACAAACTGTGCAGTTTATTGTGTAATCGTGGTATACAGATCAGCAAAAATGGTATATAGTAGCAGTATTTTAATGTAAAAAGAAGATTTATAAGCTGTGAGCATTGTGGAGGGCAGAGGAACTATTTTCATATTACTGGGTTCAGTAACATTTTAACCAGTTCCCTACCAGTTTAAATGTATATATGGGGGCAGAATGCCTCCCCTGCGCGAAACCCCATACGGGTACGGGGGTTCCTTTAAGAGCCGCCAGAGGGACCCGATGCACGTGGCTGGTGGTCACGATCGCGTGCACACGCACCAGCATAGGGATTTGTGTGTGCTGTCAGAGGAGAGGAGACATGTCGTTTGTTTCTACTATATAGGAACAGCGATATGTCTCCTCTCCTACTCTGTCCTATCCCCTCAGAGTTAGAACACACTGAGGGAACACACATTTAACCCCTTGATCGCCCCTAGTGTTAACCCTATCCCTACCAGTGTCATTTACACAGTAATCAGTGCATTTTTATAGCACTGATTGTTGTAAAAATGTCAATGGTCCCAAAAATGTGTCCGTCGCAATACTGTTAAAAATCGCAGATCACCGCCATTACTAGTAAAAAAAAAAAAAAATGCCATAAATCTTTGTAGACACTATAACTTTTGCTCAAACCAATCAATATACGCTTATTGCAATTTTTTTTACCAAAAATATGTAGAAGAATATATTGGCCTAAACTGATGAAGAAATTATTTTTTTAAAAACATTTTTGGGGATATTTATTATAGCAAAATGTAAAAAATATTGTTTTTTTTTTTTTAAATTGTCGCTCTTTTTTTGTGTATAGCGCAAAAAAAATAAAAATAGCAGAGGTGATCAAATAGCACCAAAAAGAAAGCTCTATTTGTGGGAAAAAAAAGGACGCAAATTTCGTTTGGGTACAGCATTGTATGACCGCGCAATTACTAGTTAAAGCGACGCAGTGCCAAATTGTAAAAAGTGCTCTGGTCAGGAAGGGGGTAAAACCTTCCGGGGCTGAAGTGGTTAAAGTGTTAAAAAAAGGTTAATTTTGTAATTAAATCAACAGCTAATGCTCACCTATTCTGTGCAATGGTATTGCCGGAGTGGCCCAAGCCTCCTCCTCTGGGGTCCCCGGCCAGCGATCTTGATTCCTCTTATCTGTGTACCCCCATAGCAAGCCACTTGCTATGGGGCACACAATGTGTGCTCGCTCCCGAGTGGTGTGCATCTTTGAAGTCATGCTCCATAGACAAGGTGGATCAGTAGTGTGCTACTTGTAGACCTTTGACTCCCCCCACATCGCTGTGCCCCGCTCTGCCATCCCTTTTTTGTCAATAAATGGTCACCTCACAGTGCAATATTGGATATAATGAGGGGTGCTTTCTCTGAGCTGTGCACATTCTGGTCTCTCAGTGAAAGTGAGGTCATATGAGGCAGGGCAGACCAGTATGCTGGCCTGTCAATATAACTACACAGCATAGTGGGTAGATCAGACTGGGAGTCTGGGACTCCTGGGTCCACTTACTGCAGCGAGCAGCAATGTGATTACATCTCCCCTGCCTTTATGAAAACGACAGTGTGGTCTATACATAAATGGTGGCATAGGGGATAGAGGGCATATTAGCTACCAGTCTTGTGAACAGGATATGAAGGGGAAAAGTGGACTTTTCACTGAACGAAGAAGGTTGGATTTCTGGGGACTGTAAGGCAGCCTATACTTTTTCTCTTTTTAACCAGCGGGTTAAAAAAAAAAAAACGACCCGATTCTTCCATCCACACCTTCAAGGTAGAAGGGGGAATCTTCCCTGCTGTGTCTTTGTGCCGACAGCGGGGGAGACTTCCTCACTATCAGAATACACTGATCAGTGCTGCAGGCTATAGCCGCAAGTGCTGATCGAGTGGCAAAAATCTGACAGGGCAGTTGTACAGAAGACAATCGGGTAGATGAACTTCTGTTCAACCACAGGGCCCTCTGATTCCTACTGTATTAAAGTGTATTGTATTTGTACTGTCTACCCTCAAGTTGTAAAGTGCTATGTAAACTGTTGGCGCCATATAAATCCTGTATAATAATAATAACCACAATGCCCATACATGGATTCAAATTCGTTCCCAAATTCTTCGTGAACCAGCCAAATTTTGATTCATGTATGGGCAATTTAAGACCAACAAATTATTTAAAAGTACAGAAGCACCTGTGTGCGTGTGTATATATAATATATACAGTAACTCAGAAAAGTGAGTACACCCCTCACATTTTTGTAAATATTTTATTACATCTTTTCATTTGACAACACTGAAGAAATGACACTTTGCTACAATATAAAGTAGTGAGTGTACAGCTTGTATAACAGTGTAAATTTGCTGTCCCCTCAAAATAACTCAACACACAGCCATCAATGTCTAAACCGCTGGCAACAAAGGTGAGTACACCCCTAAGTGAAAATGTCCAAATTGGGCCCAATTAGCCATTTTCCCTCCCCGGCATTATGTGACTCATTAGTGTTACAAGGTCTCAGATGTGAATGGGGAGCAGGTGTGTTAAATTTGGTGTTATTGCTCTCACTCTCTCATACTGGTCACTGGAAGATCAACATGGCACCTCATGGCAAAGAACTATCTGAGGATCTGAAAAAAATAATTGTTGCTCTACATAAAGATGGCCTAAGCTATAAGATGATTGCCAAGACCCTGAAACCAAGCTGCAGCACGCTGGCCAAGACCATACAGTGGTTTAACAGGACAGGTTCCACTCAGAACAGGCTTTGCCATGGTCAACCAAAGAAGTTGAGTGCACATGCGCAGTGTCATATCCAGAGGTTGTCTTTGGGATATAGACATATGAGGGCTGCCAGCATTGCTGCAGAGGTTGAAGGAGTGGGGGGGTCAGCCTGTCAGTGCTCAGATCATACGCCACACACTGCATCAAATTGGTCTGCATGGCTGTTGTCCCAAAAAAAGCCTCTTCCAAAGATGATGCACAAGAAAGACCACAGTTTGCTGAAGACAAACAGACTAAGGACATGGATTACTGGAGCCATGTCTTGTGGTCTGATGAGACCAAGATAAACTTATTTGGTTCAGCTAGTGTCAAGCATGTGTGGAGGCAACCAGGTGAGGAGTACAAAGACAAGTGTGTCTTGCCTACAGTCAAGAATGATGGTGGGAGTGTCATGGTCTGGGGCTGCATGAGTGGTGCTGGCACTGGGGAGCTAAAGTTCACTGAGGGAACCATAAATGCCAACATGTACTGTGACATACTGAAGCAGAGCATGATCCCCTCCCTTTGGAGACTGGGCTGCAGGGCAGTATCAAAACATGATAACGACCCCAAACACACCTCCAAGACGACCACTGCCTTGCTAAAGAAGCTGAGGGTAAAGTTGATGGACTAGCCTAGACCCTATTGAGCCTCTGTGAGGCATCCTCAAACGGTAGGTGGAGGAGCGCAAGGTCTCTAACATCCACCAGCTCCATGATGTCATCATGGAGGGATGGAAGAGGACTCCAGTGGCAACCTGTGAAGCTCTGGTGAACTCCGTTCCCAAGAGGGTTGAGGCAGTGCTGGAAAATAATGGTGGACACACAAAATATTGACACTTTGGGCCCAATTTGGACATTTTCACTTAGGGGTGTACTCACTTTTGTTGTCAATGGTTTAGACAATTAATGGCTGTGTGTTGGGTTATTTTGAGGGGACAGTAAATTTACACTGTTATACAAGCTGTACACTTATTACTTTACATTGTAGCAAAGTGTCATTTCTTCAGTGTTGTCACATAAAAAGATATAAAAAAATAATTACAAAAGTGTGAGGGGTGTACCCACTTTTGTGAGATACTGTATATATATATATATATATATATATATATATATATATATATACACACACACACACACACACATATACACATACAGGGCTTTTTTTCTCAGAGAATAGGTGCAGGAACTCCCCCATCTGAGTCACCCCTTGTCTCTGCCCCCTACCCACCTCTGACCACCGTCCCTTGATTTCACCCCCTACCCACCTACCAGTACTGCCCCTTTTAAAGAATACAGAATCAAGTATCGTTTTGTGGTGCTAAATTATTTGTATGGAACATGTTGATAAAAAGAAAAGCAGTAAAATAGATCCCCTGCAGTCAGCAACAATAGAATCCCAGCAATAGATCCCCACACAACAATAGACTCCCCCAGCAACAATGGACTCCACCCCAACAACAATAGTTTCCATGGAGCAACAGTGAACTACCCACAACAAAATATCACACCCAGTAACAAAATATCCACCCAAGTAACATTAGACCCCCCCCCCCAGCAGCAACAACAGATCTCCCAGCAGCAAGCATCAATAGATCCTTCAGCAGCCAGTAAAAATAGACCTCTCCCTCAACAGTAGATCCCTTCCAGCAACATAAGACCCCCCAGCAACAATAGATTCCCCAACAGCAACAATAGACCCTCACACAAAATCAGATCCCCACCAGTGACAATAGATCCCCCAGCAGCCAACATCAATAGACCCTCCAGTACACCCCATGCTATTACATACATTCAGTGCTGGAGGTGCCGGAACTGCGTTCTCCCGTGTTTCTGCTGAAAAAAAGCCCTGTATATATACATACACACACAGTATCTCACAAAAGTGAGTACACCCCCTCACATTTTTCTAAATATTTTATATCTTTTCATGTGACAACACTGAAGAAATTACACTTTGGTACAATGTAAAGTAGTGAGTGTACAGCTTGTATAACAGTGTAAATTTGCTGTCCCCTCAAAATAACTCAACACACTCCAAAGTAAAAATGTCCAAATTGGACCCAATTTGCCATTTTTCCTCCTCTGTGTTATCTGATTCCTTCTGGGACAACAGCCATACAGCCCAGTCTCCAAAGGGAGGGGATCATGCTCTGTTTCAGTATGTCACAGTACATGTTGGCATTTATGGTTCCCTCAATGAACTGCAGCTCCTCAGTGCCGGCAGCACTCATGCAGCCCCAGACCATGACATTCCAACCACCATGCTTAACTGTAGGCAAGACACACTTGTCTTTGTACTCCTCACCTGGTTGCCGCCACAAATGCTTGACACCACCTGAACCAAATAAGTTTATCTTGATCTTGTCAGACCACAGGACATGGCTCCAGTAATCCATGACCTTAGTCTGCTTGTCTTCAGCAAACTGTTTGTGGGCTTTCTTGTGCATCATCTTTGGAAGAGGCTTTTTTTCTGGGACAACAGCCATGCAGACCAATTTGATGCAGTGTGCGGCCTTGGTCTGAACACTGACAGGCTGACTCCCCACCCCTTCAACCTCTGCAGCAATCATACATCTATTTACCAAAGACAACCTCTGGATATGATGCTGAGCACGTGCACTTTGGTCGACCATGGCGAGGCCTGTTCCGAGTGGAGCCTGTCCCGTTAAACCACTGTATGGTCTTAACCACTGTGCTGCAGCTCAATGTCAGGATCTTGGCAATCTTCTTATAGCCTAGGCCATCTTTATGTAGAGCAACAATTCTTTTTTTCAGATCCTCTGAGAGTTCTTTGCCATGAGGTGCCATGTCGAACTTCCAGTGACCAATATGAGAGAATGAGAGCGATAACACCAAATATAACACACCTGCTCCCCATTCACACCTGAGACCTTGTAACACTAAACGAGTTACATGACACCGGAGAGGGAAAATGGCTAATTGGACCCAATTTGGACATTTTTACTTAGGGGTGTACTCATTTTTGTTGCCAGCGGTTTAAGCAAACAGGCAGGGAGGGGAGAGGGGAGGAGGACAGAGAGGACACAGGAGAGCAGATAGCAGGCTGCGGATGACGGAATCATGTAAACGGACGATGGTGTCAGGATTATCGTGGTCAGTTTGCAGAGGGAAGGGTATAGCCAGGCAATGACACGGCACAAGCACTGTGCTGTATAACATGCTCTAAGGCAACAGGATCACGTTTTTTGGTGTTAAACGCTTTTAAGTGAAAACACTCATCTTCTCACAGGAAAACCTCATCTCCTTTGAAGTAACATGATAAAGTCAGTCAGTTTAGATAACCAGAAAAAAGTTAGATACCAATCAAATCTGTCTGGTACATCCTAATCTGCTTCATAAATTATTACCATTTTTTTGGAACAAAAATATTGCTTTATTATATCTGTGATTTTTGTTATGATATTGTAAACCATTTAAGAACAGAACAGGGCATATCAGACTAGAAGCTTGTTTTCAACAGATTAATGTATTCCATTTTCTGTATACTAGTTGTACAAAAAAATAGCTAGTATCACTTGCTACTGCAGCAATTATCCTGGTCATGTTGAGGCAGGACAAAGGGAAGAAGGAACAATTGAGTGGTTCAGTGTTGTAGAGACAATCTGATGGCTCTCAGTTCCAAAATGTTGATGGGGGAACAGGTCCCGTGGACAGTAAGGCTGGGTTCACACCATTGTGAATTGGATGTTTGCATGTCAGGAGATTGTGGCTGGCTCTCTATGGAGCTGGTTCACACATCTCTAGAGTGACTCCAGTGCAAATTGATCAGGAGCCCTGTTTGTCTTCTGGTCCGTTTGAGCTCTGAATTCAGCCAAACATTCGGGTGGAAATCAGAGCTGAAACAGTGAATAGGGGTGCACCCGACCCATGCTGTGACCGCTCCATGCTGCGGTGTGAACCCAGCCTTAGAAAATTTTAAATTCTGTCCGAACCTGTAAGGCTGGCATCCATTTTCAGCACCTTCCAGGCCGAGTGAAGGAAAGACCTTTTCGAACTCCGGGGACAGGAATGGAGATCCAGCATGTCAGGGAGAGCTTTGTCTGGTTGGACAGAAGTATTGGGCAGGTCCAAGGATTAGATTTGTTTGTTCCATATCATGAGTAGGTTGGATTAAAGAGGTCTGGAGTGATACTGGGCAAAGGATAACAGCCTCGAAGGAGGTTACCATCAAGGCCAAGACCCTGACTTAGAAGAAAGCTGAGGGGTATTTTTTTGACCTTAGGGAAACAACCTACTATTGAGAAAGGAAAACTCTGGCTTGAACTGTGTCAAAGATGAGATACGGGTACTCCAGATTGTGTAAGGGCTGGAAAGCAGATTTGGGAAGGTGGATTATCCAGCCAAAGGTATAAAGGAACTGAATTGTCCTCTGGATGGTGGTAGCCAAGGTTGTGTCTGAGAAGTCCTTCAGTAGGAAGCCATTCAAGTAACCTGCTACTTGAATGTCCTGGGTTTGTAGAAGAGCCAGAGAAAGGTAAGCACTTTTGTAAAAACTGGGGGGTGCAGAGGACAGCCCAAATGCTAGCATTACAAATTGGAAGTGTTGGTCTCCCACAACAAAATGCAGAAAGCGTTGATGTGAGGGGAAGATAGGGATGTGCAGACAGGCATCTTGTATGTCCACTAATGCCAAAAATTCCCCTCGTCTGAGAAAAGGCACGATAGACCTCATTATTGTTAATAATAATATTATTATTCACTTAGCGACCGCTTCCTGTAGATTTACTGCTACATGGAAGCTACTGTGTGTGTGTGTATATACACTACCGTTCAAAAGTTTGGGGTCACCCAAACAATTTTGTGTTTTCCATGAAAAGTCACACTTATTCACCACCATACGTTGTGAAATGAATAGAAAATAGAGTCAAGACATTGACAAGGTTAGAAATAATGATTTGTATTTGAAATAACATTGTTTTTACATCAAACTTCGCTTTCATCAAAGAATCCTCCTTTTGCAGCAATTACAGCATTGCACACCTTTGGCATTCTAGCTGTTAATTTATTGAGGTAAGCTGGAGAAATTGCACCCCATGCTTCTAGAAGCAGCTCCCACAAGTTGGATTGGTTGGATGGGCACTTCTGGCGTACCATACGGTCAAGCTGCTCCCACAACAGCTCAATGGGGTTCAGATCTGGTGACTGTGCTGGCCACTCCATTACCGATAGAATACCAGCTGCCTGCTTCTGCTGTAAATAGTTCTTGCACAATTTGGAGGTGTGTTTAGGGTCATTGTCCTGTTGTAGGATGAAATTGGCTCCAATCAAGCGCTGTCCACTGGGTATGGCATGGCGTTGCAAAATGGAGTGATAGCCTTCCTTATTCAGAATCCCTTTTACCCTGTACAAAGCTCCCACCTTACCAGCACCAAAGCAACCCCAGACCATCACATTACCTCCACCATGCTTAACAGATGGCGTCAGGCATTCTTCCAGCATCTTTTCATTTGTTCTGCGTCTCACAAACGTTCTTCTTTGTGATCCAAACACCTCAAACTTGGATTCATCCGTCCACAACACTTTTTTCCAGTCTTCCTCTGTCCAATGTCTGTGTTCTTTTGCCCATCTTAATCTTTTTCTTTTATTGGCCAGTCTCAGATATGGCTTTTTCTTTGCCACTCTGCCCTGAAGCCCAAAATCCCGCAGCCGCCTCTTCACTGTAGATGTTGACACTGGTGTTTTGCGGGTACTATTTAATGAAGATGCCAGTTGGGGACCTGTGAGGCGTCTGTTTCTCAAACTAGAGACTCTAATGTGCTTATCTTCTTGCTTAGTTGTGCAACGCGGCCTCCCACTTCTTTTTCTACTCTGGTTAGAGCCTGTTTGTGCTGTCCTCTGAAGGGAGTAGTACACACCGTTGTAGGAAATCTTCAATTTCTTTGCAATTTCTCGCATGGAATAGCCTTCATTTCTAAGAACAAGAATAGACTGTCGAGTTTCAGATGAAAGTTCTCTTTTTCTGGCCATTTTGAGCGTTTAATTGACCCCACAAATGTGATGCTCCAGAAACTCAATCTGCTCACAGGAAGGTCAGTTTTGTAGCTTCTGGAAGGAGCTAGACTGTTTTTAGATGTGTGAACATGATTGCACAAGGGTTTGCTAATCATCAATTAGCCTTCTGAGCCAATGAGCAAACACATTGTACCATTAGAACACTGGAGTGATAGTTGCTGGAAATGGGCCTCTATACACCTATGTAGATATTGCACCAAAAACTAGACATTTGCAGTTAGAATAGTCATTTACCACATTAGCAATGTATAGAGTATATTTGTTTAAAGTTAGGACTAGTTTAAAGTTAGCTTCATTTAAAAGTACAGTGCTTTTCCTTCAAAAATAAGGACATTTCAATGTGACCCCAAACTTTTGAACGGTAGTGTATATATATATATATATATACACATATATACATACACACACACACACACACATATATACATATATATACACACATATACATACATATATATATATACACATATACATACATGATTCTGCACTTCTGGATAGGGGGCGTGTGCCACCAACTGTGCTCTGATTAGACACAGCACACAAGCTGATCTGCGGGTGCTGGCCAATGGATGTCCTCTAGCACCTGCTGATTGGCTGTCTTGTCAGTGGGGATGTAGCGGTTTTTGTTTCCCTGCAAAGTAGGGAATA
Source organism: Aquarana catesbeiana (assembly GCF_042186555.1). NCBI lineage: Eukaryota > Metazoa > Chordata > Amphibia > Anura > Ranidae > Aquarana > Aquarana catesbeiana. The sequence continues at coordinate 109,140,825 of NC_133326.1, forward strand.
AAAACCGTCACATCCTTTAGTACACAGTAGTCACAGCACACACAAACACTGGTTAGGCACACATTTAAACCTTTGATCGCCCTAGTTGTGTAACCCCTTCCCAGCCAGTTTAATTAGTACAGTGACAGTGAATATTTTTTTATCACTGATCACTGTATTAGTGTCACTGGTTCCCACAAAGTGTCAGATTGTCCACCGCAATCCTGCAATCAGTCGCTGATCCCTGCCATTACGAGTATTAAAAAAAATAATAGTACAAATTCAAGTATATATATATATACCCTGTTTCCCTAAAAATAAGACCTAGCGTGATTGTCGGTGATGGCTGCAATATAAGCCCTACCCCCCAAATAAGCTCTAGTTAAAGTCCTTGTAGGTCTTATTTTCAATGTAGGGCTTATTTTCAGGGAAACAGGGTAGGGCTTATTTGGGGGGGGTAGGGCTTATATTGCAGACATCACCGACAATCATGCTAGGTCTTATTTCCGGGCAAACAGGATATATATATACCCTGTTTCCCTGAAAATAAGACCTGATTGTCGGTGATGGCTGCAATATAAACCTTACCCTCCAAATAAGCCCTACCCTGTTTTCCCGAAAATAAGCCCTACCCTGAAAATAAGACCTACAAGGACTTTAACTAGGGCTTATTTGGGGGGTAGGGCTTATATTGAAGCCATCGCGGACAATCACGCTAGGTCTTATTTTAGGGGAAACCGGGTATATATATATATAAACACATTTATATATATATATATATATATATATATATACACGATAGTTTGTAGACACTATAGCGTTTGCATAAACCATCAATATACAGTGGATATAAAAATCTACACACCCTTGTTAAAAGGTCAGGTTTCTGTGACGTAAAAAGATTTGACAAAGATAAATAATTTCAGTACTTTTTCCACCTTTAATGTGACCTATAAACTGTACAACACAGTTCAACAAACAGAAATCTTTTAGGTGGAGGACAATAAAAATAAAACAATAAAATAATATGGTTGCTTAATCGCTTCAGCTCCAGAAGATTTTACCCCCTTCCTGACCAGAGCACTTTTTGCGATTCAGCACTGCGTCGCTTTAACTGACAATTGCGTGGTCGTGCCACGTGGCTCTCAAACAAAATTGATGTCCTTTTTTTCCCACAAATAGAGCTTTCTTTTGGCGGTATTTGATCACCTCTGTGATTTTTATTTTTTGCGCTATAAACAAAATAAGAGCAACAATTTTGAAAAAAACGCATTATTTTTTACATTTTGCTATAATAAATATCCCCCAAAAATACATAAAAAAATCTTTTTTTTTGCTCAGTTTAGGCCGATCATATTCTTCTACATATTTTTGGTTAAAAAAAAAAAAAAAAAAAATGCAATAAGCGTTTATTGATTGGTTTGCGCAAAAGTTATAGCGTTTACAAAATAGGGGATAGTTTTATGGCATTTTTCTTAATAATTTTTTTTTTAATAGTAATGGCGGCGATCAGCTATTTTTATTGTGACTGCAATGTTATGGCAGACATGTCGGACACATTTTTGGGACCATTGTCATTTATACTGCGATCAGTGCGATTAAAAATGCACTGATTACTGTGTAAATGACACTGGCAGTGAAGGGGTTAACCAGTAGGCGGTGGGGATGGGTTAAGTATGTCCTAGGGGAGTGATTCTAACTGTAGGGGGGATGGGCTGTGTGTGTGTCACTACGCTGATCACTGCTCCCGATTACAGGGAGCAGTGATCAGTGACACTTGTCAATAGGCAGAATGGGGAGATGCTGTTTACATCAGCACCTCCCCATTCGTCCTCTCCGTGAGGCGATCGCGGGTATCCCCAGGGCGATCGAGTCCGCCGGACCCGCGACCCGACTCGCGGAGCTCCCGGACGGCGCGCGCACAATGGCACGGCGGGGAATTCAAACGGATGTACCTGTCCATTTGCCCAGCCGTGCCATTCTGCCGATGTACATCGGCGTGCGCCGGTCGGGAAGTGGATAAGTGTGCACACCCTTAAACGAATACTTTGTTGAAGCCCCTTTGGATTTTATTACAACACTCAGTCTTTTTGGGAACGAGTCTATCAGTATGGCACATCTTGACTTGGCAATATTTGCCCACTCTTCTTTGCAAAAACACTCCAAATCTGTCAGATTGCAAGGGCATCTCCTGTGCACAGCCCTCTTCAGATCACCCCACAGATTTTCAATCGGATTCAGGTCTGGGCTCTGGCTGGGCCATTCCAAAACTTTAATCTTCTTGTCCTTTCATCAATTTTGGAGGGACGTCCAGTTCTTGTTAAGGTCACTGTTGTGCCATATTTTCTCCACATGATGATGACTGTCTTCACTGTGTTCCATGGTATATATAATGGAAATTCTTTTGTACATTTCTCCTGACTGATACCTTTTAACAATGAGATGCTTTGGAAGCTCTCTGTGGACCATGGCTTTTGTTGTAGGATGCGACTAACAAAATGTCAGGAAAGATCTACTAGAACAGCTGAACTTTATTTGGGATTAATCAGAGGCAATTTAAATGATGGCAGGTGTGTACTGACTCCTATTTAACATGAGTTTGAATGTGATTGCTTAATTCTGAACACAGCTATACCCCCAGTTATAAGAGAGTGTGCACACTTATGCAACCACATTATTTTAGTCTTCTTATTTTTTAGTCTTCAGTTTATAGGTCACATTAAAAAGGTGGAAAAACTTCTGAAATTATTTATATTTCTCTTTTTTACATCACAGAAACATATTTTAACAGGGGTGTGTAGACTTTATATTCACTGTACGCATATTGGGATTTTTTTTTTTTTACCAAAGACATGTAGCAGAATAAATATTGGCCTAAATTTCATGAAGAAATGTCTTTTTTTTTTTTTTTTTTTTTTTACATTGGGTGTTTTGTAGCAAAAAGCAAAAAATTGTTTTATTTTTTTCAAAATTTTCAGTCTTTTTTTTTTTTTAATGTATAACACTAAAAATAACACACACAGTGGTGATTTAATATCACCTATTTGTGGAGGGGAAAAAAAAAAAAAAGATACATTTTGAGTACAACGTGGCATAACCGCGCAATTGTCAGTTACAGTAACACAGTGCCAAAAAGGAAAAAATGGCCTGGTAATGAAAGGAAGGGGGGGGGGGAATCTTCCTGAGGGCAAGTAGTTATACAGGATTTATATAGCAATTGCAATTGTTCCAAGAGAGCAGGGCCCTCAGAGACAGGTTTATGTTCGCTTTTCAGATGCCCCAAGCATTTAGGAATAGTCTGGCAAATAGACATGGCAGCAATAGCTTGTTAAAGAGCAGGACCTATACAAACAAAGGCTTTTAAGAGGACTTCCAGAAGCCCATCAATGAAATCCTTAGAATCCTCAACAAAAAGCTTTGGAGTGAAAAACCTTTCAGGACTGGGCCAGTCCTCAAGCGTGCACAGTTTGTGCATGTATTGCAAAAGTCTTTCTAGACTAAGCCATGTTTTTGTGCCCAAAGGGCACCACGTCAATTCGTGTGCTCACAGCAGAAAGCTTTTGGCTTTAAGCTGCAGCTTGTAATTCCTACAATGCAGGAAAGGAAAATCCTCTGCTACAAAAGCAGAGTTCTTCATACCTTTCCCCATAATATTCTCAAGGAAAGGGGGTTCCGATACCGAATCCGGAACGGGATTGGGGGAATAGAGAAAGTGTAACATTTATGGCCTCTGGAAACCAAAAGGTTCTCAAAGTGCTGAGAGTTTTTTCAAATAACTCAAAGTGACAGTGAAATCTTTTGTCAAAGACATGGTGCATGCCTGCTAGGGAGCCAGACTCAGACCAATGGAAGCAGTGTTTATGTATGTGTGTATATATATATATATATATATATATATATATATATACACATATACACACACACATACACACACACACACACACACGGCATTGCTCTGGGACACAGTGATTGTTTGAGTTTCTTGTAGGCTATGTGTGGAATGCATGTTATTTGGCCTTTTTATCTCAAGCTCCCCTGCACTTGTGACCCACCATTGCTAAGCAAGGAGATTCCCAATGGGGAACACATGGAATGGAGGACAAAATGGATGGGTTTGTGCATCTATACACAGGAGCCGCTAAAACCCAGGCACTGCCCATGTTCCTGTGGCTGTATTAAAAATGGCAGCAAGAGTGTAGCCATATGCAGGGTCAGTTTTTGGAGAAAAAAACAGGCGGGAATGTGTCTTGAAAGAGGCTTGAGGCAGTTATCCTATCCTCCGGAGACCACGTGCAGTGTAGTGTAGTTGAGCATCCTTGGAAAATGTAGTTCCAAAACATCTGGGGAGCCAAAGTTCGCCATCACTGGCATAGGGTATGGTCAGCCTTACATGTCACACTCCTGAATACTACACTCTAAGTACATCACTTCTGAAGTTCTTCTTCAGGTAGGCTGTGTGTAGAAAAGGATATGTAATGGAAGTGTTTAATTTTAGCAAAATTAATGTGCTGAGGTTTGTATGTCTGTTACACTCTTGTGTGTGGCTCCATTCATAAAGCGTATTTTGTCGGTAAAAGGACTGTGGCAATATGTGTGCTGAGTGGAGGGGTAGTAGGCTCAGGTTTTATTTAACTATGCCCCTTTAAGCCCCCACCACTGATAACAGTTTGGCCACAGCTACAATTTGAAATTTCATTTCTTACTAACATTTTTGGAAGGGGGGGTGTCAACATAATAATTGGCCCTGGATGCCAGGTACACCTCTGTCCATGAAACTTGTACATGAAATGGGGTATGTGGTTGTCAATAAGACATGAAGGCAGTGTGGATAAAAATCGATGATTTAAAAAAAAAAAAAATTTTTTAAATCGGATTTTTTTTATTTTTATCAAATGCTTTTGGAGTAAACATCTAAAGGTAGTTTTCTATTTAAGATACATTATTAATTTAGTTTATTCAGCATGAAATGGAGCTTAGTTATGTAGCATGAGGCTGTATATTCTGCAATATTTACATTTTTAGTAAACTCATTCAATGAATCCATTGATGCATGCACACAATTTTACAGTACCCACGAGATAAAACAAAGTTCAGGAATATTTCTTTATCCCATTGTTTTGCAAATCTATGTACACTACAAATTGTATGATTGAATCGGTTCGGATATTGCTGTTTTACTAACTTGACAGTTTATTATTCTAAATAGGAAACCTTAATTTTGTTAGCAAATATGAAAGAGTCTACCTACCAGCAAGAATAAGTCCTTACATTTAAAGAGCACCTGTCATTTCAGATCCATCATGGCAGTGCCTGTTAGCAGGCATCCACTCACCTGCTGCCAATTCCCTCACCTTGTTGTGCCACTGCCGCATCATCAGTCGTCCCATTAAAGTGAATGGGACTGTCGGTAAGTCAACAGCGGTTCAGAGGAGGAGCCGCTGCAGGAGAGAGAGATGACAGTTGCTCTTTAAAAATTATGATTTAAATCAAATCCACCCTGTCCATAAGCAACAAAAATGTTAGAGCCGTCAGATTCAGAAAATCAGTCAAATAAATTCTATATTAATATCTTTACCCATTTAAAAAATAGCCGCAACTTTGACTTTATTTGGAAAGATTAATATCTGTACCATTATACAATATCACCTGCTGCTGCCATGCCCCTCACCTTGCTGTGTCACTGCCGCATCACCAGCCATCCCATTAAAGTGAATGGGACTGTTGGTGAGTCAACATCGGGTCAGAGGAGGGACAGAGATGACAGTTGCCCTTTAAATATTAAGATTTAAATAGAGTTGATTTAAATCAAATCCACCCTGTATGAAGGCATGTACAGCAGTAAAAACTGTCAGAAATTCAAACTTGCTCCAATAATTACACACAGAAAATATACAGAAAAATGACTTCTGTTCTGAAAGGAGGCAAGGAAAAGTCTCCCAATAGAGATAAATAAGAAACGCAAAGTGAAAGGCAAAAATAATGTTTTCCACTGAAAGGATTAGCTGAAATTCAGGAGGTGTGTCATGTGGTCAGTACAGATGAACATACCGCAGAATAGAGATCTATGTTTAGTTTGTCACTTGCACATGTCTAACACCCACTCCCCAAAAAATGAGGAATAAACACCTTTTATTATTTGATCTTTGATGATATTTGATGCAAGTCACAGTATGTGAATATTTTCTAACAGGAAACGCTCCAACACGCTACATGCCTTTACCTAAAGAACAGCTCATCACAAATAATTTTCATGTATTTTGAAGTAGGGGAGCTTGCTGTTAAATTAACAAGAAAAAAGAAACAAAAACACAAGTTTCCGTGCACCAATTTTCACTTTAATGTCTCAATGTATGCACAGTATAGAGCAATTTAAAAACATATTTAAAACTATTGCACACATGGTCTTGTTCTTTTCTTGGAGTAACAGTTACCAATAAAAAAAAAGTCGTCCAAGGTGTTTTATAAATATTCCACAGGCTAATCTGATAAGATCCTCTACCCTTTTTACATGTACACAGTATTTTGACTAAATACAGGCATAAGAAGTGCAAATGTGAAAATCCTAAATTATAAAAAAACAACAAAAAAAAAAAAAACAGGATAACCTCTTTGAGAAAAGCATCTATCAGTGATGATAGAAAATATTAAGACATATGCCCACAGTAACAGGAACAGCAGCAGTACCACAAATAAACAGTGGACAAGCTGTCAAATCCCCGTGCAATACAGTATAGAGAAAGTAGATAAAGCCAGCAAGAAAAGGAAAACTAAAGCAAATGTAAAGTCTAGCATACAGTATCTAGGGGAAATGTAAAAACAGGCTGGGTCCAACACCAGTACAAAAAGGTAAGTACATCTCCAGACCAGGACAGAGATTACCTGGTGCTGAAATGGGTTCTGAAATCTATGTGGAACATGCCAGCAATACACATAAGATCTTAAAGTGGTTGTAAACCCCTACATATACCCAGTGAAGTGACTGGTCTCAGGTTGATACACAGATAAAACAAAAGCTCCTACATAAGTTGCACCTGTCTATCTGCAGTCTTACATCCGTTCAAAGTGCTGAATTATAACTTTTGTCTGAGAGTTCAGAAAAAAGAGGGCCGAGAGCTGAAGTTACACTCTACAGAGCTCAGTGGAGAGCTCCGAGAGTTCATTGGAGGGAAGGGACACACCCCCTTCACACAGGAACACAGCTGAGGCTGTCAATCAGCTGGAGGTCCCTCCCCTGTCACCATTTTTCTCTTGGTGTCAGAAAAATTTGTCTGAAGTGATTCATGCAGATAAAAGGAACAAAGCAGCAGACAGAAATTACACTAAGCCCTGGTTTACACCAGTGCGATTTGTCAGTTAAAAAAAAAAAAAAAAAAAAATCGCATGACAAGTAGCACCCCATTGTCGGCAATAGAACCATTTGAATCGTTACGACGCAAGTCACAGCAACTATGAAAAAGGTTCCTGCACTACTTTTTTGCGATTTCATTGCAACTTGCATAGACTTCGGTTAAATTAAATCGCAAGCCACAGTGAAATTAGAGGTCCAAATAGCACCAATCTGCGGCTTTGGAATCAAAGTAGTGCGATTTCAAAGCCACACTGGTATGAATCAGGGCTTAGTGCTCTTAATTGTGACAAGTCCACATTATAGAGGGATATATGCTTTGTACATATTTCATGTCAGAGGTTTACAATCACTTTACTACAAGGCTATACATAATGGGGTTGATTTTCTAAGGCCCCTTTCACACTGGGGTGGCGTCGGCGGTAAACCGCCGCTATTGTAAGTGCCGCTTTACTGTCGGTATTCGGCCGCTAGCGGGGCGATTTTACCCCCCCGTTAGCGGCTGAGAAAGGGTTAAAAACTTTGTCGGCAGTATAGCCGCACTGTCCCATTGATTTCAATGGGCAGGAGCAGGGAAGGAGCGGTGTATACACTGCTCCTTCCCCGCTCCAAAGATGCTGCTGGCAGGACTTTTTTTCCCGTCCTGCCAGCGCACCGATCCAGTGTGAAAGCCCTCGAGGCTATCATACTGGAGACAAAGCAGCGGCACTTTCGGGTCGGTTTGCAGGCACTATTATTAGCACAATAGCGCCTGCAAACCGCCCCAGTGTGAAAGGGCCCTAAAACTAGAGAGTGCAAAATCTGGTGCAGCTGTGCATGGTAGCCAATCAGCTTCTAACTTCAGCTTGTTCAATTGAGCCTAGACACAAAACCTTGAGGCGGATTGATTTTTATGCAGAGCTGCACCAGATTTTGCACTCTCCAGTTTCCAGTCTCCTCTTTTAGTAAATCAACCCCAGTGTGTATTTCTATAAAAATGGGAAAAAGGGTTCAACAGGAATTCTATTTACAGAACCAGAAGGTCCTAAACTGAACACTGTACTTGGATGAAGCACAAGTACAGTGCACACATTTCTCCTGCGGGTTAAAAAACAAAGCATTTACAGGAACTATGTGATTTTTTTGCATAACAATGTTTCAAGCTTAGAATGGATCATTTCTCAGAAACCTCATGAAGGAGGTCACTAGACCAGGAATGCAAATGATACAAGATGTGAATTATCTATATATACTGCTTTTGTGTTTGATTTCATTTTTTGTCCTAGTTTTTAGGTATAACTTATGCTATCCCCAGAAAAGAGTGCACTGTGTTCCCTTTCAAACCAAATAGTGTAGAGCAGGGGTCTTTAAACTTTCTACACCAAGGGCCAGTTTACTGTCCTTCATACTACACTTTAGGAGGGCCAGATTGTGGCCAGTGGGAGTAGAAAATGTCCAGGCATCAATGACAGCAAATAATGACCCATCTTTGGTGTCATTGCAAGGAATAGTGCCCTATCATTGGTGTCAAGGGAAGGAATTGTGCCCCATTGTTGGTGTCATTGCTCCCAATGACACCAACAATGGGGTACAATCCCTTCCTTTGACACCAATAATGGGGCCCTATCATTTCTGCCCTATTGTTGGTGTCAGTGGGAGCAATAGTACTCCATTGTTGGTGTCAGCGATAGGAATTATGTTCTATTACTGGTGTCAGTGGATGGAATAGTGACCCAAAGGCAAACAAGAGGCAGCAGTTTGGAGACCACTGCTAGTCTAGAGGGAGAACCCTTTCTTACTTTTTCTTAGCACCCATATCATGTCCTCCAAAGCAAGAATAGATGCTAAAAAGGTAGCTGTACTCCTAAAAGCCAAGGTTCGTACATCAGGAAGACCTAGACGGTCTTTACCAATAAAGATACATAGCTACGCTGCCTCTGCTTAGATCTCAATGCGTCTGAAAGCTGCAGATAAGCGAGTGTGATCTACTTCAGTCTGGCTTACAAAGAATAGTGACCACATAAGGCCATATTTTTACGTCAGCTTCCAGTGGTGTCTATGCATGGAGCAGTGGTACAATAAGGCATTTACTAGAGCACATTGGCTATGTTGCAACCACAAGCTTGTGTGCAGCTAAAGACATCAGTTTAAAGATCTAAAAGCAGACCAGGGCTTCCTGTGCTAACAGTTGTGTTTAATGACAATACAGCAAGGCTTTATTTCACGATCGCTGGCATTATTCACATTTTTAACTTTACATACAACATAACCTTAAATAATATATATACACAAATACAAGAAATATTTAAGGCACTTTTTATATTAAAGAGAAACTTGTTCTCCAATATTTACTATCACAATACATTGCCGATACCTGAATTAAAAAAAGAACATGTTAAAACGAATAAAAACTGTAAAAAAAATGGAAGACTGCTGGACTTCTTTCAGAAATCACATATTTGTCCCCACAATTAAGAAATAGAAACTTCAATCAGAATAGTTCAAGCCAATCACTGTGCTCCAGGCCTGCCTGGTTGGTGTGTGATTGGTGAATTAACTGTCTAGTTTTAGCCATCCTTTTTCATAGTCCTGTAGTAATTCTAAGAAATAGCGAGTGCCAGGTTCAGCATCATACCAAACCTCATACTGCGTGTCACGTGGATTGCGGAAATGACGATGCACGCGTAGGACTTTACCTGGGAACCAAGTTTCACGCTCGCCATCGTCAAACAAATGCAGAATGCGTTTTCCCACTAAATCTGGAAAAACGTTACTTTTGCCGCACTTGGACCGAACCCTTCTTCTCCGTTTATAAGTCATTAGTGTTCGGTCTCTGTAGCTTTTTTTACGGCACACTTTTTTTGCCTGTAGCTTCTCTGTACCTCTCTTCTCAAGAGGCCTCCGCTGTAAGGCCTTATACACACGGCTCTCTGGGGACTTGTAGACTTGCTGTAGCCTCAATATCAGGGAAGCCTTGCCTTTCCTAGGTGATACAGTCTCTGACTCCTTTGATGGACTGGGTGCTTGGGTTTCCAATTTTTCAGAGTCTTTTCTGGAGCAACTATCTGTTGAGAGAGAATTATACAAACACGTTTAAAAAAAGAGAGACCACGATGAGACGACTGAAAGGAAACAATAGCAAGCAAAAACATGGTAAGTGACAATTAAAGGGGAAGCATTCTCCTTTTTTCAGAATCATTTTATTTATGTGATTTTTTTTTTTTTTTTTTTTTTTTTTACACAATATAGTATAATATACATCCAGAACAACGGAGTCCAGTATATAGAGTAGTTCCTTGGACATCTGCCTGTGCTATGCTGACATAGTCCAACCAAGCACACACGCTACACTATATAGGCATACCCCTTTTTTAAGTACGCAATGGGGTTAATTTACTAAAGCTAGAAAGTGCAAAATCAGGCTCACTTCTGCATAGAAACCAATGAGCTTCTAACTCCAGCTTGTTCAATTAAGCTTTGATAATAAAACCTGGAAGCTCATTGGTTTCTATGCAGAAGTGAGCGAGTGAGTGATTTTGCACTTTCTAGCTTTAGTAAATAAACCCCATTGTGTACTTAAGTTCTTAGAGTGTACCATTTGAAGTTCATACAAATTACATTTACAATTACAATAACATAAGTAAAGCATTTGTAATGTATGCCATTAGTAGTCATAATTCATCTTGTCTCCCACTCTACCTGGTGCTTATCACCATGGCATAGAGAAGCTGATGGAACTTGTGCCACATAGCCGAAAAAGCATAGAAGGAAAACCACCAACTCAAACACTTCCCCTTTAATAGTCTGGTATGATGCAGTTTTAGAAAAGCAGAGAAAAAATAGCTAGAAAAAAGCACAATTCACTGAAAAAATAAAATAACTCCTCTTTTACTGATACTGATACCTCGATACTGATGAACAAGCTGCAGGAGGCATACACTGCACTGGTTTGAGCTGTTGGGGGGGTTGGGGGAGTGGCTTGCTGGGAAAAAATGCACATTTATATATGTGGTTTGGCGAATCAATTGCTGTCTAATGCTGTGGGTTTTTTTGTCTTTTTTTTGGCAATAAATAAATAAATAAATAAATAGGTACAAATACCAATAAAAAGCAAGAAAAGGAGAAAGTAATCAATAACAAAAACAGTCGCTCTATTCTGCTAATCAGATTATTTTTACACCAACCTCAAGTTCCTTGGGTCAAGGGCAAAGTTACCTTTAAATGCATGTACTCAATATCCACTACCACTAGCAGGAAATCTTTTATGTAGAAAATAGACAAGTGAATTCAGAATTCACAGTAAGGAGAACAATGCCACTATGTATTTTGCGTTGCCTCAAGGGTTTTAGCTGGCAGACATTAAACAAGTCACGATACAATTATTGGCTGGTGATTCAGGTTCCTATTGCACCCATGGAATATGGATAAACAAACCATGACGCTAGGGAGGTAATAATGACTTGTGAGCAACTTTTATCAGAACTGCTGGAACTCTACACCTATTTTACATTTGTACATTGTTTTCTCGCAAACATTCAAAATGAAAGGCTGTTGATGTGTATAAGCTTTGCCATTCATTCATTCATTATGCTGTCAATATTATGCTGGTAACCAAACGTCTAGATATTACATATACACAGACAAAAAGCATTGATGGAAAGTACAGTAAATCACAGCAACCAGATATGTCAGCACTAATGGGATTATTCAGGTGAGCCAGTTGTAAGGTGTCAAAACTGCTGTTGTCAAAATCAATGTGTGGAAAAAAAAAAAAAAGACAACAATCTGTTAAATCAGACGGTAAGACGAATATCAATACTGGCAGTTGTCCTTCAGCTTCAAAAGCTAATGGGACTGACTGCTGAAGTAATTTTGCTCACCTGTTTGAGTAACGTGACCCTTTGCTGCCACTTTCCTAGAACACCTTACTGTATTATTAGGCTTTCTATGCCCTGCTTTGCATCACTCTTACCAGTTTTCTGCCCTGCTAGTTATAATATTGTGCTGCTGCTTTGCTGACCTCAATCTACACTCTTCATGGCTGCCTCTCTTTGCCTTGCACAGGTGCCTCTAGTTTATACTGCTCTTTTCTTTTTCTCTACTTCAAATTCCCTGCTGCTTGGCAGTTTGTGTTTTTTACATGTTTTTTTTTTTCCTAGGTGGTCTCATTTGTATACCAAATGCAAATGTCATTTATATCATTGGAATCCTTTCTTCTTCCTCCGTGCATCCTGTCCCCAGCCTCTGTGCCCATCTCACTGACAGCGACATGGCAGAGGAGTTTTGTAATAGGGGTGGTCGAAGCCTGATGAGGAACAGCGGCTATTCATCCTCAGGTCCAACATACTCTTGATTGACAGTGCACATTCATGACAGCTTCCCAGCACAGCCACACCCCACACCTCTGTACACCAGCTGGGAACTGGCCTTAATTACCACCAGTTTCCTATTATGCAAACTGGTGGCAGTTCTTTAGGAATCTGTTGCTACCAAAAGGACAAGTTCTTAAAGTGAATTTGGCACATGTCCCAGTAATGCTACCTAAACTGCCTGAATTATATGCAGGTTGTTTGAAAGGGAACTGCCACCAAATAAGTGTTCTGAGAGCCTTATTAAAATCTGATTGTGATCTTTAAAGTGATGGTAAAGTCTGAAAAAATAAATAGAAATAATAATAATAATAATAATAATAAAACATGTCATACTTACCTGCCCTGTGCTGTTGGTTTTGCACAGAGCAGCCTGGATCCTCCTCTTCTCAGGTCCCTCTTCGCTGCTCCTGGCCCCTCCCCCCCTGTTGAGTGCCCCCACAGCAGGCAGCTTGCTATAGCGGCACCCGAGTCGAGTCACAGCTCCCTGATGTCCATTCAGGCACAGAGCTGCGGCCCGGCCTGGCCCTGCCCCCTCTTGCCCCTGATTGGCTAACTGACTTTGATTAACAGCCGCAGAGCCAATGGCGCCGCTGCTGTGTCACAGGCAATCAGGAGGGAGAGTTCTGGACCGCTAAGACAATCGCTGGAGAGAGATGGGGCTCAGGTAAGAAATTTGGGGGGTGCTGGGGAGGCTGCTACACAGAGAAGGTTTTTAATCTTCATGCATAGAATGCAGTAAAAAACCTTCTGCCTTTACAAAACTCCTTTAAGTATTCCAATACAAGATGGGTTTCTGCACTAAGCACATCTAATACAGCTTGTATGTCATGTTACAACACTATTACACAACATAAAAGGTTCATGGATATTACTATACATATACACATACAGTAAAAATCTGCTAACTTTAGCTTAAAAGGGAGCTCCAGTCTGGAAAAAAATAAAAGTCAGCAGCTACAAATACTGTAGCTGCTGACTTTTAACGCAAGGACACTTACCCGAATAGGGATCCCACGATGTAGGCACCCCAAGCCGATTCCTCAATCGGCTTTGGGTGCAAGTGCTGGCATTGTAAAGGAAGCCTTCGGGCTTCACAGCTGCTTTCCTACTGTGCATGCACGAGTCACGCTGCGCTTTCTGAATGGTCCCGCCAACTTCTGGGACCTGTGTGTGTCCCAGAAGACAGCGATTCTTTTTCCAACTCAGTGATTCGGTTTTTGAATTTTTTTCTGACATGTTGGCGTTATATCTTTCACTTGGATTGTATAAGCTGCACTGAGTAAATACAGCTGGATAAAACAAAAAATGGTGCGAAGCAACAAATTTTGATTTAATGGGGAGTGATTCTTTTCTATACCCACTGTATATATACTTACCTATTTTCAGACCACTTGGGTCTGGGCACCTGATCCGGCTCCCCCGTTTCAGCCAGTGGCGACTGCATGGTAGAGGAGGGAGCACAAAGTCTAAGGGTGATATCACCGCTACAAGCTTTACTAGGCATTGTTGGAGAGCTCCCGCCATTGCTTAACTGTTGACTTTTCTGCTTCAAAGTGATATTTGCATATTAAAAAATGTTTTCAAAAGGTAGACACAGACCTTTTCTGGTTAACCCTGAAATTCATATATTTGCAATAAAGGATTTCTTTATTATGGCAAGTCAAATGTAACCTGAAACAAGAGATTACATCTTAGTCTGTCGAGTTCAGGTACATAATATTACATTTTCACTGGTTGCTGTGTGCTGCTGTATCCTGTGTGTAAAGACAGATCAAATGGTATTATATTACTGATGAACCTCCATCCTACTTTAGATCATATTAGCATCATTCAGGCACATGTGAGAAGCAGACATACTTATAGATTCATACACACAGGTACGCATACATACATACATACATACATACACACTGTAGCACACTCCTGGGTCATGTGATTAGCAAAGATCACATACGTACTTGTGTGTATGCAGCCCAGACTGTGTGCAGGAACCTGAAAGATACAAAGTATATGGATGAGAGCCCACAGTAAAAGAAAAGGTGCCAGATAAAAGGTTAAATTAAATTCTATAAACTTGTCCACTACTACCCAACATTGGAGATGTGTGACCCTCACCAAGAGCCATCAAGCAAAGTCTCCGTATGCCATGCAACAGTCTGAGACCAGTAGTGTTTTGTGGCAGTATTAAAAGAGAAAAAAGTTTTTAGTTTTTTTTAAATCATACTTACCTAGGTAGTTGCAGCATTGATGCAATTCTGCATCTCTCTCCCCCATCATCTCTACGGCTGAGAACTGAACGATCAACACCGCTGATTGCTCAATTCTCCCAGCTGCTCTGACCAGAGAGCTGAGACTGTCAACCTCCAGCTCTCTGCTTTGCCCCCCTCCACTCTCACTGTAGTGCAGAGCTGTGGAGGGGGCGATTGCCGACAGGCTGAGCCAGGTGCCGGTCCAGGCTCCTGGGTGGATCCTGACCATATGGTCGCAATCTTTCCACAGCCTGGACCGGCTCGGTGACGTCAGCCGATAGTGGGCTTTAGCCGCTGTCAGCTGAAAACAGGTCACAGGAATGCACCGTACAAGCTTTGTCTGTACTTTAAAAAATTTAATCACAGAGAATTTTGTGATGGTGAAAAAAAAAAAAAAAAAAAAAAACACACCATAAAGAAAAACATACGCTTACACATTCGGCCTAAATAGGTTCCATTCACGGCAAAAACCAAATAAAAAAAATATGTAAACAATGGCTTAGCACACTACAACTACGATTCAAATATACTTAAAAAAAAAGATTTAAGCTGTGTGCTTAGTGCTTGCATCCTCAACCTGTAGAGACACAAACTTAAAAGAGTGTACTTGTGTGATGCCAGAAAGAGTATACCGTGTTTTCCCGAAAAGAAGTCCTAGCGTTATTTTTCAGGAGGGCTGCAATATAAGCCCTACCCCAAAATATGCCCTAGTGCTTGTAAAATCCTATAATCCACATTATTACAGTAGTATATAATGTACAATGTGTGTTTCTGTAATATAAACGCAGGGAAGAGAGCTCTGGCGGGTCACAGAAGCGCATATCGGCGCTATAACGAAGGTATTTGACACAATTATATTACAGAAACACACACATTGTACATTATATACTACTGTAAGAGTGGATTATAGGATTTTACAAGCATTTCAACTCAGTTCACACTAGGGGGTCCTGCCAGGCAGGGAGAGAGAGGGGGAGAGAAGACAGTACATTGCATGGTAAGACCTACCTTGAAAATAAGCACTACTGTGTCTTGTTGCCCAAATGAATATAAGACCCGGGCTTATTTACGGGGAAACACAGTATTTGACTTACCTGCACATCCTGTTCTTGGGAGTGAAGTACAGAACACAATCTTATTCTTTAGCCCTGGTTCACATTGATGCTACTTTGAAATCGCGCCCACTTCACTTGAAGTAGCGCGATTTCAAAGTAGCAAGGTCAGTGGAATTTTAGGTGCTACTTGATAGACATCGGTGTGGCTTCATGCACAGATGTCTATTGAAGTCGCAAACTGAAACTGGCAAAAGTAGTGTAGGAACTACTTTTGCAAATCGGTGTGGCGCCGCAAAATTGGTGTAGCACCGATTGGAACAGTTCCTTTGCCTCCAATAGGCTGCAACTTGTCATGCGATTTGATCTCTCAAATCGCATGACAAATCGCTCCAATGTGAACCTAGGCTAAACACGCGTTATATACAGCTACCTTCAGATGACTGGACACAAAAAAAAAAAAAAAAGATCATAAATAACAGGGGGGAAGGGTTCTGTGCCCTGTACTGTACTCCAAGAAATGGATTCTACACGTAAAGCCCCGTACACATGGGCCAAATGTCCCTTCGGCCGGTTTCTGTCGGACGTGCATGCTGAAAAACCAGCAGCCAACCGGCTCCTGATCAGCGCTTTCAGCCAATGGCTGAGTGCGCTGACCGAAGTGTTTTGGCGGAGGGGCCGTCACCCTCTCAGAACACAACAGCTCAGTCCTCTTTTCCTAAAAGTACACTACAGTGTGTCTTAATTTTAAGTCTTATACCCCGTACACACGGTCGGATTATCCGACGGAAAATGTGTGATAGGACCTTGTTGTCGGAAATTCTGACCATGTGTGGGCTCCATCACACATTTTCCATCGGAACCGATGCACAAAAGTTTGAGAGCAGGATATAAAATTTTCCGACAACAAAATCCGTTGTTGGAAATTCCGATCGTGTGTACACAAATCCAATGCACCAAGTGCCACGCATGCTCAGAATAAATTAAGAGACGAAAGCTATTGGCTACTGCCCCGTTTATAGTCCAGACGTACGTGTTTTACGTCACCGCGTTCAGAACGATCGGATTTTCCGACAACTTTGTGTGACCATGTGTATGCAAGACAAGTCTGAGCCAACATCCGTCGGAAAATATCCATGGATTTTGTTGTCGGAATGTCCGATCAATGTCCGACCGTGTGTACAGGACATTAGGCCCCTTTCACACATGCGGACCGATCATTTCATCAGTTCAGTCACGTCAAAACCATTTGTCAGTTTACATCCGTTTTACGTCCGATCCGTTTTTTTAAACAGAAGAAAACTAGAGCTTTGATCGGTTTCAAAAAAATGGATGCTGATGTAAATAGATGATCATCCATTTACATACGTTTTTCCATAGAGATGAATTGATGTCAGTCTTTCAGCTGGTAACGGATAGATAAAAAACGGACAAACGGACAGCACGTGTGAAAGGGGAATGTAACAAAACGTCCCACACTCCATGCTTTCGTCATCTATATTCAGACTGGGAGGAAGTGGTATATATCAGATATTCCAACCGCTGATAACAACAAACAAGACAATACTCGTTTGGTTGCTGAACATGGATTGTTTATTAGAACAAGAATAGAGTCTTATATACGGTTGAAGAGGAGGTTCCCCCCCTCCTGCTCATATTACTCTAAGGGCCCTTTCACACTAGGGCGGCTTGCAGGCGCTATTGCGCTAATAATAGCGCCTGCAAACCAACCCGAAAGTGCAGCTGCTTTGTCTCCAGTGTGAAAGCCCCGCTCCTTCCCATTGAAATCAATGGGACAGCACGGCTATACCGCCAGTAAAGCGCCTCTGCAGAGGCGCTTTGCGGTGGTTTTTAACCCTTTCTCGGCCGCTAGTGGGGGGTAAAACCGCCCCGCTAGCGGCCGGATACCGACGGTAAAGCGCCACTAACAATAGCGGCGCTTTACCACCGACGCCGCCCCCGCCCCAGTGTGAAAGGGGCCTAACAATACACCAGTAACCAGAAACATAAATTAACGAATCCT
Source organism: Aquarana catesbeiana (assembly GCF_042186555.1). Lineage (NCBI taxonomy): Eukaryota > Metazoa > Chordata > Amphibia > Anura > Ranidae > Aquarana > Aquarana catesbeiana. Next base: position 109,158,824 of record NC_133326.1, read on the forward strand.
TTAAAGCAGACGATGTGACTCTGTGCCCACCTGGCCATTGTTGTGATTAATCAGGATTTCACTACAGGTCAGACTTGTTGTCATCAAGCTTCACAAAGTAGATTATACATTATCATAAGTATAAACACAGGACACCTTCTTACAATAGCAGGAGCTCCAGTAGGAGTCAGCCGTCTCCTACATTGTACAGAAGTCAATGTGATCAGCTCGTTCAATTAACATGTTGAGTTCAGAATCAAACAAACCAAGAATAGTTTTTAATTATATCCTGAGAGATATTGTGGATAAATATTACTGTCCCATTTTAAGACATAGGGAGGTGCATGGGGAGCTGAAACAAGGGTTTCCCAACCTTCCACGGGCCCTCCCGTCACAGGGGCCTTCGTGTCAAAGTATAACTAAAAAGGCAAAACTTTGTTTTGGACAGAGTGGAGAGGGATTAGAATGCCTATAAGGTTTTTATTGCCGTTTGTGCCCCATTAGGGAGATTTACCCTGTTTGTACTGTTTACTATAATCATTGAAAGTAAAAGAAAATCCCAAATTTTTAGTGTTTCCCAAAAAAGTAATAGAGGGGAAAATCTTCCAATGGGGACACTAGTTCTGGTGACCTAGGGGGCCCCAAGGAATTCCCCAAATTTTCCGGTATTTCCTCTCATTTCCTGTTTTGGCTATGGGAAAAGAAGTGAAAGTAAATCTTCCCAATAGGACAGGACACAGATGGCCAAAAAAAGTGTGACAAAGGTTATAAACTAAAAAAAAAAATTGTCTATAAAATTCTACTTTAAAGCTTAGTCTTGCTGTCTTGGGCAACACAGCACAAAAACACAAACAGGTCAATGCAACAGGTCAAGAAGGAGCTCAACAGAACCCATAGTAGCTTGTAGTATCTTATGCCCAAAACTGGCATTAGAAGGGACCTGAACATCTACTTGTTAAAACGCCTAACAAATGTGTGAACAGTAGACCAAGGGGTAGTGTTGCTAATCTGAGAAACAGATGCCCGATGCTGAAAAGCAACATCACTGGATCTGGTAAAGTTCATAGGGAAGGGAAGAACCCCATCCTTTTTAAACCATAGATTTGAATGTGAACTTGTCTAATTCACCTAGCAATGGTTCTTCTGGTGATGAGATCTTTATCTTGTATTTAGATGATGGCTGAGAAAATCTGACAATTTTCCAACAGGGATGTGGACAGCAGACTGGCTAGAACGTGCAGCTCCACCCAAGTGGGATTCAAGCCTGCATCTCATTGAGCGGTGTAACTTCTAGAGCCTGTTTGTTGTTACTGTATATCATTGCCGTGGCATTGTCTGGTTGGATTCTGGTCAGATAACCTGGCAGCCGGGATGTCCAACATTGAAGGGACAACTAAATAGCACCGAGTTCCAAGATGTTGATGGGAAGTTTAGCTTTCTCTGATGTTCAAGTCCCCTGTACTGAGAGGGCATCCGGGACTCCTACACAGCTCGATAGGCTGACATCCATTTTAGGAACTTTCCATGTCTTTGGGAGAAAGGGTTTCTGGCCTTGCAAGCCACACGCATGGCATGGTTTGAAGACCACTTCCGTTTGTCCTTCACCACCAGTGTTCATTCGTATAGGTCTGGAGTGAAACTTGGTGTATGGGACTGTCTCAAAAAAGGCTACTATCAGGCCCAAGACCCTCTGAAAATTGGTTGATGGGGCTTGGAAGGACTTGCCTCTTAACAGGAGATCATTCATGTATCCCACAACGTGAATCCCCTGAGAATGGAGCAGAGATAGGACTGGAACAGGTATCTTGGTGAAGGACCCAGGGTGCCATGGACATATCAAAGGGGATGGCAACAGCAAAATGGAGATAGGAATTAGGAGTAAAACTGAGATGTAAGTAAGCATCTCTGATGTCCACTGAGATCAGAAGTTCCCGAGGTAGAAGGGAGGCAATGGCAAATTCCATGTAGAACTTTTGGGCACACAGGAGCAAGTGGAAAGTTTTATATCTAGAATGGGCTGAGTTTTGCCTTGGAAACAGTGAACAGATCTGAGTAAAAACCATGAAATTATTCTTCATTCAGATCTGCCGGTATTTGTGAGGAAAATGGCTAAATCAAGAGCATTAATATGGGCAGAGGCAGAGTTCACTGATCAGGAAAGCTGTAGAGAGGGATCCACAGTGGCTATGAAGCAACCAGGAAGCTTGTCAGTTCAAAGACAGTGGAACTAAATATAAAGTGTCACTGCCCTGGAACTAGCATGCAGAATTTGAGACAGGGAACCAGAGTGGGGAAGAAATGACCAGCATACAGCTTTTCAAGTACTGTTCTGCATCCCACTCTGCTGCTTGTTATGAACACGTGAAGGCTTATAATTCAGAATAGAGAAGGTAGGAATGCAGAGGTTCCAGGACTGTAAGGTCCTGGAAAAAACAGAGCTTTAGCATCCAATACAGCAGGTTTAAAGCATACCCAAATCCCAAAACAAAAATGTAACATTTTGTAGTAAAAAAAAAATAAATAAAAATAATCACTGAATGTGGTGACATTACTTGTATTTTCACCTGGCGATTGGCCAGCAACACCGCCTGTCTCAGGGTGGCTACATTCACTGCTCCACTGCATCTATGAGAGAGCAATGTAGCCACCCTTGAACAGGCACTGTTAAATTAGTGGAGAGGGTGGTGTTGGATGATTAAAAACATAAAGCCCAGCTCTAGCTAACACTTTATAAGCAGTTGTGGCAACAGTTCTTTTTTCCTTTTGTGATAAAGATTTTACATAAACAAATATTTGACCACTGTAAGCACCCATGTCAGTATTTAATGGTTTGCCTCAACCCTCTGCACTGCCACTTTTGCTGGACAGCTTGATCGGTTAAAAAAAAAAAAGTTGAACAGACTTACTAGCTGGATCAACAGGTAATGAAACTATGTTACGGGGCAGTAACATGTCTTGTTGACATCAGAGGAGAATGGCCAACTGGTTCAAGATGACACAAAGGCAATAGCAACTCAACCACTTGTTACAACCAAGGTATGCAGAATACCATCTCTGAATGCACAACATGTCAAACCTTAAAGCAAATGAGCTACAGCAGCAGAAAACCACACTAGGTGCTACTCCTGTCAGCTAAGAACAGGAAACTACAATTTGCACAGGCTCACCAAAATTGGGCAATAAAAGATTGGAAAAAACTTTGCCTGTCTGATAAGTCTCGATTTTAGCTGAGATATTCAGATGGTAGGATCAGAATTTGGCGTAAAAAACATGAAAGCATGGATCCATCCTGTCTTGTATCAATGGTTCAGGCTGGTGGTGGTGTAATGGTGTGGGGGATATTTTCTTGGCACACTTTGGGCTCCTTAGTACCAAATGAGCATCATTTAAACGCCACAGTCTACCTGAGTATTGTTGCTGACCATGTCCATCCCTTTACGACTACAGTGTACCCATCTTCTGATGGCTCCTTCCAGCAGGATAATGCACCATGTCACAAAGCTGAAATCGTCTCAAACTGGTTTCTTGAACATGAGTTTACTTTACTCCAATGGCCTACACAGTCACCAGATCTCAATCCAACAAAGCACCTTTAGGATGTGGTGGAATGGGAGATTTGCATCATTAATGTGCAGCCGACAAATCTGCAGCAACTGCGTGATGCCATCATGTCAATATGGACAAAAATCTCTGAGGAATGTTTCCAACACCTTGTTGAATCTATGCCATGGGAAATTAAGGCAGTTATGAAGGAAAAAGGGTATAACCTAATAAAAAGTGGCCGGTGAGTGTCATTTTTTATTTTGAAGACAATTTATAAAGGACACGCTGTGCAAGCCACGCAGCAAACATTTTCTAGACATTGGCAGCTGATGGCAAAATCTTGTTTGATTTTGTACTGTATGTGATGGGTAAATCATGTAATTGGAATAGCTTATATGCCTTTCTGAATTTTTCCATTCTTTGTTATCAGAGCAATGTTAAGGTGGCCATAGATCGATCAGCCAGCGGGTTGCCAGAAAAAAACAAACTGGTTCATTTATCCACATATGTAAAGTGGATAGAGAATCCCCCCCCACTGGGAACCCTCTGCTGTCAGAATACACACAATTGGTGGTTCCAAAAAGTTTTAACAAAAGTTTTCCCAACAATTCCGTCCAAACTGGGACAGCCATATATGGATCAAAATTGGTCTGGTCCCGGAGTAAAAATAAATATGCTTCATTTGCAAGGGCACAGTGTGGACAATTTTAGCTGGAAATAGATGCGGTACACTAAATTACGTGTATATGATTTGCCATGAGAAAGTAAAGCCTTTTTTATCATAGACAGACAACCAGGTTGCAAGGACTAGATCACACAATGCATCAAATGCTCCATCCCTTTCTTTTCAGCGATTGTTTTTACCAAATAAAATATTTTTGAAGCTACACTGGCACCAAATTTTAATTTTACATAAAGCGTTTCCCTAAAAAAAAAAAAAAAAAAGTATTACTATCTACCTCTCCTATCTCCTCAGTTGCTGAAGAATAATTCCCAGGTTCCAGGGCGGTTGACACTTCTGGTATGGGAGTGCTGATCTTCTGGGTCTCTGGCAGTATTCAGTGGTTCTACTTGATGACCTCCACATTACTACAGGGCACTGTGGTGATGTGGAGGTCAACAAGAGAATGCTGTGGGGAACCCATGAAATCCACACTACCCAAGTATCAGTTTTCCAGCAGTATTTAGGTGAATATTCCTCAGTAGCAGAGTGGCATCTGGCAGCAGGAGAGGTATTTACACTCTCAGGTAACAGCATTATTTATAATTTTATATTGCAGACAGGATCACTTTAAAAAAAAAAAAATTACCAAGAGTAATATGTTGGCTGCCACCCAACTTTCTTTTTAAAATCCTAGTTAACAAGCTGTCATAGGCTATAATACTTTTAGGCATGGTCCCAGAAGAATACAGAGTCAAAATTATGATCTCCATACGTATTCCATGTTAGCAACTATTTATACAAAGACAAGCAACGTAGAAAAAAATCTTGGGGAAAAGGGAAGGTGTTGCTGTGTCGGCATCCTATTGTTGTCTTCTGAGACATGCAGCTACATTGACACAGCCACTGTGTCCCAATAGGACATCCTTATGGGTTGAGGTGACGGATTCAACTCACTGTCATCTATTTCGACTACTTGCGATATCAGTTATGGTTGATATGTACACTCCGTGATTCATGTTTTTATCTTTGTATTTTCTAAATAAATATTTGACTATCTTTCTATAATTTTCTGACTACTATTTGAGTGCCGCTAAAGTTCTACCCCAAGGGGAATCCCTCTCTTTTTGCATTTGTCTATTTGGAGGTTGGCACTGTGACACAATCACTGCTATCTCTCTTTTATCCTTTTGGGTGTGGGTCACTAAATGCACACAGGGTGAGTTTGGGGACTGGCACTCACACCCACGTCATATTGGGACAAAGCGGATGTGTCCATGGAATGCTGGCACAGGGATGCATGCAAACACCTGTGTTTCCTCACATGTAGCAAGTATGTCATCGCCCCTTGTGAACGAGGCCTAAAGAACATTTGCACCCCGATTACCCCCAGTAGTGAGAAGGGGAAATTCAAAAAAGGTAAAAATTACACTTTAAGTTTGCATACAGTCGCCTCATGAAAAGTTTGCGCCAGTTTCGGCACCAGTATCGACACATGCGCCAGATTCTTTAAAAAAAATAAAACGTAGGAAAATGTGCATGTGGTGCAAAGAGATGTATTCTCCATGTTTTGTTTGATTTTTTTTTTTTTTTAAGTTGCCTGGCTTTACGTTTTGGATAGCATGCTTAAAGGAGTTGTAAAGGCAGAAGGTTTTTATCTTAATGCATTCTATGCATTAAGATAAAAAACCTTTTCTGTGTAGCAGCCCCCCTAATTACTTACCCGAGTCCCTTTTCTCACCAGGGATGTCCACGAATGTCTAAGCCGTCCGGGACACTCCTCCTGATTGGCTGAGACACAGCAGCGGCGCCATTGGCTCGCACGGCTGTCATTCAAAGTCAGTCAGCCAATCAGGGTAGAAAGGGGGAGGGGCCCGTGTCTGAATGGATACACGGAGTTCTGACTCGGCTCCGGTGCCCCGAAGCTGTTGGCTGAGGGGGCACACGATAGGAGGGAGGGGCCAGGAGCAGCAAAGAGGGACCCGAGAAGAGGAGCATTCAGGCATTTGTGCAAAACCAACTGCACAGAGGAGGTAAGTAGAACATGTTTGTTATTTATTTTTGTTAAACAAGACTTTACAATCACTTTAAATATCAAAATAATTTTATTTCTGTGTCCCCGTTTATGAAATCTCATTTGTGGGGACACAGAAACCAACATGACCCAAATCTTTCTATTACTGTTTGTGTGCATGTTGGATAGATTTCTCTTGTGACAATGACAGGGGAACAGAATGTAATGGGAAACCTTCCCAGCAGCCCAGCAGAGACAAAGACAGCATTAAAACCTGGATAGAGGTTTTCATAGATCACAGGAAAAAACTTCATACAGCTTTAAAGGGGAGTTCCACCCAAAAATGGAACTTCCGCTTTAAGTGAGGTGACCCCCTGACATGCCACATTTGGCATGTCATTTTTTTGGGGGGGGTGGAGCCGGTACCCTCTTTTTAGAGGGTCCCACTTCCTCCCGGTGCACCGCAACACCAGAAGGGAGATCACCTCTCCCCCCTCCCTCTTGGCAATCATCTGTAACACGTCACAGGTCCCAGATGATTGCCTGGCCGGTTACGGCGCAGCTTGCGCATGCGCAGTGGGTGCCCGGCTGTGAAGCCACAGCCGGGCGCCCACAGTTACAATGCCGGTGCCACAGAGAGGAGGGGGAGACGAGTGGGGCTTCTTTCCCCCACATCGCTGGATCCCTGGACAGGTAAGTGTCCGATTATTAAAAGTCAGCAGTTGCAGTATTTGTAGCTGCTGACTTTTATTTTTATTTTTTTTGTTTTAAGCAGAACTCCGCTTTAACATTTCACTCTTCTACCCAAAACTATAAATAAAAATTGCCTGGATATGGACTTTACAAACACCAGATTTACCCTAAAAAGCAAGTTATCCCTCAGTGTTACAGATCACATACTTTCTACAAAGTACTGCGGTTTGCGTTGCCACTAGGGAGGTTTACTCCATTTATCTTGGTACTGTCACTGGGACTGAAATAGAAAATCCAAAAATGAGTTGTCACTATCACATGGAGAGGGGAAGCCCCCTAGGGGGACACCTGTTGTGGGACAGCTGCCTAAGAAAAGATTTCCTCTTGCTCCGAGATGTGTATATGACAGAAGAAGCAAAAGGGGAAAAAAAAAAAAAAAAACCCATCACAAGGTTTAACCTCTTCCCTACTAAAAATAAATAAAAAACCACAAAGAATATGCTTTCGATATACTTTCATTTTACCTTTGGTAAAATTTTTGTACATTAAGCTTCACCGTTACATTCCTTTTAGAACAATTGTAATCAGTTCAGTTTCTCCCAGTACACCCCCCCCCCTCCACAGGCCACACTAGTACCGCCTATTAAAATTAGGCTTCAGTCCCACCAACATCAAACAGTTTTCGGTGGAGGTCATCTTTATATACTTTAAGTCCTGTAAAGAAGGAAAGTTTCACAGAAGACGTGCTTAATTTTAAAAATAATCTATAAAAGGGTACATGGTAATGTCACCTTAAAGGATAAGTTTACCTTTGGGAACATGTTACATGTTCCACCCGTTTTTAGGGTGGAACATGTAATATCTTATCAATCCTACAGCCGCTTGGCTATCCCCGTACTCTGACAGCAGTACAGGGAGAAATTCTCTATACTAGCTGTCTCTCTTTATAAACAGCATGGCCGTGCGGGGCTCCGCCCATGCGGCTGCGTCATTCATACACAGAGCTCTGTGTATGAATGAACTACAGGTCCCGACATCCGTTGTGGCTGTTGGCTTGTAGTTTTCAATGAACTACCACAGTGCTGTGAACGCTGTGGTAGTCCATGGATTCTTCCTATAAGAATGTATCAGCTTCCTTGTATGAGGAAGCAGATACACGGACAGGTCTGCAGGAGTCCTGCATGGCATCAGCAGTCTGCTGATCACTGGTGCAATGCTTTACAGGCTCGTGCAACAAAAAATAATAAAATGCACATTTTTTACTTGCCAATATTTATTTTTTTAAAGTGAACTTATCTTTTAAAAAAACTCAAAGAGCCATTTCTAAAGAGAAAAAAAAAAACACACACACACACATTTGAGGAAGAACTTCAAAAATTAAGAACACCTCTCCTTATTTACAACATATCATACCAATGGTGTGGGCAGGAACAAACATACAAAAAGTTCCCACTGATTCTCAGCGATTTTAACAAAGGGCATTTATAAGCAGGGTGGATATAAATCAATGATTTAATAAATAAAATTTAAAAATCTGATTTTTTTTTCATTTAAAATCAAAGCTTTTTTGATTACTATCAAATGTTTTTTAATAAAATGCTAAAAGATAGTTTTCTATTTAAGATACATTCATAATTTAGTTTATTCAGCATGAAATGTGTTGTTAGGAAAGAGCTTAGTTATGTAGCATGAGGCTGTACATTCTGCAATATTTACATTTTTAGTAAACTCATTCAATGAATGCAAACTCTGGAAGCTGAAATAAGATGCACTGCATCGATGCATGCACACAATTTTACAGTACCCACGAGATAAAACAAAGTTCAGGAATATTTTTTTATCCCATTGTTTTGCAAAGCTATGTACACTACAAACTGTATGATTGAATCGGTTCTGATATTGCTGTTTTACTAACTTGACAGTTTATTATTCTAAATAGGAAACCTTCATTTTGTTTGCAAATATTAAAGAGTCTACCTACCAGCAAGACTAAGTACTTACATTTAAAGACCACCTGTCATTTCAGATCCATCATGGCAGTGCCTGTTAGCAGGGATCAACTAACCAGCTGCCAACTCCCTCACCTTGTTGTGCCACTAAAGTCATCCCATTAAAGTGAATGGGATGGTCAGTGAGTCCACAGCGGGTCAGAGGAGGAGCTGCTGCGAGATATAACATGAAAGAGGACAGTTGCTCTTTAAAAATTATGATTTAAATCAAATCCACCCTTGTTCATAAGCAACAAAAATGTCCTGGCTTTGATTTAGAAAATCAGTGAAATAAATTCTATATTAAATATCTTTACCCATTTAAAAAATAGCCACAACTTGGGCTTTATTTGGAAAGCTTAATATCTGTACCATTATACAATATCGAATAGTATGTTCCTTTTTTAAAAGATACCAATGCATCCTTTTAAACATGAGTGATAAATCAGGTTTAACCATGTTAGCACATAAAACAGTACACTCACCGAGATGATTCTGAATAGTATGTTCACAAAACAGGTGTAAAAGGTCTGGATAAACATCAGGCAACTGTTTAAGGGCTAGCAATTTTAGCATGCGAGATGGGCAGTCTTTTAGTTCAGTCTCTCTGAGCAGCTTTTCTTCAGATAGAGTAGTGGGACGAAGTTCTACTTTGTGCTTCTGCAAAACTGGATCTATAGATGTGCCCAGTTCTGGAAACAAAACTTCCTTTACCAAGTAAATAGGAATAAAAATTGCACCAGCCCGTATTACATGTGGGAAAGGGCAACTTCGAGTAAACATAAAAGTCTCTAACTGAGACAGCAGCTTAAAAAGACGTAAACGAACCCCATCAAACTCTTGCCATATGTCACGGCCAGGTGACTCTGGAGATGGGTCATTTGGTCTGGAACCAGATTTGGTCTTTGCTGGAGTCTTGCTTCTCTCTACATCCTTGGTTTTCTCAAGCCAGTCCTCAAGCAAGCTAGATTGAGATCTTGCTACTGAACTGGTGACAGCTGCTCTCACCGACCGATGAAGTTCTGAAAACTGTTGCCCAGATCCAGTTGGTGCAAGCTCATCAGCACCTGCCAAAGACACATTAGCTTCCCCAAGGGTTGGAGATGATTCTGGAGCGCTAGGAGGTAGCAACTGTGTTCCATCAGAAGGTAGTAGGAACATTCTAGGCAATGCATGGGAAGCGGACTTACTGTTGGCTTCCTGGACTTCAGGTCCAGAATTGGAAAATTTCATTATTTTGTACTTACGGATCATGAATGCTTTTGAACTGCTGAAGCCAGTGCCATCATTTTCAGATCCCGAAAGAGAAGTCTCTGACTGGCATGAATCAGACTTTCTGGGTCTTTTTTCAGTGGACTGGTTTTGATGCTGTTGTGAAGGCAGGTTAAGATTTTTAGGGCAGAAAGCAGCTGGAGAAGAATAAATAAAGGTTTGTGGAAGAAAAGTGGTGGGAGTTTGGATTGTATTTACAAATAGTGAGATATTTGCAGACTGTGATGAACTGTGAACAGGCTCAGATATGCAGTTGTAATAACTGTGGCGTGGAATTGTCTCATTAGCTCGAGAAGAACAGTTCTGTTGAAGATGAAGAGTCTCTGGGGTCTTAGAAGTGTCAGTTTCTTGATGTTTGTGTGGCAGTGTCTCAGCTGCCTGAAGGGATAGGCACTTAGTGGCATTAGACTGGTAGCTCTCAAGAGGTTGATCAGGCTTGCCTTCTGCAGTCTGAGGGTGGCAATTGCTTCTAGCTTGAGGGGTAAGCTTCTTCAAGGACGGAGATGTGCAGTTTCCCTCAAGCTGCTGTGATAAGTTTTGGGTTAACCGAGACTTGCATTTCTCATTTAAGTGTAGGGACTGGCTCTTGGTCGGATATGCGTAATTGGCATAATTAAGTAGAGAGAGAGGTTTTTTATTGGCATGTAAGCTGTGCTTTGCAAGATTTTCATGGGCCAGACTCCACGTTACCTCTGATGCTCCTGGACTCCTTTGATACTCCTGAGCACTGGTCTCAGGTGCCTGAGATGGTCGGCTGTCTTGGCTTTGGCAGATAAAAGTTTTGGCAGCAGTTTTCTCAGAGGCCTGGGATGGAGAGTTTTCCATATTGGTACTAGGTGTTATTACTGTAGTGTGAGGCACGTGTAGTTCTTGTTTAGAATGGGCCATTATCCTTGTAAGCTGAGACAAGCAGCTCTTATGGCTTTTAATGGACAAATCCCCAGAGACCTGAGATACGTTTTTTTCATTGACTAGTTTAGGGGAAGGCTTATGGCTACTGTGGGATGTATTCCCTTGGTCCTGTGTACAGGAAAAAGTTTGAGTTGTTTTTTTTAAGCTGAGATCCAGAACCTCTGCATCCATAGTATTTCTGCGGATGTGGGCATCCCAAGATTCTCTAGTTCTTGTATCAGCTTGCTGTCGTGTGCCTTCTGTATTATGGCACCCACTATTAACTATATCTGGAATAATTTCTTTTTCAATTTCCCCAGCTTTTTCTGAAGGGGATGACCGCTGTGGTAAAAAAGAGGTAGATGTATTGTTCTTCACGTCACTTTCCTGGATGGATGGAAATGGGTGGGGTGCTGTCCCCTCTAAATAAGCACGGTATGGAGCAAGGCTAAACACATCATTAATCACTGGCATTGGGGGGGATTTTGGACCATCTGCATCCACTTTAGAAGCTTCAGGAAGAGCACAGCCTGGACTTTGTATTGCCTTATTCTCATGACTAGACGTCCGATTGTCATTGCTCATTTGATGTTGGTAGATTGAACCAGAAGAGACAGACGACTTCAACACTGTAGAATTTTCATGTGCCATATTGGCTGCCTGACTGTGACTACGAACAGTCTGTTTATCAAATGTAGCATTTGACATTCTCCTGTGACCAAGAGTATGTAAAGAACCTGGTGACGAAGGCACCTTTGAGATTAATGAATTTTCATTAACAGACTCGCTATCCACCATGCATTTTGTGGGGTCCGCCGGTAATATCTTAGAGGTTTTATTTTGCTGAAGAAAGGAAACATGTGTATTCTTTTCTGTGATAGACTTTTCATATAAGGCTCTTTCATGCAAATCACTATTCACACGGGCTGAACCGAGTACACGTTCTTTATCCATATTTGCAGAGTTCACACAAAAATTTCTCCTGTTCATTTGACCAGATCCATACAATGAAGCTTTATCTATTTGGCCCTGGCAAATTTGTGGCTCTCTGGTTCTGGACATACCATTAATCTGCAACTGTAAGGCAGCCGGAGCCTGACTAATTTGTGTGCTGTCATCAAATTGAGCTATTGCTCTATGCTCTGGGTTTGCATAACCCGAATGCAGTTTTTGTGCTTTTGCATAAGTTGTGGACCCTTTTACACTAAGGGGCGACACAGATTTATCCACATTGCAGGAATAGAGAGCAGATCTTTGGTGGTAACTGTCCATGGCACTATCATAATAAGCCTTTGAATACATATGTCCCAATCTGGTGTCTGGGTTACTTTGATAGTTAATACATTTGTAGTGCTCATGTGTGGGGTTAGTAAAAGCTGAATTTCTTGTTTTTCCTACAGAGACATTGCCTTCTGTACAGAGCAGAGGAACGTTGTGTTGTGCAAAGGGACGTAAGCGATCTGTAAAGACATCATCTTGGTAACAGGATGGAGAACTTCCCACTGAAGAATTTATTTCTGTTCTGTGTCTGTGAACAGAACCCAGCTCCTGCACACTCCGAGGGAGAGACGATGGACTAGTAGTTGCCTCAAGGTATCCATTATGCGCTGGATGAAAACTTTTCATCCCAGACACATATAGAGGTGAAGACGAATATGGAAAATGGGTAGAGCAGCTCCATTCCATATTCGGTGGGCACAGGGTCTGTGATCCTACATTAACACCCATTGACTGGAATTCTTGAGTCTGATAGGCTTTGTCAATAAAAATGCTAGAATTTCTGTATACTGGACGGGGTACAGCAATTGTAGGATATGCACGAGATGGAGACATATGGTAATTGACAGGGTGGCGGTGAGCTGGAAAATGGCTACTTGAATTATCTGACAATTGCAATGGATTATTTATTCTCTCAGATTCTGGTCTTTGACACTTTGAAACTCCACCAGACTGCAAATTATGATGCAAGGCATTGCCTGCATATTGCAGATATGCTGTAGTTGAACTCCAAGGATTAAAGGAATGCTGGCCTTCAGTGTTGGACAGAGGGTACGTCAAGAAGTTTTTGCAAACCTGCAGATCTTTAGAAATCGCCTTTCCTGTGCAAGGTATAGAATCCTGCGGTGCTGCCTCCACCCGTGACATCTTGTTGTACATAGTGTGGTCCATGATTCCTGAATGCCTCTTCCCTGCCATCAGTTTTCAGTTGGTCCGGTCTGTCCAGCTACTCATGTGGGCTATATCCTTAATCTGTTAAGCAAAAAAAAAAAAAAAATGCATGTTAACATATTAACAGGTGTATAAAATTAAAATTTAAGGTAAAAAGAAAATGTAATCAGCATTAAATTACGGTCTAATTAAATAGGTATAATATTTATTTGTTTATTAGAGGCACTTGTATAGTGCCATCAATTTACGCATAGCTTTACATCTTTATATATATTGTACAATCACATCAGCTGCCCTCAAGGAGCTGACAATCTAAGGTCAATAAAGCTGGTCAAATATTATACAATTTTCTTATTCAATTTCCTTTAGATTTACCTTCAACCATATAGTACAAGTGCCTGCCTGATTGCAGACAAATTGAAAGTGATTAGGTTTGACCTCAAATTATATGGTTTTGGTAAATCTAAAGGAAAATTGTACACGAGAATTGCATAATGTATGACCAGCCTAACTCACATTCTTACATACTAGGGCCAATCTAGACAGGTGCCAGCATGTCTCTGAAGTGGAGGAGGAAACCGGAGTACCCAGAAGAAACCCACATATTTTGAATCTTGCTGTTGACAATGCAAACATTTTTTAAAAGGGAAAAAAAAAAGTCTCAGCAGGATAATGATATGCACGTACACTGGCACAACGTTAAGAAGTGCTGTATATTCACATGTCTACATTGGGAAAATCCCCTTAGGAGTCAATGTTGAATCCCATGACAATTTACAATCAAAACAAAATTCTAATCTAGTCAATGGAGCTCAGAAGAAAAACAGTGTGTAGCTGACATAAAAATAAACGTAACCGATGATGTATTCACATACTTTATTATTTATATTTAAATCTATGTCTATAGAGAGGATTCCAGCTTAACCTAAGCATGGTATTACAGTCCACACTCAAAAATGCAGGGGAAGTCTTTTTTTTTTTTTTTTTATTAAAGAGAAAGGTTTATTATTTGTATATGGATAAAGAGAACAACTGAGGTCTCACTTATGAACATGTTAACAATACCTTTATAAACCTCGGATGCTAAATGTGAGTCTGTATAAACTGTCTGAAAATGACAGACTCCTGCACATTCACCATATTCCATAATACAAATTCGCTCCAGACCATCTGAGCAAAAAAAAAAAAAGGGAGTCACACACAATGCTATAAAAGAAAGAAGTTTTTTTTTTTTTTGAAGGCTCTATAAAATTAAAAATACTAAAATAGCAAAACCTGCCATATATAACAATGTATACACAACTATAAAAAATATTTTAAAAAAGTGATCAACATAACTCTTGCAAAATTAAAGACGTACCAAATATTGCAAAAAAACAAAACTGTAAACCACAAAATGTTATGAAAAATTTAGGCCTCATGCATACTGGGTGTTTTTGAAGCTGCTCATAGGGGTGCCTAGCATTTTTGTTTCCCACCTTTAAACAACCCTGCATGGTAGCCTGTTTGTTTATTAGATTATCTTTATTGCTACATGATAATCAGTATTAAAAAGGAATAATGCAGCCTGTGGCTATGATAAAGGCTATATACGGAAACGCATTAGCCCATTTTAATGAGGACTATCATGTAGCAATAAAGATCTTCAAATGGATTTTGGAGTTGCCGGATACATTTGTTGTTGAGTGATATACGCAATGGATGGAGGCCATTGGAGCCAGAGCAGTGAAGGATTCCATCTTTTATCTTTGAGGAGTTTTCCCAGATGTGAGCGCTGCACCTGTGTTTGTTTTTTCTAAAACATAATAAAATTAATATTCTGGCCAATGAAATTAACACCAAGCGCTTGCAGCCTGTAAAAGTGCCTAAAAACTTGTAAAAGCTTTAGATGCTTTTACAAGCGCCAGGCTTTTTTTCTGCCAAAACGTTGCTACAAGGAGGAAAGACTTCTAGGAAGGAGTTTGCAATAGGTCCTGTGTGCATGAGGCCTTAAAAAAAAAAAAAAAAAGGGGTCATTAAGCATACTTACCTTCCCTCAGCCTTCTTTAAACCACCTTATTTTATTATACGGAGGGCGGGATCCCCTCTCATTCTGGGGCAGTGTCATATGACGTCCCCAGTGTGTCACCACTCTTGTGTGCCTGTGGCGTGACCCTGATCTTGATAAAGAGCCAATGACACGGCTCTTTACTCATGTGATCGGCTGTGTCCAATCACACCCGATCACATGTAAACACGGAAGTGCCGTAGTTTTTTTAGCAAAGAATGAAAAACTCAACGGTGATTAAATACCACCAAAATAAAGCTCTATTTGTGGGATGAAAGTGCTAAAAATTTGGGTACAGTGTTTCATGACAGCGTAATTGTGAAAGTGTGACAGCGCCAAAAGCTGAAAATTGTCCTGGACAGGAAGGGGGTGAAAGTGCCCAGTATTGAAGCGGTTGAGCAAGGGGTGACATCATTTCTGGCATACTGACTGTTCAAAATCCCACGGGAAGACACCTCAGCAGAGTCCTATAGTGTCTTATTGTAGGATTTTAGGTACATAGCAATGGCCAGGCTCTCCCCAGAAAAGACATCAGAAGGACCTGTGAACTCAGTGGACTAGCCTGAACAATGCAGAATTTGGGGGGGGGGGGGGGGGGAATGATAGTGGGGGTTTCATGTATACCATACGCTGGTAAACCAGTAATAATTATAGAAAACTTGGAACAACAGTTGTCAGCTTTTTTTTCCCCCCCAAGAATCTGTGACAACACATTTCCTATTCAAGCTATACTTAGAAATGTGAATGGATTTTTATTCATGATTTAAACACAATGTCGCCAAAAGTATGAGCAGAAAAGCAAATCCAAGTAGATAGCATGACACTGGCAACTGTTATGATGCCCACACCACTTCATTTGTTCAGGATGTCACACTGACCTTGGTCAAAGTAACGCAAATCACAATGTGCAATTGTTTCAACAGACCAAAAGAGTTTAAGGCTCAAGAAGTCTCCCTTATGAAAACGTCTCCTAACTCCTACGTCTCTAACCCCAATTTGGTAGTTTGGTTGTAAAGGAAGACGATTTTTACCCTGCTGTATTCTATGCAGCAAGGTAAAAAAAAAAAAAAAAAATCTTCTGCATGCAGTCCCCCTAAACACATACCTGAGCCCGATCTTGATTCAGCAATGTGCATGAGAGCCGAGGCTCTCTCAGCTCACTCGCTCCTCATTGGCTCAAATACAGCAGCAGAACTTATTGACTCCCGCTGCTGTCAGAGCCAGTGAGGAGGGAGCAAGGAGCAGGGCCAAGCCTAGCTCTGTTTGTCTTATAGACACAACAAGCTGGGCTCGGGAGAGAGCTCTCACAATTGCCCCCATAGCAAGCGGCTGCTGGAGGAGGGGGGTGGATTTGGAGCCCAGAGCACCAGCAAAGGGACCTCAGAGGAAGAGTATTTTTAAAGTATTACAGGTTTGTTTTTTTAATGAAAAAAAAATATCTTTACAATCACTTTATTATACTGGAAACTATCAGTGTTCACAGGCTGGAAAAAAAAACAAAAAAAAAAACAAACACCACAAGCGTGTTCAGGGGATGAGATTTTGCGTATAAAAAAACTGACGCGTCTAAACACTAGGCACATTTAAACGTTACTGCACTCTAATATTAATATTTAAATATTCTGGCCAATGGAATCCATTAATGCTCAAATGATTGACGCACCTAAATTCATGTGCAACACAGCTTTTCTCTTGCCACAATTTCTGGCGTTCAGAGGAGAAAAGCAAATGTCCTGTTAACCTGTTTGCATGAGCCTTTATATTTAACCACTTCAGCCCCAGAAGGATTTGACCCCTTCCTGACCAGGCCATTTTTTGCGATTTTGCACTGCGTCGCTTTAACTGACAATTGCGCGGTCGTGCGACGCTGTACCCAAACAAAATTAATGTCCTTTTTTTCCCCCACAAATAGAGCTTTCTTTTGGTGGGATTTGATCACCTCTGCGGTTTTTATTTTTTGCGCTCTAAACAAAAAAAGAACGACAATTTTGAAAAAAAAACAATATTTTTTTACTTTGTACTTTTTATAGAAATGCACTGATTACTGTGTAAATGTCACTGGTAGGGAAGGGGTTAACACAAGGGGGCGATCAAGGGGTTAAATGTGTTCCCCTGTGTGTGTTACTAACGGTATGGGGATGTGACTGACTGGGGGAGGAGACATATCACTGTTCCTACTTAGTAGGAGCAGAGGATCTGTCTCTCCTCTCCTGACAGAACAGAGATTTGTGTGTTTACACACACACACACACACACACAATCCCCGTTTTGTCTCTCGTGCCCGTGATCGCACATGGCCGGCGGTCATCACGACCGCTGGCATTGCACATTGGGTCCCCCACCGTGCAGCGCGTGCCTGCTATAGCTGCTTAAAGGACCGACGTACGGCTACGGCAATTTGCGGGAGAGAGCCAACCTGCTGCAGTATAATGACAGCGGCTGGTTGGCTAGTGGTTAAAATGTTACTAAACCCACAATAGTAACATCAGTCTATGTATGCAGTAAAGCATGCTTGTAATACCCACTGTCGAACCTATAGGGTTAATCCTCTGCACTGTGTAAAAAGGCTGTTTGATCCCATCTTCTCTGATCCTCTCCTCCTTCCACTGTCCCCAATCCATCTCCTGATAGTACAGAGCCTTTGGAGTCACTCTGCACATGCTCGGTTTGGTGTGTATTGCTAGAGAGTTTTTTCTTCTTCTTGGGATAGTGCATGTGATCAGCACAGGGCCAATCAGCACTGTCCAGACAGAGGGTCAGAGGTCCTGCAGCCTCATAGGACAGTCAGAGTAGAATAGAGCTGCACAATTAATCGTTAAAAAATTGTGATCTCGAGTCACCTCCCCTGACCATCTCTCCTGCAGAGGTTGCCTTCTTTCATACAAGTGGAGAGACTATCTGCTCACTCAGCTGTCAAAAGAAAGCATCCGGCATTCTGCCAAGTCTTTAAAGCGGGGGTTCACCCACACCGCCAAAAAAAAAAAAATATTAAAAGCCAGCAGCTACAAATACTGCAGCTGCTGACTTTTAATACATGGCCACTTACCTGTCCCGGGGTCCAGCGATGTCGGCAGGGGACGCCGAGAACCCGCTCGGTTCTCGGCAGCTGCCACCGCCATCCTAGGTGAGGGAATCAGGAAGTGAAGCGGTTCCCGGTTCCCTACTGCGCATGCGCGAGTCGCGCTGCGCGTCCCTAGTGGTCCCCGCTCTCTGCTGGGAGCTGTGTGTTCCCAGCAGACGGGAAGAGGCATAGACTCCCATGGGAGTCTATGCCGGAAGTGGGTGCAAATACCTGTCTTTGACAGGTATCTGCACCCCCCTCCCCCCTGAAAGGTGCCAAATGTGACACCGGAGGGGGGGGGAGGGTTCCGAAAAGCGGAAGTTCCATTTTTGTGTGGAACTCCGCTTTAACTTGATACATTTTAACTAAGCTTCCTTCTTAGATCAAAGGGATAGAACTTCTGTGTAAATAAATAAGCTGCTCAGTCTGCCAAGTTTTCAACAAGTGTAAATGCAGGAAGTTTAACCACAAAGTCTAAATCTTTTTCTGACACTTCTTTCTTAAGTTAAAATCAGTATTTTTTGCTAGAAAATAACTTGGAACCCCCAAACATTATATATATTTTAGCAGAGACCCTAGAGAATAAAATGGCAATTGCTGCAATATTTTATGTCACACTGTATGTGCCCAGCAGTCTTTCAAATGCAATTTTTTGGGAAAAAATACACTTCAATGAATAATAAAAAAAAAAAAACGAAACAGTAAAGTTAGCCCAGTTTTTTTTGTTTTAATGTCAAAGATGATGTTACGCCGCGAGAATCGTGATCTATCTTTTAGGCTGGGTTCACACTGGTCCGACAAACGCTCCGACATTGGGAGCTCATGTCGCATGACGTGTGAAATTTAATGTTTCCCTATGGGAGCCGTCCTAACTGGTCCGACACAAGTCGTTCCGACTTTAGAAATGCTCCCTGTACTACTTTGGTCCGACTTTGATCCTACTTCAGTCTATTGACTATCATTGAAGTCGGATCAAAGTCGGATTGCCGTCTTGCATGATCCGACTTTGGCACGCGACTTGTGCTCAGATGTTCTTGAGGGGGAACTCCGCGCCAAATTTTAAATAAAAAACCGGCATGGGTTCCCCCTCCAAGAGCATACCAGGCCCTTGGGTCTGGTATGGACCTTGAGGGGAACCCCCTACGCCGATAAAAACAGCGTGGGGGTCCCCCCCAATCCATACCAGACCCTTATCCGAGCACGCAGCCCGGCCGCACAGGAATGGGGGTGGGGACGAGCGAGCGCCCCCCCCCCCTCCTGAGCCGTACCAGGCCGCATGCCCTCAACATGGGGGGTTGGTGCTTTGGGGGAGGGGGCGCGCTGCGGCCCCCCACCCCAAAGCACCTTGTCCCCATGTTGATGAGGACAAGGGCCTCTTCCCGACAACCCTGGCCGTTGGTTGTCGGGGTCTGCGGGCGGGGGGCTTATCGGAATCCGGGAGCCCCCTTTAATAAGGGAGCCCCCAGATCCCGGCCCCCCACCCTATGTGAATGAGTATGGGGTACAGCGTACCCCTACCCATTCACCTAGGAAAAAAGTGTCAATTTAAAAAAAAAACACTACACAGATTTTTAAAGCATTTTATTAGACAGCTCCGGGGGTCTTCTTCCGACTTCGGGGGTCTCTCCTGTTCTTCTCCACGCTCTCCGGATCTTCTGCCGGGCTCCTCCGCTCTCTTCTGCTCTTTTGCCGCTCTTTTGCTAAAGCGGAGGAGCCCGGTCTTCAATCTGCCTTCTGCCTTCTGCCTTCTGCCTTCTGCCCTCTTCTCCTGATGTTGACACGACGCTCTCTGGGGCTAGAATGCTCTCTGTGCGCTCTGCTCTGACTTATATAGGCGGTGACCCCGCCCCCTTATGCCGTCACAGTCCCTGGGCATGCTGGGACTGTGACGTTTTAGGGGGCGTGGTCATCGGGTGATGACCACGCCCCCTAAAACGTCACAGTCCCAGCATGCCCAGGGACTGTGACGGCATAAGGGGGCGGGGTCACCGCCTATATAAGTCAGAGCAGAGCGCACAGAGAGCATTCTAGCCCCAGAGAGCGTCGTGTCAACATCAGGAGAAGAGGGCAGAAGGCAGAAGGCAGAAGGCAGAAGGCAGAAGGCAGAAGGCAGAAGATTGAAGACCGGGCTCCTCCGCTTTAGCAAAAGAGCGGCAAAAGAGCAGAAGAGAGCGGAGGAGCCCGGCAGAAGATCCGGAGAGCGTGGAGAAGAACCGGAGAGACCCCCGAAGTCGGAAGAAGACCCCCGGAGCTGTCTAATAAAATGCTTTAAAAATCTGTGTAGTGTTTTTTTTTAAATTGACACTTTTTTCCTAGGTGAATGGGTAGGGGTACGCTGTACCCCATACTCATTCACATAGGGTGGGGGGCCGGGATCTGGGGGCTCCCTTATTAAAGGGGGCTCCCGGATTCCGATAAGCCCCCCGCCCGCAGACCCCGACAACCAACGGCCAGGGTTGTCGGGAAGAGGCCCTTGTCCTCATCGACATGGGGACAAGGTGCTTTGGGGTGGGGGGGCCGCAGCGCGCCCCCCTCCCCCAAGGCACCACCCCCCATGTTGAGGGCATGCGGCCTGGTACGGTTCAGGAGGGGGGGGGCGGCGCTCGCTCGTCCCCACCCCCATTCCTGTCCGGCCGGGCTGCGTGCTCGGATAAGGGTCTGGTATGGATTGGGGGCGACCCCCCACGCCGTTTTTTCGGCGTAGGGGGTTCCCCTCAAGGTCCATACCAGACCCAAGGGCCTGGTATGCCTCTGGAGGGGGAACCCATGCCGGTTTTTTATTTAAAATTTGGCGCGGAGTTCCCCCCTAAAGATTCATACCAAACACAGTGCCGGCATTGGCGGGGATCCAAGTCGGATCCCCGTTCATTGAAAGTCGGACACATGCCGGCTTCATGTCGCAGGGCAAAGTCGGATCCAAAGTAGGACGGCTGTCGTGTCGCACCAGTGTGAACCCAGCCTTAAGCAAAAAAATCGTGGTTCTCATTTTAGCCAGAATCATGCAGCTCTAGAGTAGAATGAAAACTCCTCCTACAAGCTTTAACCAGACACTGATAAAAGTCACAAGACTGCTATATACTGCTTAAGAGAAAAGGTTTTTATCAGTTTAGATTTACTAAAACTATTGCATTGTTGTGGGATATAGTGAATGCAGGGACCAGATATTGTGAATGCAGGGTCCTGGGTTTAGTAACACATTAAATCAGTTTTATACTGTAAGTCAGAAAAAAATCAGGAAATTGAAAGTCTATTCTCTGGTAGGCCATAACTGTACTTTGCTACACCTGATTTCCCAATTCAAATAATTTTGGTTCAAATAAAGCTGGCCATAGAGCGATTCCTCTTGATTCCCTTGCAGGCATTATGTTCTCCAGCCACAGGGAGCTGTTCCTGCCAGGACAATACACAGTGATTACTGCTAGCAATAATTGCATGTAAAATCTAACAGGCTAGTTGTACCCTGGTTGATCGGTCTATTGAGCCTGACCATACATGGTTCGAATCCCATCTATGGCCGGCTTGAAAAAATGATTGCAGTAACCAGCATGGGAGGCAGCTTTGGACTGTAATATGCCACACAAAACTCACACAAGCACTTGGTTCCGTGCTAATGTATATATAGCAGTCTTGAAACCGCAAAGCATATTTAGTAAAATTTATAGTGGATATTAGAGCTGCACGATTCTGGCCAAAATGAGAATCACGATTTTTTTGCTTAGAATAAAAAGATCACGATTCTCGTGACGTAAAATCTTTCACATTATACAAAAAAAAAAAAAAAATGGGCTAACTTTACTGGTTAGATTTTTTTTTTTTTAAATTCATTAAAGTAATTTTTTCCAAACAAATTGCATTTGAAAGACGGCTGGGCAAACACAGTGTGGCATAAAATATTGCAACAACCACCATTTTATTCTCTAGGGTGTTTACAAAAAATATATATACAGTGGCTTGCGAAAGTATTCGGCCCCCTTGAACTTTTCAACCTTTTGCCACATTTCAGGCTTCAAACATAAAGATATAAAATTTTAATTTTTTGTGAAGAATCACCAACAAGTGGGACACAATTGTGAAGTGGAACGAAATCTATTGGATATTTTAAACTTTTTTAGCAATTAAAAAACTGAAAAGTGGTGCGTGCAAAATTATTCGGCCCCTTTACTTTCAGTGCAGCAAACTCACTCCAGAAGTTCAGCGAGGATCTCTGAATGATCCAATGTTGTCCTAAATGACTGATGGTGATAAATAGAATCCACCTGTGTGTAATCAAGTCTCTGTATAAATGCACCTGCTCTGTGATAGTCTCAGGGTTCTGTTGAAAGC